>NW_023270807.1:62875411-63291626 GCF_011800145.1 Mirounga leonina | reverse complement strand
TTTATTTATTTATTTATTTATTTATTTATTTATTTATTTATTTATTTTTAAAGGTTTTATTTATTTATTTGAGACAGAGAGAATGAGAGAGAGAGAGCACATGAGAAGGGGGAGAGTCAGAGGGAGAAGCAGGCACCCCGCCGAGCAGGGAGCCCAATGCGGGACTCGATCCAGGGACTCCAGGATCATGACCTGAGCCGAAGGCAGTTGCTTAACCAACTGAGCCACCCAGGCGCCTGGCTCTTGCTTTTTAATCTAGTCTGACTATCCCTACATTTTGAGTAGGTTATTTAGTCCACTCATATCTGTGCTCGCTTCGGCAGCACATATAGTCCACTCATATCTGATCTAATTATTGATATGGTTGGTTTTAAGTCCCTCATTTTTCTATTTGTTTTGTATTTGTCTCATCATTTTTGCCCCTCTGTTCCTCCTTTACTCCTTTCTTTTATGTTAAATAAGTATATTTTAGTGTACCATTTTAATTGCTTTTGTGTTTTTAACTATATGATTTTGAGTTCTTTTTTTTCTTTTTTTAAAGATTTTATTTATTTATCTGACAGAGAGAGACACAGTGAGAGAGGGAACACAAGCAAGGGGAGTGGGAGAGGGAGAAGCAGGCTTCCTGCTGAGCATGGAGCCCAATATGGAGCTCGATCCCAGGACCCTGAGACCATGACCTGAGCCGAAGGCAGGCACTTAACAACTGAGCCACTGAGGCACCCCTGATTTTGAGTTATTTTCTTGGTGGTGGTTCTAGGAATTATAGTATACATCTTAATTTATCATAGTCTGTTTTGGAAAAATTGCTAACTTTAATTCCAGTGAAATATAGAAACTTGCTCTGCTATATCTCCTTTTTCCCTTTGCTTGTGTTGTCATATATGTTTTATATCTGTATGTGTTGTAAACCCATCAATACAGTCTTGTAATTTTTGCTGTATATAATCTTACATCTTTTACAAAATTTAAGAGAAGAAATGAGAAAAAATATTTTATGGAATTTTTTTCATTTATTCACCATTTCTAGTGCTCTTTGTTTCTTAATGTAGATTTGGATTACTATCTGGTACCACTTCCATTCAGCATGAAGGACTTCCTTTGGTGTTTTTTTAAGGCAAGTCCGATAACAAATTTTCTCTTTTGTTTATCTCAGAATGGTCTTTATTTCACTTTATTTTTAAAAGATGATTTTACAGGATACAGAATTCTTAGTTGCAAGCTTTTTACTTCCAGCACTGTACATATATCATTCCACTGCCTTCTGGCCTCTGTTGTTTCTGGTAAGAAATCACCCATTAATTTTATTGTAGTTCCTTTGTACATGAGTCATTTTTCTCTTTCTGTTTCTAGTATTATTCTTTGCCTTTCAATAGTTTATCTATGATGTGTCTAGGTATTTTGCATTTGTCCTGCATTGGGTTTCATTCGGGAGCTTGGCTGTATAAGTTAATGTTTTTCATCAAATTTAGGAAGTTTTTGGTCAATATATCTTCAAGTATTTTTTTTTCTGCCCTATTGCTTTTCCTCACTTTCGGGACTCTTATTATACATATATTAGTGCACATATATTGTCTCATAGGTCTCTGAAGCTCTCTTTATTTTTCTTTAGTCTTTTACTATGTTCATCAGATTGTATAATTTTTATTGATCTATTTTCAAATTCATGGATTCCTTTTTTGCTATCTCAGATCTGCTGTTGAGGCTCTCTAGTGAGATTTTCATTTCAGTTATTGTACTTTTCATCTCCAGAAAAGTTCAACATTTACTGAGAATCTGTAGTCAGAGTCATTTAATTCTTTAAACATGGCTTCGTTTAGTTTTCTGAGCATGTTTATTGTAAGAGCTGGTTTGAAATCTTTGCTAAATAAAAGATCTAGAGACACTTGGAGACGTCTTCTATTGACTGCTTTTTTATGGATTGCATTTTCTTGTTTCTTGCATGACTCATAACTTTCTATTGAGTACTGGACATTTTAGATAATATATTGTGGCAACTCTAGTTTGTAATTTTCCCTCCTCCATTGGAGATGTTGGTTGGTTGGTTGATAACTTCCCTGGACTAAACCTTTGAAGTATGTATTCCCCACAGTGTGTAGCTGCTGCTCTCTCTACTCACAATTTTTTCCTTGTTTTTATTTGTCAGCCTGGCTTCTGAGGGATTGCCCTGTGTCCGCATAGCATAGTGATCAGTCAAAGATGAATCAGAAGTCATAATAAAACTCCTTGAGCCAGTAAAGCCCAGGGCCAGATGGCTTCCCAGGGGAATTCTACCAAACATTTCAAGAAGAATTAATACCTATTCTTCGGAAACTGTTCCAAAAAATAGAAATGGAAGGAAATCTTCCAAACTCATTTTATGAGGCCACCATTACCTTGATCCCCAAATCAGACAAAGACTCCATCAAAAAGGAGAATTACAGACCAATATCCCTGATGAACATGGATGCAAAAATTCTCACCAAAATACTAGCCAATAGGATCCAACAGTACATTAAAAGGATTATTCACCACAGCCAAGTGGGATTTATCCCTGGGCTGCAAGGTTGGTTCAACATCTGCAAATCAATCAACGTGATACAATACATTAACAAAAGAAAGAACAAGAATCATATGATGCTCTCAATAGATGCAGAAAAAGCATTTGACAAAGTACGGCTTTTAATCTCTCTTGATGGATCTGTGTGTGAGCTGGGAAGCACTTTCACGCTTCAGCCTGCCCTGGCTTTTACTTCCTGTTGGGCCTTCCCGTGTCTCACCTGCACATGCCAGCAGGCTCTATTAGCAAGGATACAGGGGTCCTCTCCGTCTCTGTAGCAATGCACGTAGCCTCTGGCCCATCCCAAAAATGTGGGGTCAAGTCTTCTCTGGCTGTCTTAGCTGCTGGAACTCCCTGCTAAATCCTGGGCTAGGCCACTAGATTGCTGCTTGCCCCACATGCCACCACGGCCATTGCTCATCAGGGGATCCTCTGTGCTTGGTTTTGCAGCCTGCCCTGCACTGCCCTGAGTGAACTACTACACGGACAAAGCCAAGAGGTGGAGGTGGGAGCAGCCCCCTGGCAAAGACATTATAGCCTCTCACTGTTTCTCCCTGAAGTTTCATAGTTCTCACTAAGTACATACCTTTGAATTGCAGAGTGCTAAAATTGTGCTTTTGACTATTTTGTTCAGCTTTATAATTGCCTTTTGAGGGAGGATTTGTCAATCACTTCACTCCATCATAATAAAGTCAGAAGTCTATATACATTTTAAAGCACCAGTGATTTTGGTTATGTTACATGTGCCATCTTGTATTTTATGTTTGTATTATATATAAATAATGCCTCATCGGTTAGCCTTTAGGGGGGCATTTTCATTAACATTGTGTAGAAATATAGATGATTTGTTACTCAAGTGAAGTAATACTTTAGAGAAAAGACGTTGGTAAGGTCAAGTAGAAAAAAATCAGCCCTAAAAGTTTTCCTTGAAACACAAATTGAAAAATGAAATGAATCAGAGATCATCAGTTATTCCAGAGCCCTTTCCTCTTCAGCTGTGGCAGCATGTTGCCTGGTATAATTCCAGAATTGTTGGTTAAATTAATTCTGTGCCTGTGTGAAATATCCACAATATTGACTTAAAATGCAGGGTGCTAGTTTATTTATTTTATAGATTGAGAAATTTATTAGCATTTAGTGTTTATCATCAGTATTTAGGATTATTCAAGGAATATCAAAGGAATCTGAATTTATTAGTAAAAAGGTTTAATATCATTTTTCAAATTGTATGTTTATTTATTTATTTTTTAATGAGAACATTCCTTACAATGTGAAGCATCATTTTGTTAAAATCTAATTTTTTCGGGGCACCTGGATAGCACAGTTGGTTAAGCGTTAAGACTCTTGGTTTTGGCTCAGGTCGTGATCTCAGGTTTGTGAGATCAAGTCCCACCTCAGGCTCAATGCTTAGTGCAGAGTCTGCTTAAGACCCTTTCTCCCTCTGCCCCCCCCAACCCCCCGTGCATGCTTGCATGCGCTCTTTCTCTCTTTTTCAAATAAATAAATCTTTTTTAAAAATTCTCTAATTTTTTCATAATGAAGTTTTTTCATATAGGATTTGGGTATTTATCATGTATCATGAATATTGTAATATATTTAAATCAGCATTAAATGCAAAATACTTTGGCATTGCAGTTTTTTTGCAACTAAAAATAAGTTGTCTTCTATCTAAATCAATTTCTCCTTATCTCTAACATTAGAAATTAAATGTTCGTGTACCATAAAATGCTGTTCCAATTAGACTTTGTTAAAGGAAATACTGCCCAGTATGTAAATTCAGATTTAGCAGATTATGTCCAATTTTATCATGTTGGAGATATCACTGTACATAGAGTCAAAACAAAACAGTATTAACAGAACTTTTCAGCCTGTAGGCATCCCCTTGTGAAAACACAGACCACTCTCTCTTTCACAATGTTGAAGAAATAAAAGTGTGTTGAGTATGAGAAATGGAGACCATTTGGTAACTTTATAAGTGAAGACAAAACCAAAATGAGCAACACTCTCCTCTTGATGATTATGATTCCTAAATTCATCAGGTGTCCAGATGACTTTTTGTTTGTTTTCAGTGCAGAGCCTCTCCCATAGCAAAGGGGCACTGAAGGCAGGCCTGTCTCATGGACTATCCCTCCAGTGGCCCAAATTCTTCGCAGAATTGATCCTGAGCCAGCTCATGCTTGGTCACTGATAGTCAAACATTCCTTTCCATCTTTCTCTCTTGGTGGTCTTCTTGTACTTTGATTGCCCTATGCCCCAGATTTTTAATGAGGTGCTACCCTTACCACGCAGTTTTTGAGAGTTTCATACTTAGTAGATGTGAATGCTAGAGCAGAGAGCAAGAGAAGATGCATGAGGCAGAGGAGGTTAGTTCTTCCCGTTCATATACAGGTTTGAACAGCACGGGTTTGAACTGCTCAGGTCTATTTATGTGTGGACTTTTTTCAATGAATACAGTACTGTAAATGTATTTTCCCTTTCTTATGATTTTCCAGGCAACAGTAGGCTCTGAAGTTTTAGGGGAGTCAGAAGTTCTACTTAGGTTTTTTTTTTTATACATAGATATTTGATGATGCAGGGGTCAGCATCTATAATCCCTTGTCGTTCAAGGGTCACCTGTGTTAAATAGATCTGACATTTGCTTGCCACCTCAATTATTTTGTTCTTTAACATTTTAGAAATCTACAGTGTGGTAAACCTTCAGTATTTTTGATACCTTTGGAAAGTGTGATATTTGAGATTGGTTTCATAACTATTTTTCCCACAGAATTCATATACAGAAAACAAAAGAACATGGTTTTAATGCTCCGAGGCCAATGGATGGGTTACACATGAGCTGGATGGCTTGCTCCTGAACACCAGCCTATCTCTCATTAGGAACATGAACCTATTCATTTCTTTGGACTTTTTGACAATTAGTGGCAGAAAACCATAGAATCAAAACCTAAGCCACATTTTGATATGAAATTTGTGGTTTCATTCTTCTCCTCAGTACCCTAATGCTTGATGCCATAGAGCCAAAACTATCTTTAAAAGAATACTAAAGCTCCGGATTTGCTTTGCCTTTCTCTAGGTGATATTTAGTATGTAGCCTTAACTTGAAAGCAACATAAGGTATATTAGTCTGTCTTATCCAGTGTTTCTCAACTGTGCATGGTTTTGCACCTCCGGGCACATTTGGCAATGACTGGAGACATTTCTGGTTATTACAATTGGAGGATGCTAATGGCATCTCTGGGGTAGAGCTTAGGGTTGCTCCTAAACAGCCTGCAGGGCACAAACCCTTAAAAAATAGAATTCTCCTGCTTCAAAGTGCCAAGATTGAGAAACCCTAGTCTTATCAAATTATTTGCATTTAAAATATCACCATCTTTTTAAGAAACATGATTCTATCTTTGACTTCCTCATCAATCTCTCAAATTCTCTACCAATCTCTCAATTCTTTATTGCTATAGTGGCTTTTACTAGGTACCTATGGATGTAGATTGTGCTATACCACCTGTATTCTCCATGCAGTAGGGCACAAAAAGCAGAGTAATCACTTACTACTTATGGGATAAGTGGAAATAACATCACTATCAGAAAACATATGAGTGAATAAACCAAATGTTTGTGTTTTTTTTTTTAAACTAGATGCAGGTAAATGTGACAATTTGAAATAATATCAACAACAACAGTTACCACATTGAATTTTCACATCATCTTTGGAAGATAGATACTCTTACACTGATTTTACAGTATAATAGTATTTTGACAATTTATGTGGTTGAAATATTGCTGTTATGTTTACCTTAGGCAAATTAGCCTCACTGAACCTTATTTTCTTATTCTGTAAAATAGTATATTGAATGAGGTTGTCCCTGCTGCAGTTTCAACTCTAACATTCTAAATATTTTTTAGTTAAGATGTACAGATGATTCCTCTTAAAAGTTCAGATGTTCAGTTTATTGATCAGTATTTATAGATGAGACAGGAAAATTATCAGAGGATAACCATTGCCACTCATATTTTTCAAAATAAATAATGTAAAATGCGCTGAATTTAGAGCCAGGAGTTTGTGTGATTCCCTTCTCCAGTTTTAAAAAGATAGATGTGTGTTTGTTTCATTATTTGTTCAAGTTTAAATAAAAATTTAGTTCCTTGGGGTGCCTGGATGGCTCAGTTGATTAAGCACCTGCCTTTGGCTCAGGTCTTGATCCCAGGGTCCTGGGATCGAACCCCACATCGGACTCTGCTCAGCGGGGAGCCTGCTTCTCCTTCCCCCTCTCCCTCTGCTGCTCCCCCTGTTTCTGTGTTCTCTCTCTCTCTCTGACAAATAAATAAATAAAATCTCTTTTAAAAAAATTTAGTTCCTAGTAAACAAAGCTTATTTGGTCTTGTCAGGTCAAGACAAAAGTCTACTTGTCAATTTTTCACATTCAAATGAGTTTTAATATGAACGTTTTTGTTTTGGGACTTGGGAAATGTTGTATATGAACTTCAGTATCCTCTGTGATTAAGATGATAGAAAAATACCTTCGTATTAGATTAAACTCTGGAAAGCTAGGCATTGCTTTCACGTGCTAATAGGTGGAATTTAAATTTGTATTTATTTTTAATCAGTTGCCTAGTACTAAAATAAATTTGGATACCAGCAGTTCATAATAGTTAATAGCCTGTATAAATGGGTCCCAAGACACCTGTTCCTTTATTGTTAATGAAGCTCTATTTTATGTGCAGGAAGACTAGAGTTCCTGTTGATTCTCTGTCCTAGCATATCTCCCTGTCTCCTGTGTGCATATTTAAATAACATTAAGAAATGTTGTTTCCTCTTGTTTTCTGTCATCTCTAGAATTCTGCCAGACACAATTATTCTCTTTAATAGGTTGTTTCTTCCCAAATGCATTAGAGTGATATTTTTTCCTGTTTTGTGTGTTTTGAATTTTTTTAGAATTAAACCTCAATCATGTAATGTTATGAGGATTTGATGTAAAATTATGATGAGTTAATAGCACCAGACACACAAATAGCCAAATAAAGTTTCTCAAGGAAAAAATAAATGACTTGTGGAAATTTTAATAGCCTGTGGAAATGCAAAAAAACAAAGAGGTAGAAATCAGTTCCCAGGCTCTAGTATCATCATAGTTTATCCTCTGAGATTATTTAACTGTATATTATTCTCCCTATTGTCTTTTGCTGACAACTGGGAGACTTTGTAATTATTTTATTTCTGTTTGCTATTTCATATCAAGCAAGAGGTCATTGGTCTTCTTGCAAATAATTTGAAAGGGGAAAACCATATATACAAAGAACTATTATTCCAGTCTACCAGACATTTGTGAGTTTCTACGTGGTAGAATTTTGCTATGAATAGGTGGCTCAAAATAACTTTTGTGATTTTATGGCATTCATTTCTACTTTCTTGGGGACAGTATATTAACAGGTTTTGAAGAGCTGTTTTTATATGTGTGCTCCAGAAGAAGGTAAAAAGCATCCTTCTTATCTCTGCAGCTTTTTCCTTCTCCAAACACCTGAATTTTCACTACTGTTGGTGATAGTTTAAAGGTCATTCTTGAAAAAGAGAGTATCATATCATATCATATCTTGGAAAAGAAGAATATCGTATCATAAGTGAGAATTACACTGCTGCATTTATTTTGTGACTGCTGAGAGTAGAAAATACGTTGTAACCAGCCCAAACACTGCATATATCCTAAAAGAAGTGAAAATTCGCTATTCACAAGTCTTGCTGATAACGTTAATCTTTGTAAGAGGTAAACCTTACTATCTAGAATAACTCATAGGGAAAGGTGTTTCACACCTCAGTCTTGTATTTTGTTGAATTCCTTTATAGTAAAATTTACTATACCAAATATTCAGTACAACAATGTCTCTGCTTCAGTCTCATGCCTCTCTGCAATGGAAAAGAAATCTAACACTAAATTGTGTATCCTGAAAAGATAAAAGTGGTGATTGGAGATCTCTTTCTCATTAAGGGTGAAGAGAAAAATGAATCACAGTCTCTCTGGTGCACGTTTAGAAGCACACCTGAGGAGTATGTTTTATTTAAAAAATTTTTTTTAATTGAAGTATAGTTGACATATTGAAGAGTATGTGATTTTTGCCTAAATTGGCATATGCCTAGGATGTTCATATCATTATATTTAAAGCTCTTAGTTGATTCCGTTTTATTGCCAGGGTTGAGAACCACTCTAAGAAGAAGATAAGCGAAGCTGGGGGCTTTTGGTTGCTAGGTAGTTTCAGACACATTGAAAACCCTCTGAAAAGGGCTTCTGGTTACGTGAGCTCTTGGGTAGTGATCACTCACTGTAGGTAGGCATGTAGGTTTTTTGGGTGGATGAGTTTGGTACCTTATTGGAGACTCTCCAGCCTCATATGAGAAAGGAGGCTCTTTCCTAGTTTCCCCAGGTTTAAATAATTCCCCCAAATTGTGTTATGGCAGCAGTGTTAGTAGACTGTGGAGTTCACTGTAGCTCATCCAAGATACATAATTAAAATTTTTTTTCCCAGTGAGTCAAATATAAATCTAGAACAGTCTCTTCTACTCTTAAAATGTTTGAAATGAAATTTGTTGTTGTTGTTTCTCAGTTAAACCATGATATACTTTACATCATCCAGATCCACTCTTTTCATAAATATGCATACCCTTTTTCTGTATTCTCATCATGGCCTGTTCTGCAGAATGAAATACCTCACTTCCAATGAACTTGCTTTGATGTGAGAAGCAAAGAAAGAATTTATAAACGATGGAAGTCAGCAAATTTAGGGATAGATGCATGAGAGGGAGAATACAGGACAGTTACCATTTACTGAATGTTGTTTTATATAAGTGTAATCAGATGGCTGTTTATATAATTAAAAATAGTAAATATTATCCCAAGTTTTTTTAATTTTTTTTATTAGCATTCCTCCCCTCGCTTGGAAAATATGTCCGTGCCTCTAGGATGGGCCTGTTAAGAAAGGTTGCCAATGCTCCTGTGGAGCCCCAGGCTCAGGTCCAGCCCCCTCTGCCTGCCTTCCAGATACAGGGTTACTGCTGCAAATGTGTTGATAATGCATGCACGAATTGGCTGTTCAAACTTTTACTGCCAGACTAATCACATTTCTAGTTTCTTGGCTTATTTAACTTTTTTAGCAAATAGTACCTAGCAAGTTACCGCAGTTAAACCTGTGGAATTCAGAGCACCTGCATCTCTGAAAGCCACTGCTATGTACCTGGAATGGAATCTGATTTTTAAATAACGTTTTGCCACTTGCTTTTACAACCTGTTGTTTATGGTAAAGAAATTCTCTGTGCTTCTTACTTTCTCATTTGTTCTCGAAGAAAAGATGGCCCAGGAATACATTTACAGACATGGTTCCCCTTTCATTATTTCAATCCATTATTTTCTCCTCATGAGATTCATATTTGTGGTGATAGGCCCTGCATGGCAAGTGCTGAGAAAACATTTGTGCAGAGTCTTGCCAAGGAAGACTGTTGACTCTGTGGAGTATAGTATAGTGACTTCACTGTTCAAGATCCTCGTGTGTTTATTAAAAAGAAAAAACCTCAGATACTAGTTAATTCTATTTGTCTAAATTACTAGATCTTGTGGTTAGTGTATTAAATTTATTAAATAGTTCGTGTATTCAATACAGTATTACAGCAGTTTTATTGATATACTGGCAGAGAAACAAACATGACCACTCTTTACCATCTGTTTATGCTATATAAAGAAGACCATGTTGGTTGCCATGGAAACTACATTTCCAAAACCACTGAGTGTTTGCTTAAAATCTCCAGCCTTTTAAAATCATAAGCTTTATTCCTGAGAAAAAAGAATAGAAAAGTACATTTTAAAATTTCCAGTGATTTTCTAAAAGTAATTTTTCTGTAAAATTCATTTATTATTTCTAGGCTGATATTTTACCTCAAGATTTCATAAATTAAATTGAGGGACTCTTAATTTGAGAATTTTTGGCATTTTCAAGAACTGGGGAGAAAATGTTAATGCTATCCTATTGAGAGGTGCCACCTATTTTTTATAAGTAAAGGCTTTGCTTCTTCAGAAAAACTTTATTGATGTAACAGTTAAAAGGAGTCTAAAGAGGTAACAAATATAATAACATGGTATCTGGGGAGGAAAGGCAGTTGTAATGTAATTACCATGGCTAACCATGTTTAGTTACTGCTGTCCTATTAGCTAATATTGAGAAAAATTATAGCAGGGAAGTTCTGGCTTTAAACAGAATGGTTCTGACTTTAAAAAGTGTGGGTAGTAAAAATTACTCTGTTATAATAAGTGTAAATACAAGAACTGTTTTGCAGGAAAATGAAACAAGTGGAGTAATTAAGTTGTACTAAAATTACATATTCATAAAAGATAATTTTTAATAATAGAATTTTAGAATCTTCTAA
The DNA here is from genome assembly GCF_011800145.1 of Mirounga leonina. NCBI lineage: Eukaryota > Metazoa > Chordata > Mammalia > Carnivora > Phocidae > Mirounga > Mirounga leonina. The sequence goes on along the minus strand of NW_023270807.1, from coordinate 63,280,692 downwards.
AGTATTCAAAATGTAAAATGTATAATTGAGTTTTACGTTTAAAAATGGGAGGAAATCCTTATTTCAATGTATGCAGCTATAGATGCCAAACTAAGGTTATTCTGTTTGGTTTTCGTATTATAGACTTATTTAGGGATATAATGGTAGAGTTAAGTTTGTGTGAATCTTTTCTGTGATACTGAAAAATTAAGGTAATCATGGCCCATCCTTACAAGTTTAAGAATCTTTTAAAGGTAAACTCATAATAGCTATACTAGCTTAATAGATTAATTTTCTGCTCTTTTTCGAACACATGACTGTTTTTGCGGCATTTTCTTACATAGGTTTGCTTTAAAACAAAATACATTTCTTAGTAACATTTTTTTAAATTTTACTTATTTTTTAAGTAGTTTTTTTTCAAGCCCCGTGTAGAGCCCAGTGTGGGGCTTGAACTCACGACCCTGAGATTAAGACCTGAGCTGAGATCAAGAGTGGGATGCTTAACTGACTGAGCCACCCAGGTGCCCCCTTAGTAACATTTTAAAATTGTGATATGCAAAATCGGACTGAGTAGGCCTCCGAATTGATAAACTTAATCATGTTTCTGTGATTTGGAAAGTTTATCAAAAAGTCTTAGCTTATTAGCCCATTCCCTTAAAATCTCATAAAAATATGAAAATGTTTTTCTATCACCTGAAAGATTATTTCAGAAATGTATATCAGTAGAAGGCTCTGTTAATGCTGTTTGGGAGGAAAGTACTGGATCCCACTGTAGTTAACTAAAGAACATTCTGGAAGAATGCAGACATAGAGAATAACCGTGTTTCTGAAAAGAATGAAAATATTAGACCTTTTAGTTGAGCTTAAATAATTTTGCTTAAAAACTATAATTTTCACCAATTTCTTATGCAGGCAATAGCTTGGAAAGTATTTATATCACACTTGGAGACCAGATTGAATGGGGACCAGAGTATAGTGTGAAGACTGTCAGTGCTTATATAGTATAGATAACTTTTCAGCTCTTGAATACTATGCAACAGTTAGAACCATTCAGTAAGCACAGATCAAAATACAAAATGTCTGAAGGTGAGGAACACATTCCAAACAGTCAAGCATTTTGATAGGCCTCACTAATCTATTGATAAGTTTCTAGTTTCAACCTGTGTGTGAATAATAAAACAAAATGGTCCTGAAATATATTGGCCACAGGGTTCACCTGATCCTTAAACCTAGTATTAATCTGGCTACTTTTGAGGGAAGGGGGAACCTTTTGATATCGGATGATACAAATAATACCATTCTTGTTAATATAACCACACTAGAACTTTATACCAAGGGAAATCATTGCTTACAATCGAGGACCAAATTCATTAGGTTTTTGACACATGTGTTGAGAGGCAAGGATTTTATACTTTTATCATTGTCCTCGAATTCATAAGGTTTGGAGCATTATTGGCAATGTGGAGAGAGTAATTATTTTTGTCCCATTACTTTTTTCAATTTTATTTTATATTTTAATATAGTAAAAAAAAATGTTTTCTCTTTAAATTTTTACGTCATCCCTAGTTTCTCCCTCTCTCCTAAATTTGAGATCATATTTATTTTGCAGTATCTTTTTAAAAGCCATTATGTAAAACAAAATCTCTATTTGTGACCTTTTCCTTTGCTTTTTACATTATCATTATTACTAAATGTGAAATATTTTTTTTCAGGGACAGGATAATGACTGTGTATCTCAAATATTGAAACTTCCACTGTTCAGTCATTTGCTTATCAGTTAAACCTCATAAATTTTCTTTTTTATTCATTTGAGAAAATTTGCAGCAATATATTTTTATCTTCCCAATTTTTTTTTTTTTAAGATTTATTTATTTATTTGAGAGAGGGAGAGACAGTATAATAAGCAGGGGAAGAGGCAGAGGGAGAGGGAGAAGCAGACTCCCCACTGAGCCGGGAGCCCGCCATGGGGCTTGATCCCAGGACCTGGAGATCATGACCTGAGCCGAAGGCAGATGCTTAACCATCTGAGTCATCCAGGCGCCCCCCCGCCTTTTTTTTTTTTTTTTTTTTTTACTTTATTGAGCTAATGATACATACTTGCTCAGGAGAAGCAATGATTGTAAGTGTTCACCAATGTCTGGCATGCTCTGATATGTGAGGAATGGGATATTTATATAGTACCTCCCCACAAAACTTATTAATTATAAAGAGGAAAATGTGTCTTTACTGTGGAAAAGTATGGTCAAAGTGAAAATCTCCTGTGAGGAAACAAACTGAAATTGAGGTGGGAAGAACACAAAATCATTTCTGTGATATTCCTGCCAAAGATGCACAACCTGAATCTAATTATGACGAGATGTCTGGCAAACCCACATTGAGGGAGCTTCTACAAAATAACTGGCATGTAATCTTCAAAATCATCAAGGCCATGAAAGTCAAGGAAAAACTAAGAAACTGTTCTAGATTAAAGGAAACCAGAGACATGGCAACTAAGTACAATGTATAATTCTGAACGGGATCCTTCTGCTCTAATGAATATGATTGGGATAATTGGCAAAACTTACATGGCGTCTGAGAGTTAGATGGTAGTGATGTATTACTGACTTCTAAATGGTTCAGGAAAAGAAAATTCTTTGTTCTGTACTTAGAACTGTGCTGTGAGTTTGAGACTGGTTTTTAAGAAGGGGCAGAGCGGGTGAGGAAAGATGTAGGCTCTGGATTCTAATGCCTGGGTTAGAATCGTGACCCTACCACTTAATTATTACTTTCCTTGTGTCTCAGTTCGTCATCTGTAAAATTAGAATAAAAAATGGTACCCGACAACCTTGCGTGAGATTTAAGTGAGTAAATGCATATAAAGTGCGAAGAGTAGTACATGCAGTAGATATTAGCTATTACTTGGGTTTATTTCTGGGGTAAGTGGACACGAATGGGTGTATCAGTGAGCAGTGTTTAGGATCTTGGATTATTTATTGTTTGTGGTGCTAAAGTGACCTTGATACTGATGGAAACATTTCAGCTTAGAAATATGAAGTAAACAGTGTGCTACAAGTCTGTACATTGAAATAAATGTAGATACTAATTTTTTTATTTGAGTAGTTACAGAGTTTAAAAACCAGCAATAGCTGTTTTATTTGAGCTTGATATTCCAGTGACTGTTCAAAGGCTCTTCAGCCTTGTACCAACAGGAAACAAAACCTAGCTTGTTTGTTTTATTCCTAAGTTCCATCCGTCCTTTCACTTTGGAGTCCTGCTCTTGCCTCCACATTATTGGTCCCTGGGAACCAAAGAACTTCAACACAGAAGCAGTAATTATGGGAGTATCTTTGGAGTCAAATAGTCCCAATTTTGAATTCTGACTCTCCACTTACTTTTGACCTTGGACAAGAAACTATCTCCAAGCCTCCGCTTTCTCACCCTGTAAACTGGAGATAACTGTAGTACCTCCTTCACGACGTTGTTGACGGCACGTAAAGTGCGTCACCCACAGTATGTGCTGTAAAACTGGGAGCTTGCGCCCTATCCCCGACTCCATTGCCCATGCGCTTGCGCCCAGAAAGTCAGTGAAAAGGATAGGCAGATGGACGTCCAGAAGGTCCACTATCTTATTTGTGGGGAGGGGAGAATCTATGACTTATCTCATTAGTTTTTTCTCATTTCTAGTGAAATAAGGGCTGTCATTTTCAGCTCATGCCCCGTACTCTTACAGAAGGGGTGGGAGAAATGGCATCCTAATGCGGCAAAACCTAATCACGACAGCAGCATTTTTGACATTTCCCAGTACTTTATAGCTATCGTGCTATCCTTTACTCACTTTTACTTTTTTTTTTTCAAAGATTTTATTTATTTATTTGAGAGACAGAGAATGAGAGACAGAGAGCATGAGAGGGAGGAGGGTCAGAGGGAGAAGCAGACTCCCCGCCGAGCAGGGAGCCCGATGCGGGACTCGATCCCGGGACTCCGGGATCATGACCTGAGCCGAAGGCAGTCGCCCATCCAGCTGAGCCACCCAGGCGCCCTCTCTTTTACCTTTTAAAAATGAATTATTTTAGTATTAATTAGAACAAAATACAGCTATTAGGATGGGAACAAAAAGTCTCTAAATATAAATTTCCTGTCTTATTTTAATATATTCCTAGAAATAAAAACATAGAATGTATGTAAATGATTCAAGTAACTGTTTTCATGGAGAAATTCACATTCTGCCCAATCAAGGAAAAGATTCAAGGTGTTCGGTAAAAAATGGTGAAAAATGTCATCTCTCCCTTCCCTGAAAGTTATAATTTTGTGGACTACTTTAGAGGATCGAGTGTCACAGGCCACCAAAAGGGCACAAGGCCCTAAGCCACCAGCTGGGCCCAAGCAGATCCTCATTTCAGTGTAAGACTCCTTGGCTGTGGTGTAGACCCTGGCTACTCCGGCAGTCTGTGAGGGTTTTTGTTTTTGTTGTTTAGTTGTGGTTTCTAACCTGGACAGCACTTTCACTGCAGTGCAAACTTTACTCAGCCTCTGTGTGAATGGGCGCTATTCAAGGCTTCCCATGGCCTTGTATTTAATGGACCACAAATCCTCTGGCTCGGGGCTGCCTGTGAGTCTTGTTGAACTTGACTATAAGGAGAAGCCTGCACCCAACTGCTTGTCCAGCTCTCGGCACCAGACCTGTAATCAAGAGAAGTTTTAAAGAGGTGCTTAGGAGAAATTAACTTTAAAAAATTTTTTCACACCTCTTACCTATAAGGTACTTTCTAAGCCCTGATTCTAAGCCACCATTCATTTTTATCACTCTGTGTATTTTAATGCTGCTGTGATCATGATTTCTCGTTGGGTGAATACGGGTTTTGGAGGCAGACACCTGAATTGAGTTCCAGGTCTCTCACGTATTGGTTATATAATCTTGGGCAGGTTACCTTATTAATTCATTCAGTAGGTATTTATTGAGTGTCTGTGTGTGCCAGGCCTGGGGATATACCAGGGTGGATGAGATAGTCAGTTTACCCAAAGGAAGCTTGGTGGGAATCTAGTAAATGAGGGATTTCTTCCCAGAGCCTTGTGACCTAGTAGAGTACAGCAAGTGTTATTGTTATCTGAGGATTAAATTGCCTAGAATAATCTGTGTGTAATTTATCCCAAGCATCCCTCTCTTCATTCAGTAGGTGCTATCCTATTAATTAATATCATGTGAATAAAACTATAAAAAATTGAATTATGTTTTCCTGTTGACACACATAATTTGGGAGATGCCACTGTCATAGTAATCTTTCCCCTTTACTACCTCTGTTAGTGGCTTGCTTATTTATGTATTTATTTATTATTTTTTTAAAGTAATCTCTACCCCCAACATTGGGCTAGAAGTCACTACCAAGAATCGCACACTCCACTGACTGAGCCCGCCAGGCGCCTCAGTGATTATTTTAAATATTTGGATGGCAGTATTTGTGATTATGAGAACTAATAGGTTTGAATTTAGGCAGCCAATCATGAGATCTATTCTCTTTTGAAATTCTGTGAAAGATGAACACAGGCAGTCTATGTCCCACCACCTGTCACTTCTAATTCTCCCATGGTTTGGTTTCCTGTACCTTGACTTCAGTGTTGATTTTGGAAAAATAAAAGAGATGTTCCTAAAAATTTTGCACTTGATTTTTGAACCATCATGTTGCAACAATATGGTTTTAGATTTTGATTGTTTTTTTCTTCATTTTTAAAAAAGTCATTTCTCCTGCCAAAATCCATGCTGCATTTCACTTTGCTACACCCCAGGCCCCACCCCAATTTGCCCTTAAGGTAGTATCTGTTTCTCTATAAAGTGTTTCATCATTTTTTTCCAACTTGCTTATTTTTACTGGCTTCTCCCATCTGCTATCGAATCTTTACTTCTGGCTTCACCTCTTCATGTTATGTAAAAGCCAACTGAATGATCTTTTACCTTTTTATCTTTTCCAACTTATTCTCAGGCAAATATTCTAAATTTTGCACCCATTGGATCACTTTCATTAGCTAATAGGACTTTGATACACCAAGTACTAAACAAATTGGGTATTACGTGAAGACATTCTTTTTTTTTTTCCTAAAGAGATTCTTTTTCAATAAAAAATATCCTCATATACTTAGCCGAGTAAAACGATAGAAAATTATGGAAGATTAATCTGAGAGCAGTTCTTTTAGAGTGGCAAAGTCTATTAAAATCAGGACTGCAAGTTGAGAAAAGCACTGAGCATTAAGGGAACACTCATTCATGTTTGGTTGATTTATTCCCTGCGCAGACTGCTGGTGGTAGTAAGAGGTGTAATTCACAGCGTTAACTCTTAGCCAGTGGCACTGCTTGAGTGGTGGTGTGAGTCTCGTGTGTCTGTGGAGTGTAATGATGCCTGTATTCAGCACTCAATTTTTCTACCCCTTTGCTTCAACACTAAGTTGCTTTTTTAAAATGTGAACAAAAGAGGTCTGTATATAAAAATTACTGTATGAGATAATTTTAACAGAGTTTTCAGTGTGATCAAAATATTATTTTTTTAAATGGCCCTAATTTTTACATTCATATTTTTAAATCTTCAGTTATCATTTGAGTGCAAAAGTCTTTGTGGGTGGTGGTGTTTTTTTTTTTCCTGGTGGTATTGTCTAATTCTAAGGTGGCCAGCTTACATCTTGCTGCAAACTTGATCAATTATGGCATTATTTTATACTTCTTTTTTATTTCAATCACATATCATCAAACTACTGGTGTTAGTAATCATTTCTGAAAAGCTCCTGGCTTGATTTTCTCCCCCTCCCCAACAACCCCTATGCCCTACCCCCATTCTACTTTTCTCTTCTCTCTTACTTCCTTTTTTTTCCCAGCACCTGTCTCCTGCCACATGCCCATCAAACCTAATTGCAGCTTTGGGAGGGCTTTGGTAAGGCAGTTCCTTGGCCCTGATGTCCCTCAGGGATTTAATTCAGGTGGGATGTGCGTGTGGCCCTCGAGCCATGTCAGTGACTGCTACAGCTCCCAGATTCTAAGGGCTGGTCACCCCAGGCCCTAAATTTGTTTCAAATCTAGGGAAGTTTAGTCTCAGGGTAGATATGGCAGGAATAATACAATTTGGGTCATTTTGTCAATGGAAATTAACCTCCAGTTCTTCTGCTAATTTTATATAAAAATCTGTGACATGCAGACTATTTTTAGTCTCCCTCAAATTATAGTGCTTTAAAACAATTTTCATGAGTGTTAATTTTTTTCTTTTGCAACTGAGTAATATTACTGTCATTGAATTACTAATTATATATTTAGTACCATTTTCTTTGATACCATTTAAACATTGGCCTTGTGTCTAAATCTTAGAGAAATTAAAGGTGAAATATGAGAATCCACAAGGCACCCAACATAGGACTCTGGGGTTCATTAAATGTGGGTTAAATTTTTTTCTTGAAATGAGAAACACAACTATAATGTAGTAAGTCATCTGCCTTCTTAAAATTCTGTTACTCTTAAAATACAGTACTTTTTTTTTCCAGACTTAAAAAGAGATCTGTGCTCTTACGCATTTTAGGAAATAAATCACCCTTAATCTAAGAATCTGTTGATTAACGCTTATTATCATTTAAGGTATTTGCTTCCTATCTTGTTTCTTTTCATTTTTAAAAATATTTTAAACATGCAGAAAAACACAAGGACACTTTGTATATGGAACACCTATATAATGATACCCAGATTTAAAACGTTAATGTTTGCCATATTTTTTCTAGTTTTTGTCCTTGGCCTTGTTTATATGCATATGTATGTGCATATATTGAAACATAATTGAGATATTATGTATACAGTTTTATATTCTATCTTCATTTAACATTTTAAGTATTTTTCCATGTCATTAAAAAAGTTTTAATGCTTTCTTGCAACACTAAATTTGTTCTAGTATATGGACAGATTTTTTGTTTTTAAATGGTGATAATTCTATTCCTACTTAATTAATTTTACATTATGCTTCCAGTTCTTTTGACTTTATATATCACATACTTTATGTGACTTAAAACACTATTTTTCAAAAAACTGCAGGTTGCAACTCATTAGTGCAAAATCAATTTATCAGGTTGTAGTCAGCATTCAAAAAAATTAGAAAAGATCAGAGTATTTCTAGTGGTTCTTTGGCAAAAACAGTGCACATTGTAGGCAATCCTTATGTTTCACTTGTCTGTATATAAAGTTTAAAAAACTGTGTCTAGGAGTTTCTGTCACTGTCCTAAAGCATTATTAGGAATCTTACCAATCAACCCACCTCATGTATGTTAGATTTGACATTTATCTTTGATGCTTACATTTTTTTGGATTGACTTACTGGAATTGGATATATTTAAAGTGGGATAATAAAATAGTAAAGCTCTATCCCTCTAGATGTTAGCATTGGAGGGAGTTCTTCTCGTGGGGGTCTGAGCAGTACTGATTCTTTGGCATTCAGTTTTATTTCGAGGTGCTTTGAGCGGACTGAAGGGTGATGGTCCCTTCTTTGTCGGTGGTAAAGTCTTTCCTTAATATTTGACTATAAATGTACCAGAAGATTGTGATTTGGCTCATGGCATAAGTTAGAATTCTGAACTCTTGAGCATACATCTCAAAAGTTTTCTCTCGTGCCCCAGTTCTGCCATCCTACCTCAACTCTCCATCTGGAACTAATCCCTACCTTCTGTTCAGAGTGAGGACAGCCTTCTCTCACGGGCAGTGATGCAATTCATTCACTTCTCTAAATGAGGACACAAAACACATAAAACACTCCAGTTTATTGAGTTCTCTCTATTTAAAACTTAAGGACTAGGTCCTTTAATGTGGTATAATTCTCATATACAGTAACTTTCCAGGGTGGCATTAAAATCTCAGCATGTTTTTTAGAGTATGTTGGGGCTTTTCTCCTGTGTGGCTGTCACTTTTAAAGAATATACTCTGATTTAGGAAGAGGGACTCAAGACGCAGAGCTGACTGGCTGAATGTAGCAAATGGAGAACAGAAGAGATGAGAAAAGTCGGGAATAGTAGTGGGGCTCTTTGGGTGGGATGTGTGAGATGGAGAATCTGCTGTTCTACTTCTTGAAGCTATTTATTCTCTCACCTTGCATTTTTTTTAGAGACCTGTTCTATGTCAGTTACTCTGGTAGGTGCAGGGCATCCAAAGATGACAAGCCTGAGTACCTTCAAGATTTTCACAGGCTTATTGAGGTGTAGTACCTGCGAACCAGTAATTAAATAGCAAGGCCATAAAGCATGAGCGAGCCTAGCTTTGGGGTCCAAATTACGCACTTCCATTACTAGTTGACTGGTGTGACTAGTAATTATTTAACTTTTCTCAGCCTTTTTTCTAATTTTCCTCATCTGTAAAGAGATATTACCAATTACCTTGCATGGGTTTTGTGAGATTTCGAGCATATGCCTGGAAGGTATTACACGCCTGGCATTATAGCATGTTGTGGTTGTCGTTTGTCTGTGTCGTTGCTATCATTTTTATTATTCAGTGTTTTAAGTGGGAAACTAGAGGTTTATAATAAGTACCATAAAAGCCCATGGAAGGAGCAGCTACTGGCCCTAGTTTCTGTACACTGTGCTGTTGTAGTTCTCGGCCTCCATTGTGCATGCATGTTCACGTTTCTTTCTGGGTATCTGCAGAGACCCCTTTTATTTGTTTGTGGACCCACTGTGTTCCTTCATGGTGGTTACTCATCCTTCCTCCGTCCCCTAAGTAAAGGGATTCTCCAAGATTCCTTTTCTCTTCTCATCCCTGCCCTTCCCTCTTTTCTCTTTTTTTTCTCTCCTCAAAAATTCATCCATCAAGTCCTACTAATTCAGCCATCACCTCTTTGAAGATGCTTCCCAAATCTGTAGCCACAGCATTTCCAGCTACCTGCTGGGCATCTCCATCTGGAAGTCTTTCTTGCATTCAAAGTTAACATGTCCAAAACTGAGCTCATTAATTCCCCATTAACTCTCTTTTTTCTTCCAGTCCCCATGAATGCTAGCATCATCACCTCCAGGAAACAGGTTTGAACCTCACATTCAGCCCTTATCTTTCCTTCGCTGCATGAGGGTCTCCCATCATGCAGTCAGCTGGCCAGACTAGCCTGTTCCGCCTCCGTGCTGTGGCCATCATTCAGCTCTTCTTTGCCGTCACTGCTGCCACTGCCCTAATTTAGGCCCTCATTATCTCCCACCTGGACTATTGGAAGAAGCTACTCCTAACTAATCTTCCCTGTCCTTTCCTTCGCACCCAATATGCTACTGCCAGAGTTACAATATTAGGCCCAGAGTAACAGTTTTAGTCTTTAGCTCTGATCACATTACTCCCTTGCTGACAAACCATCCCTGCCTTCAGATTGCCTGCAGAATGAAGGCCCACCTCCAAACCTGACTCTCAAGGCCCTTCATTCTTTAAGTTGTCTTTTTTCTGGGCTTGTTCACCTTCACATATTGCCCAATGGGTAGCCCCCACAGCTCCTGAACCTGCTCCTCATTCTTCCACTTTCTTATCATGCATAACCTGTCTCTTTCTCCTCAGATGCCCCTCTTTCCATTCCATTAACCCCATTCCAGGCCTACCTCCATTCTCTGCTCAGGGAAGCCTGACCAGCTCTCGGGCTCAGTCTGAGGGCTACCTCTACTGTCGGGAGCACCTCTCGCAAGAAGCACTTTTCTTTCTTCCTCTTTGTACTGATAGCTTTTTGTTACTCTACTACCTTTGGTATCTGTTGCTTGTATTATTCAATTTAAACATATGTGAACCTATTATTATAACTCTTTTATTATGTCACTTATTTCTTTGTATACCTCTCAGGTTTGGTACATATGTGTTGAAGAAATGGAATTTGAGAGGCTATATGGAAAGGTGCCAGGGGTGCTTGGGTGGCTCAGTCTGTTAAGTGTCTGACTCTTGACTTTGGCTCAGGTCATGATCTCTGGATCGTGGGATCAAGCCCCACGTCAGGCTCTGTGCTGGGCATGGAGGCTGCTTAAGATTGTCTCTCTTCCCCGCCCCTTCTGCCCTTTTCCCCTTCAAAAAAAACCACACACACAAAAGCGGGGGGTGGGCATAGCTGTGATTTGAGGATTTGAAATACAGGATTAGAAGGAAGGTAGTAGCTGTGGAAAGATACGATGATGCAGTGAGAAATGCAGTTAGCCATAAAACCATAATGTGAGAAGTTTGCACAAAGTTTCACCTATTCAATCCTTATGTCCATCATGAAATTATGTAGCTATTAGAATATTAGTGTGTGTTTGCTGTTTCCATCTGTTGTAGATCTCGAGCAGAATTTTGGAGGGGTCCAAGTTCTACCCTGCCCCAAAATTCAACTACAGACTTTTCAGGATGATACTCTTTAAAATTAGTGCTATATCCATATTAGCTAATTTTCCAGGACTACATAGTATCCACCATCTATTTAAATTGAATTGCAATATTACTTTAGATTTGGTACCTCTCTAGCTTGTGCACCAAGCTACCCCCATATATCTCATGACTACTGCAAGAGCCTCCTAACACTCCTCCTCATACCCACTTTGTTTTCCTCCTTCCCCTCCACTCAAGTCGTTTTTCCACTGATGACAGGATTTTTTGTTTTTTGGGTTTTTTTAACTACCTGATTATGTCACCAGCTGCTTAATAAAAACTGCAGTGGCTTCACATTGCTCTTTGGATAAAGAGCAAAAGTCTTCACATGGCCTGTTCGACCTTTGTGGTCTAGTCCTCTCTGTCTCCAGCCTCACTTCGTACAGAGCTCTCAGCCTTACATATGCCTGGTTCTGTGCTGTGGATATACTCCTCTTGTCTGTTCCCTTCCCACTATCCCCTTTTACATCTCTTCTTCCTTTGGGTATCATCTCAGTCATCACTTCCTCAAGGAAGCCTCTGACTTTCCTTGCTCAGTCAGTTGCCCTATTATAAACCCAGTACCATCTTTTTTCCTTTGTGGCATTTATTGCCATTGTGATTTTACATTTCTCTGTGATGCTTTCATTATTTCCAGTCTCTTCCACTAGCCTGCAAGCTCCACAAGCCCCATGCCTGGTTTTGCTCGCCATTGCGTCTGTGCATGGCACAGGGCCTAATTTATGGAAGGTGTTCAGTCTGAATTAGTTGCATGAAGGAATGCAGAAGTGTCTCCTGTGAAAAAGAAGTTTTAGTTGACATGAGCTAAAAGGAACACAATTCTGTAGAACTTAAGTGAGAAAGATTTCAAGGTATTAATAATACTTTCATTCATGACACTATAATTTTGATGACAATAAAGGATTCTTCCAGTTTTTAGACCTATTAGACATATTGTAGAGCATTAGATAATTAAATAAGTGAGGTGAGATCCTAAAGAATCAGAGAGTAAGAAAAATACTTCAGATGTCAAATAGTCCAGGCTTCTCTCTAATGTGTATGTCAGAGGCTGTGCAGCTTCCCGAACATCTCTGTTAACAGGGGACTCAGCATCACCAGAGGCTACTTTGTTTTTTAATTTCTTCATGTTAGTCAAAATTGGCCTGCTCTTTTTTCATATTTTCTATCCAGTTGTGTCAGTTTCTGCAGCAATTCTATCTCCTACCCAGACGGAGCCCTTTCAGACGAATAGACCGCTCTCATGCATTCCTCTAGCTTTCGTTCTCCCAACTCTTCCCCTCACACGCTGTGCTCCTGCGATGTTGGTTCTGAAAATAGCTGTGCCCTCCTTTCTTTCCTCCAAACCTTCACCCATATTGTTTCTTCTTTGGAACACCTTATTTTTCCCTCTACTTCCCCTCCCAGCTTTAGCTCCCCTGGCTACTTCCTCCTCATCCTTAAGGTCTCAGGGAGGTCTCTTTCACCCCTCTTTGCCCCCAGTTATGTTAGTGGCCCCTACTCTGTGCTCCCACAGCCCTTATTCATCCCCTAAAGTAGCTCATGCCACATTTTATTGGGATTTTTAATCCAGACTGTATTATCCACAAGAAGGGAGACCATAGCTCACCAGTGCTCATCGCCATGTCGTCCACTGTTGTTTACACCATGCCCAATGTGCAGTAAGCATTCACTGCATCTTTTCCTGGATAAATTTGAGAACACCAACTGAACTATTCTCTAAGCCAGCATCCAGAGCTTTTTCTACAGGCATGCACATGACAGTTTAGGATTTCACCAACTTCTAGACATGCTCTGGCTCACCAGTGTCCCTCCTGAAGAAAGGCACTGAGAAGAACTCATGCTGTTTTAGGCAAAGTACAACCTGGACTAGATGAAACATAGTGTCTCTGTAATATAGAGTCCTAGGGACTTTTTTATGCTCAGAAGCAAAATTTCTTTTTTTTTTTTTTTAAGATTTTATTTATTTATTTATTTGAGAGAGAGAGAATGAGAGACAGAGAGCATGAGAGGAAGGAGGGTCAGAGGGAGAAGCAGACTCCCTGCCGAGCAGGGAGCCCGATGTGGGACTCAATCCCGGGACCCCAGGATCATGACCTGAGCCGAAGGCAGTTGCTTAACCAACTGAGCCACCCAGGCGCCCCCAGAAGCAAAATTTCTTATTCTCTTTTGGTTGTGAGCTAATTTTTGAGCTGTGGACATTATCAGTTTATCTTGGTACTGCTTTTTTTTTTTTTTTTTTTTTTTAAGCGTGTTAATGAAATAAATTTGAAGAAGTGGTGTTTGGAAGCAGTTTTTTAATTTACTTAAGCTGTTAATCTCTTCTCTGGGTTGTTAACCACTGTCAGAAGTCGGGCTTTTCTGACTGTTCTCTTGGTTTCTGTCAGCTAGTCCACTACGTTTCACTTCCTAACCTTTTCAGAATGTGTTCTCAAAGTGGCAAGTGTTTCAGTGATGTATGATGATGTTTGCAGGGGGTGGGGGTGTGTGGGAAGAATTCCTCAACTTTTGTTGTTTTGGGAGGTAGAAAAGGAAATTTATCTCCTTTATAAAGGAGATTATGTATGCCGGTAGAGTGCGCTAGACTTTGAGAGATAGGAGGAGAAATGGACTAGAAGAAAGAAAACAGTATGAATTGAGAAAAAAGATAGGTGGCAAAAAAGTAATAAGGACAGAGAATGTAATTTTCTGATTATGTGATCACCTACCACGTGCTTCCACAATGTTATATACTTTACTCTTGTTACTTCTTTCATAAAATGACTATGGAAAGTAGACGTTGTTAACCTCATTTTATAGCGGTCGTAACAGTCTCCCAAGTCATACAGCTAGCGAATGGGAGAAGGATTTCTTTTAAACCTGTTTCTAAAGCTGCACTCTTCTAATTTGACTTATTAGCAACTAGTTTTGTACATGACATGAGGCAGATTGGATAGTCACTATAGCATAATGGATAAGAGTGTTTATAGATTCTAGAGCCAGTTGGCCTGGATTCAAATCTTGGCTTCGTCAAGGCTCTACTGTCTACCAGCTGTGAGCAAGTTGCTTAACTTCTCTGTCTGTGTGCCTCATTCTCTTCATTCATCTGCAAAATCAGGGTAATTGTGGTACCTTCCTCTTAGAGCTGTGAATTGATTTAGTTAATACATAGTAAATCCTTAGAACAGTTCCTGGCATATATGAAACACTATGTAAGTATTTGTTGCTGTTCTTCTCCTTCTCCTTCTCAGTTTGTGTGTGTGTCTCCTGTGAAAGGTCCCATCTCTGAGAACTTTGAGGAAGGTGTCCAAACTATTGCCAGAGCTGTTTCATCAGCATGATGTAGTCAGACTTTTCTCGAGTTTCTCGCCCTCTTGGGGTTCTTACTGTGTCATCATATCCTTCATCCCTAACTGGTCTCAACCCCCAAAAAACAAGCACACGTGCGCACACACACAGCCTCACCTTCCTCTTTTCCCTTTCTCAAGTTAAGAGCCAATTCAGACCTTCTCCTTAGTATTATTATCTAAAAAGGGAAGAATAAAGATTCACCTTAGGTCATACATTAATAAGGATCTAGCAGCATAAGTTAAAATTTGTAATTCAAAACAGAAAACTTAGGAAGTGCTCCTGCTCCCACTTTACATTTACTTGTTATAAAATAGGGTGCTTCCCAGCCTTCCTTCCGTTCAGGTCTACTGGATTTAAGTAGAAAGTTCCATGACAATGAGAAGCTTTGGCTATTTCTGATGATTGTTTGTTTCTGTTGTGATATAACTTAATTACTATAAATTAGCTTCTTTTTCCTAGGAAATTAGAACTTCTTTTTAAAAATTACTAACCCCTCAAACTTGCTGACGATCACTTACTGGATTGAGGGGAAAATATAATTAGAGAAAGAGCTATATCTGTTTCTTTGCAGAGAGCCTGAAGATCTGTCTTATTTTGAAACCAGTAAGGGTACAAAGGGGCCCTTTTTAAAATTTCTGTTTGGAGGGATGAGGGGCAAAGATTTTTCTTAAGTAATGAACTAACTCATTAATTTTGGCTATGTTAACTTAGTTAATTTAAATTAATTCATTGTTCAAAATTTACCAAGGAGGACTTAATAATTTAATGAAGTATAATACAATTTTAATACTTTTTTTCACTACATTCAAGAACTATATTTGTGTGTTATTTATGTATGCATAATGTCTATTTGATTAGTGCTCATGAGCATTGTTCTAATATTTATTATATTGCCCATAGTTTTCTTTCCTCCTTTCTTTCTTTCATTCATTTGTTCATTTGCTCGTCCGTCCATCCTTCCTCTCTTTCTTTCTTATGATGCCATTTAGTTCTTATATGACAACCATTTGCAATACTCTGAGGAAAAAAAACCAATGTATTCCTGGCCTTAGTTATAGTAGAAATTATGAAAATTCAATACTCGTTGCAAAAATAAAATGACATGCTAAGTTAAAGCCATATTGTTGTCTAGAATGATAATGCTTTCCATAAATAATAGGAAATGGCAAGACTTGCTGATGGCATACATTTACATTTTACTTATCAGATAAATTTTTAAGTCCTTTAATTCTCTGAGCATCTTCTCTACCTGTGAAGGCAGAAATCATTTTTTACCACTCTCCCTTACCACCATCTTCACCAAATAATATCACTTCATCCAAGCAATACAATTTGTATTTCAGTTGCTGTTAGCTACCACAGAGCAATTTAAAACTGAGTTGAGCAAACGGTTGAGAGTGTGAGGTGTAGGGTCAAGGAAAATCCAGAAAGAGGGGGAAGCCAGATCATTAGGCCTCACAATTGGAGACTGTCACTTTTAAAACCAGCCATGGGTTTCTCTAGTTGTTTCCGGAACTCATTGCTTTTTCCTGTTAGCTCCTTCTTCCCCCACTTCTGTTTCTTTCCCCAAGTCCCATTCTCTGATTTTGGAAGTCTGGGTGAATAGTAACTTGATG
The DNA here is from genome assembly GCF_011800145.1 of Mirounga leonina. Taxonomy (NCBI): domain Eukaryota; kingdom Metazoa; phylum Chordata; class Mammalia; order Carnivora; family Phocidae; genus Mirounga; species Mirounga leonina. Next base: position 63,264,426 of record NW_023270807.1, on the reverse strand, counting down.
TGGCTGATTCTGTGAGAGTATATTAATCCTCTTCTTTCTTTGTTGGCAGGGGGCTTGTACATGATAGCTGGCATAACCTGCAGTTGAGGGGCTTGGTGGTGCTACTTATTTCTAAAGCAGCTGGGCCCAGCAGCATGAATACTTCATGTCAGAACTATGACATGGTCGGTGGGATCTATTCATGGTAAGAAGAACTTAGTCTTTTGATATCGCTTTCTAAATTGTGTTTCCTTTTACTGAACAGTGGTCAGTGGAGATCACTATTTAGTTCTTTGTCATTCTCAGATTCACGGATAGATTAACATATTTTGTAAGGTTAAAAATGTATTTCTATTGTTCTTTTTTGTTTTTTTAAGTTTACTTATCTATTTATTTAGCAATCTCTACACCCAATGTGGGGCTTGAACTCATGACCCCAAGACCAAGAGTCACACACTCTTCCTACTGAGCCAGTCAAGCACCCCCCTCTTTTTTAAATGTATTTTTATTGTTCTTAACAAGTCTAATAGACGGAGCAGCTCCATGCATCACTGGTAAATTTCCCTATACATTTGAAAACTTTCATTTCTATTCTGGCCATTTAAAATTTTCTATTCATGACTACCCCTCCTTCGCCATCATGGTATTTCTCTTTAGAGACTTGGTCCGGGATTTATGATTTTTAAACCTACTCAGAATGATACCTAACTATAAAATAATGTTGCAACTATCATTTTAGGAGAAGTAGTGTACTTCAGTGCTGTATCATTTCATTATGCTTATTTTTATGGTGAAGAGGTTTTTACTAAACTTACTAGAATAAGAAATTTTTTCTCCTACACACTTAGACTAAAAAACAAATATGTGAGTGTGAGTCATTTTTGCTTCATATAAAACAAACTTAAAATTTTCAGTTTTTTATTTTTTAAAAAATCACTGCATATTTTGGGGGGCACCTGGGTGGCTCAGTTGTTAAGCGTCTGCCTTCGGCTCAGGTCATGATCCCAGGGTCCTGGGATCGAGCCCCGCATCGGGCTCCCTGCTCTGCAGGAAGCCTGCATCTCCCTCTCCCACTCTCCCTGCTTGTGTTCCCTCTCTCTCTGTGTCTCTCTCTGTCAAGTAAATAAATAAAGTCTTTAAAAAAAAAAAAATCATTGCATATTTTTTAGTAATAGTGTATCAATAACTTTATTTAACTTAGTATTGATTGTGCTGGACATTGTGTTAAAAGCCTCTCTAGAGCCTCTATATAGCCTCTGCAGGTGGACTTTGGCATGTGAAATTAAAACCACTCTAAAAACCTGGGTGACAAGGAAATTTTCCTCACAAAAGGAAACATTTCTAGGAAGTTTGACTTATGGCTACTGTATCTTATGGATTTACTTTAAAAATCAATCCATACCTTAGTTTTTTTTATTCCTACTAGTCTTATCCATACATTTTTTCTTATATAATATTTAGAGATGACTACTGCTTACCAGCTATGAAGTCTAATGATACTTCCTCATTTACAAGCAAGCAAAATTATTACTGTCATGGCTACAAATGACCCCTCCTCCAGCCAGGATAATTTTGCAGACCTTTTACCATTTATCCATGTAAGTATCTTCACCAGAAAGGAAACCTTGGTATCGTTTTCAGCCCCTACTCACTGTGAAATAATTTATATTTGTTTAGTGTTTTGTAGGTTACTTATCACTTTTATTACAGTTACCTCATTTGATCCTTACAAAAGTGTTACAGGTTAAGAGTTGTCGTTAACACTTACTTTACTCTTGAGCAAACTGAGATTCAAAAATCTTGAGTTTTTTTCAAGGTGGCACAGCTAGCAAATGAGACAAGTTGAGGGTCCAACTACGGTTTTTTTCCTTCCAGATTTCATATGTTTTTTTCTTGATTCCATTCTGCTTTTCTAGTCTGATTCAAGGAACTTATTTCACATAGGGTAGACTATCCATTAAAATTTTATACATCTACATCCTTCCCCCAACCTGTTTGAATTAGAGCTCAAAACTTTACCTTATGGTTTTGTAGAGAGCCCGTGATTGAGTTTAGTTGCGTTAACTAGAGAAAATACATAAAGATCTGTAATGAATACCAATAACCTTGTTAATCCCTGGAAAGCAAACGGACCCCATAGCACCTTGTATCCCATGTATCTTTGTTTCCTTTAGGAACTCTGTTGATTTTCAGTCTGCCGACTTTGACCCTATGTGATTGGTCAGGCCTCTGCTCTTGCAATTGGGTGACCATACATACCTCTAATGAATACCAGCTATGTTTTATTATCTCTCATCCTAAAGTAAAAATAACCCTTGGGAAGTACTATTTGATGCATGGGTGTTCCATAAATATTTGCATAAATGAGTTATCCCTATTTTGCAGAAAAAGAAGATAATACTGAGATTAAGAATTGTCTAAAATCTTCTAGATGGAAAGTCATAGAGTTGGTATTTAAATCCCGCTTTTACTTTTTTTTTTAAGATTTTATTTATTTATTTGACACAGAGAGAGAGAGAGAGCAAGAGCAGGAACGCAAGCAGGGGGAGTGGGAGAGGGAGAAACAGGCTTCCTGCCAAGCAGGGAGCCCGATGTGGAGCTCGATCCCGGGACCCTGGGATCATGACCTGAGCCGAAGGCAGACGCTTAACGACTGAGCCACCCAGGCGCCCCATAAATCCTGCTTTTACTTTAAAGTGTGCCCCCTTTCTACTAGGCAGGTCGTGATACCTGTATGTGCACAGTGCACTGTGATGTGATCTTGTGTTTTGAATTTCTTACCTAGCCACTAAAAAACATTTGCATCACCTTCTGATCCTTTACAGGAATATAACACATTTGACAGATGATTATTGTAACATGAACAATTGTAAAAGAACTTTACAAAAGAGTAGGTGGTACATTATGAATATAAAAACTTTATAAATAATATAAATGGGTTTCATATCCAAGTGTATAGAATCCATAATTATGTTTAGCAAATAATCCTGGTGTGTTGTTCCAGCGTATTTTCTATAATCAAACTTAATCTAGTAAGTCATTGGTGATGCTTGGGTGTTTTACACACTTGTTAATGTGAAAATGTAATTTGGCACAGTACTATGAGAAATCATTAATTTGTTTCTCTACCCCTGAAGTCATTTGTTTGGTTCTTGCTTCCTTAATTGTTCAAGTGTAACTTTTGCTGGAGGCTTGTATCTATAATGCCACAGTGAATTATTTAACATTTGAGGGAAGTACTGACTTGGGAGATTTGTAATTCACCTCCAAACTGCTGGGATTTACAATTGTTTGTGTTTTTCTCTCATAAACTTGACTTTGAGATCAGATAATGGGACCTGAGTAAATTACCTAAGGGACCAAAAGTGAGTTAGATGACCTCTATTTGTTTGGCCTAAGGATATAACTGATGGATATAACCTGTGGATATGTTTAGGAAACTTACCATTTAATGGCCAAGAGAGGCAGAAGTGAGGCTAAAATGTAATAACTACATTTTGAAAAACAGGAAAGAGAGCTACATTTATAAAATTCACTGTAAACATCTACTGTAGCCTTTTGCCAACAAGGCTGTGGGCTTTAGTTTTATTCCACCAATCCTGACTTAAAAAATTGGTTGCAAAAGTGATCAATCAAACAAGTATTACTATAATGTTGTATGGTGACAGATGGTGACTCTACCTACCATGGTGTGCACTGAGTAACATATGGAATTGTCACATCACTGTTGTACACCTGAAACTAAAATAACATTATATGTCAATTATACTTCCATAATAAAAAATTAATTTTTAAAACTATTACTAAATTGCCAGGTATCCCTAGCCACTCCTGAGAACATAAATATATAACTTCCTATTATCTTAATGATAGAATATTTTTATTTTATGTACCAAAAAATCATTACAATATATAAAACATGACATTACAAAGTACAGACTTCTCTAAATAATTATTAAGTTTAAAGAAATTTAGGTGAATTTTCTTTACTAATGCTTCAGCTTTCTTGGTGGTTTTAGCAAGAATTGATCCAATTATTTCTCGTCTACCTAACTGTTACAAACAGACCACATGTTTTCATTCTAACTTCATTGCCTGAAATTTCCCAACATCTTTTGTTAACTCTGGTAGAAGAGATTGAAACAAGTTTGCCAAACACATTTTCTTTTCCCCCTACCTATTCAGCTAGACTACCTTGCCCAGCTTTGTATATATTTATAGCACACCAGTGCCTTGGACAGAGTATTCTTTTAAATCTTTGCATGACTGAACTTCCATAGAACATAAATGTAGTAGACCAAAATAAACATTAGAACCATACATTTTACAGTATGTGACTGTTAGAGTAGTTTAACAGGGACTGTATCTCCACAGTGACTGTACCTTATTATGTCCTTTGCAACTTCTAATTCAGGACATGAGCGGTAAAGCAGACTCTAAAGTACTCTTCATGGAACATGAAAAAGTCTCAAATTTTTGGGTTAGTTATCATGTAAAATAAGATGTAAAGTGACATTTCAAAGAAGAAAAGTATTAATGGAATATCATTTAAAAATACAAAAAAATAACACACATAGTGCTGCAGAATACTAATTTTTTCATTTTTTATCTTATTTTTAGTTTTATTTATTTATTTGAGAGAGAGAGAGTGGGGGAGGGGCAGGGGGAGAAGGAGAGGGAGAATCCTCAAGCAGACTCCCTGCTGAGCGCAGAGCCTGACATGGACCCTCAGCCAGGACTCTGAGATCGTGACCTCAGCCAGAATCATTAGAGCCAGCTTCCTAACTGACTGAGCCACCCAGGCGCCCCTAAAATTTTTTAAATCCCATTGAAAGTTTTTTTTTTTTTTTTTAAGATTTTATTTATTTATTAGACAGAGAGAGACACAGAGAGAGAGGGAACACAGCAGGGGGAGTGGGAGAGGGAGAAGCAGGCTTCCTGCCGAGCAGGGAGCCCGATGCGGGGCTCGATCCCAGGACCCCGGGATCATGACCTGAGCCGAAGGCAGACGCTTAACGACTGAGCCACCCAGGAGCCCCATCATCAAAAGTTTATTTTGTTTTCCCTTCATATTTTGACCTATTCCTTCTTTCACTGCATTTTATTTACTCACTTCTGTTACCCGCAGTTTCCATTCTGGCATCTATATGGCTTGAAGTTTTACTGATAGGTTTTTAAACTGTTCTGAGTTTATGTTGCCTTCAACTCCATTTCCAGAGGGAGGAGAATGAGCTGCTCCTGGGGAACCAGTGTAGTGACAGTGTTCCTTCTGGGTGAAGGTGAGCTGATGAATAAGAATAAAATTATGGACTGATCATTTTCTGTATTTATTTGTAATACTGGCAACAGAAGACTGTATACTTTGTGTGCTATGAAACATAGTTCAGATGATCTATTTTCTTCATGTTACCCCAGCATTCAGCATATTCCTAACACATAGATGGCAGTCAATGACTATATGATCATGGCTGATTAATAATAATAATTTTAAATTATCATTTTTTAAATTTTTATTATTATTTAATCTTCAAGCAAGGAAGACCTCCCTAAAAGGTTCCAAAACTCTGAAACTATAAACAAAAAACACATCTGACTGCACAAAAGATAATTCTTCAGTGGGAAAAAATTACCATAAAGTCAAAAGAAAATGCCAGAGTTACAGAAATATTTGCAACATACAAGCCAAAGGGCCAATTTTTAATAAACAAATCAGTTGAAGATCTTATAAATCCAGAAGATGATAAAACAACACAAACATGGACTAAAGAAATGAACAGGCTGTTCAGTGAAGAAGAATCATAGATGGTTAGTAAATAGCAGGGGAAAAAAGCTGGAATTCATCATAATGGACAAATTAAAACAAAATCACTGTCCTCCCCTGTCAGACTGGCAAAGATTAAAAAGTTTGATACCCAATGTTTGTGAGTGTGTAAGGAAGTAAGCACTTGAATGCTTTGTTAGTAGGGACATTAATTGATACAGTTACTTAGAAAATAATTTGGTACTAGCAGTTATAAACAGACCACATATTTTCATTCTACCTTTGTTGCCTGAAATTTCCCAGCACCTCTTATTTAACTGATAAAAGAGATTGGAACAAGTTTGCCAACCACATTTTGTTTTCTTCCTGACTATTCAGCTAGACTACATTGCCCAGCTTTGGGGTAGCTATAGCATTTTTAGCTATAAATTTTATTTTAAAGCAACCACCCTTTGATTTAGCAAAATTGCTGATGCGTTAACATAAATGCTCAAAGATGTATGTATAAGAATGCTTTTTGTAGCATAGTTTGAAAGAACAACAGCAACCCCCAAAAAGGGAAACAATCAAAGTATCCACCAATAGAGCCCATGTTGTTACTGATGCAAGGGAGTATCAAATCAGTGTTTAAAAGGATTAAGGAGGTCTGTTTGTCTGATCTGGAAAGATCTCAAAAAATCAAGACAAAAAGAAAGATGCAGAAACATATTACAGTTTGATCCCATTGGGGCTTGAGTGAGTGGACAGTGAATTTTTCTATGCATGGAAAATGCTTTAAAAGAGACACAAAGAGTTAATTATGGTCACCCCTGGGGAGGGGCAACTGGTGGGGGGACATGGGACGAGAGACTTCGTTCATTTTATGTCCTCTTCAGTGGTCTGAATTCTTTTTAACTGTATATATGTTTTACTTACACACTTCATAAAAACTGGTAAAAGCTGGTAGTTAGCTTAGTCCTGCTATTAGAATGAGGACCCTAGAGTCCCTGGGCTGACCTGAACTTTTATCTTTTGCCCTTTTTGACAAGATCAAGTAGCCTGTGAAAATGCATAAAGTATAGATTTTTTTTTTAATAAAGCAGGAGTGAAGCAAAATGATTTACTTTCTTAGGTTTATCATCCATGTTAAAATGGACACCATTGGGGCGCCTAGGTGGCTCAGTTGGTTAACCATCTGACTCTTGGTTTTGGCTCAGGTCATGTTTTCACAGTCGTGGGATTGAGCTCCGTGTTGGGCTCTGCATTCAGCATGCAGTCTGCTTCAGATTCTCTCTCCCTCTTCCTTCCGCTCACTCTCTCTCTCCCTCTCAAATAAAGAAACAAAATCTTAAAATGGACACCATCAATTTCTTGGTACCTATGCTAATTCTTTTTTTAACTCTATTATTCAGTTGATTAAGGTTAAATTAATGATTATATCCTAAGGTCATTGTTGGGCTTTAAGAACTAATTGCCAAAAAAAGCATTATAAACATAACTGTAAGGTAAATCTAGAAAACATCTTGATAAAATGACTCATGTTAACAGTGCTTTCTCCTCTAAGAGAAAGTTTGTCAGGCTTGGGATGCTGTTACAGAAGAAGTGGTAGCAGAATATTTGAAGGTCTAAATGAAATCTTAATTTAAGGAGAAAGGTAGAAAATTTTAAAATGGTAAAAGAAGTGAGTTTTGTTGTTGTTTACAAATCTTTAAATTTAGGGAATTAATCTTGGTCTCAGCTGAAATATTGTAGTTCATAATTTATCATTTTAATGTGGTAGGAATTAATTTCTGATGACTTCTAAGTCATGGTAACAGTAGACTATCAATCTCCACCTTCATACGGCACATTAGAATCTGCCTAGTACTTAAAAGTGCGTAACAAAATTAAGAAATCATATTTACCTTGGAGATTGACCAAATCAAAAAATACCTTAAGAAATGAGGCTTGGAGCACCTGGGTAGCTCAGTTGGTTAAGCATCCAATTTGTGATTTCAGCTCAGGTCATGATCTCACGGGTCCTGAGATTGAGCTCCACCTCTGGCTCCTCTCCGGAGGAGTCTGCTTGAGATTCTCTCCCTCTGGCCCTTCCTTCACTCATGCTCGCTCTTTCCCTCTCTCTCTCAAATAAATAAATCTTTAAAAAAAAGAAAAGAGGCCTAAGTAGAAACATGTTGATTATATTTATTTAGGGCTCAGTTATATTAATGTGAAATAATTAATATTGAAATATATAGCAGTAAATATAGTTGTTTTTTTTTTTAAGATGACGTATATAAATGCTAGAAAAGAGTCTACAAGAAACCTCACCCTCCTGATGATGACAGTGGTTGGAAGAAGTAGGGAGGGGGTAGGTTTGGGAACAGCTATAGGGAAATCGTCAAAGGGGACTTTTTTTATAAAGAGAATCTGTTCATATTGTATGATTAAAATTAACTAGAAAATTAAAAGAAAGTTATATTTCACACTGATAAAGCAATAAAAACCTATTTAAAGTGTATCTTTTTGTACTACAAGAACCTTGAAAGTGAGAAGTGCTTATTGACAGTGATTTAAGGTGATTATGCCAAATAATTGAATTTAGAGTAGGCTTTTGAAGATAATTTCCTAAAGATATCTCAGCTCCCTTTCAGAGAGATTTCAAGAGATGAAAGCATGTGCACTTTGATTACATATTCCTATTGATTGTATTCTACTTACAACAATAAAAATAAGCTCCAGATACAAATCTAGCAATATTACTAATTCATTACAACCAGTACTTATTTTCTTCATTAACTTTTTATTGTTATTTTCAACTTACACAGCATGCACAAATGCAGCAATTATATGTTGAACAAGAAAGGGGAAGGCTCTTTATGTTCAGCATACTGTACATCACAAGTCATTACTTCACCAGAGCTGTTAGAAAAACACAAAATAAGAACAGCCTCTTACAAAACAAGTATAATTAACCACAAAAAGTAGGTGGGCTCAGCTACTAATCTACTCAGCTGAGAGTTCATTTATTGTATATAAATATCTTGCTATAGATTAGCCTGCCTGACTACATCACAGCAAAAAACACACTGCATAAATTGTTTTGGTATTGGTGAAAAAGTTTAAATCTTTTCCTTAAAGAAGGGCTGTGTTGACTAGCAAGAAGCCATAGTCGAAGGCAATGTCCAGTGTCTAATTCTGCATTTTATCTTTTATTTTTTTAAATATTGTATTTATTTGAGAGAGACACAGAGAGAGTCCTACTAGGGTGGGGGGAGGGGGTGCAGAGGGAGAGTTCTGGAGAAGCAGACTCCCCACTGAGTAGGGAGCCCGACTTGGGATTCTATCTCAGGACCCTGAGATCATGACCTGAGCCAAAGGCAGACACTTAACCGACTGAGCCACCCAGGCTCCCCTAATTCTGCATTTCAAACAGGGCTTAATTCTTGACATTTGTCATAACAAAATGTTAGCTTTATATGTAGAAGGCTTGCAGTCACTTAAAATGTTTAATGACAGAGTTTGCTTAATAGCTTCATCCTTCCTGTTGATCCTTTGAACCCAGATTCAAGGCACTCCCACCAGTGGACAGTGTGGTGTAATAGAGACATGGGTATAAGGGCTAGAGATCTGGGTTCTTGTCACAAATGTATAACTGATTGGCTGTTTGACCTAAGCAAGTCCCTAATCACTCTGTGTGATTACTTATCTATAAGATGGTGATAATAATGGGCTTCAGGTACGGGAGCTCAACTAGCAGGACACATATTCAGCTAGGTTCAAGTAGCGTGTGGTACCATATAGCACATCCTGACTACCTCCTCTCTGCAAGGCACAGAGCTGAGCATGCGAATATTAATAAGAAATAGTCTCTGGCCTCTAGTGACAAGGTAAAAAAAAAAAACCAATTTATGCATCTAATAGCCTTTTGACACTGTTGATGCAATTTCATTTCTAGAACTCTGTTTCTGGAACTTAACTTTTAGAGCTCTAACCATATTCACTATTGGGTCCACAATCCTTCCATATTAAATTAAATTAAATTTGTTTAATTAAAGACAGATAATCCTTAGCATCTCTCGCATAAGGTGCTACTAGAGAACTGGCCTGAGGAACTTCCTTCTCCTCTATGCTCTTGTACTTTTCTCACTCTTGGATTGTAGCTGGGTGATGGTGATAAGAGAGGAAAAGAGAGCAGATCCTCAAGTTGGTTCTCTCTAATCCTGGCATCCTTCCTCCCTGTAGTTACTGGTATCTTGGGTCTTCATTTTCTTTTATTAAGATTCCCCCATTCCCTCCTCCTTTCCTCAAGTTTTTAAGTTTGTAAGTGGAGTAAAATATCCTTAATTCTTTAATGGTGTCTCATTCCCTGAAGGATTAAATACAAATTTCTTACAACAATTCCTAGCAGCCCTAGAGTAGAAGTGGAGAAGGTAAAAGCATGATCATGGTTTTTCTTTGTCCACCAAGAAAAGGGCATATGCAAAGGAATGCTTGACCTAATAAACTATTTAGGTGTGGGACTCCTGGCTGGCTCAGTTGGAGGAGCATGTGATTCTTGGTCTCAGGGTTGTGAGTTCAAGCCCTATGGGGATAGAGATTACTCAATAAATAAATAAACTTAAAAAATAAATTATTTAGGTTTGATGAGGAAGGAGGTGAGGCTGAGGGAGTCCAAAATTAGGGAGAAAATAGTGAGCAAGGTCTGGAGGTCTTGATGATTCATATTCTGGGTTGGAGTAGTAATACAGTGAGAGAGCTCAGAGGTTAGAGGGTTGCAGATAGAAAGTAGGAGATTCGAACTGAACATTTTAGAAGTAGAACAGTTCTGAATGTTAAGTTTCAGTTGTGCCTGAGAGTTAGGTTAATGGAATATAGTGGAGATTGAATTGAGTAGATTGAGAAACTACAGGACAGGCAGTTCATGTGATTGAAGTCAACCAGGAGAACAACAGAACTGAACGAGATGCCAAAGAGTCTGATGAAAGCAGTGTAACAGAGGGGAGTGGTGGTGGAAAGTAGTTCAAAGGATCAATGGGCGTCTCAAGATGATGAAGAGATTATGAGAGCACTAGTCCCACCTCTCAACTCCTCAGCCTGTGGCTTACAGGTAGTGAAGTATATCCACTCACAAAGATATGGGGCTTTCAGTACAGAACCTAGAGGAAATGTTCTGTGAGTTTTTAGAACACTTAACACACCATTTTGTGATGACTAATTTATGTATATGTTTTCCCCCGGACAGTACCTTCTAGAAGTAAGGGCCTATGTTTTAGTCATCTTCCAACCCAGCATGTTTCCCACCACTGAACCTTCTGTTATATTTTGTATCTTTGAGACACTTCTTGTATGTCTTGCAATAATTTGTGTACCTATCTTATCCTTCTACTAGATTTGTTCATTCACTCATTGAGTAATTCATTTATTTAACAACCATTTGTTGAGCACCTGCTATGTGCAGAGTGTGATAAATACAGAAAAATAGTAATTATTACTATAGCTAACACCTATTATGTTTTTTATATGTCTGGTACCAGTTCCATGTGCTTTATATGTTAATTTATTTAATCCTTATGACATTAGTTAAGAAAAAATTGCTTTTCTTGGGAAACAGGCTTATAGAAATTTAATAACTTGATCAAGTTTATAGTGTAAGTGAATGGCAGAATTAGGATTGAAACTCCATTTGACCATAGAACCCATGCTCTTTCCGTTACTGTACATGGCCTCTGGATTAGGGTGCCCTAAATATACTTTTTTACCCATCTTGACATCCTCAGCACTAAACGCAGATTTTTATGTTCTATGTTTGGTGGTACTGAATTGTGTAGTTAGATAGAAACCAGGTTTTCTTTGGCCACCAAAGCCCTAGCATTATGATAGGCATTCAAATGCTCCAAGAATTAGTGTTGATTTACTGAGACAAAATTTCTTTTTGTTTTGAGGTTGCATGTGGATCATGATAGGGCTCTCTACAATTTAAAAATAAAAACATTTACATTTGCAAGCCATATTTCTTTGTGCATTTCCTTTCAAAATTTATTCTTTATCTATTGGGAAAAACAGATAACTGTATGTTTTCTTTGATACATGAACCACTTTCTAAAATAGACTTGTGCCCTAAGAAGAGGGTCTGTCTAATGAGCTTTTCCTGTAGACCAGGAACAAACTGTATTTCATTGGTCATTAATCCTGAAACACTCAGTGCTACAAATTTTGGTATTGAAAACCACTATATTCATACTCATTGGAGGCACTGTTTCAAGGAAATACTTGGATAATTATGCACCTACTAGATTTGTTGCTGTCCATGGGTAATTTACATCCTGCAGAAATATAGAGCTTCTATTACTCTACTGTAATTACTTACATATTCATTGCAAATAATGATGTAACGATTTTTAGAGGCTGTGCATAAGAGAACCAACAAACTGAGACGCAAAACAGGTTTCCACCCCTTCTTTCCAAAGCTATAGTTAATCACTTGAACACTATCCAATATAGCAGAAAGCTGGCAGACTTTTCTTTGCAGCAGGCTATGTAAAAATGTTTATAATTTACAGCTTATTATGCCATGCAAACGACTGTGTTCTCAGTGAAGGAGAGTGAGAAAATACGGCTGTGAAATTACTGAACTCCCCTTTGTTAGTTGTTTACTGGCAACAGTGGAAGGATTCTTTGCACTTAAAATGCATTTCTATATTTAATTTTATATCATTCAGTTCAGGATTTTTTTTTAAATGGGAATTTACTTTTATCTCTCTTTGTAGATAGACCAGAGCAGTTTTAATGTAACAAAAACAATAAGCTGAAAAATCAGAATTGTCAGGGAATTTCAGTGGAATAGTAGTAAATTATTAGGGTTTAGTTCAGTTTATGGTTTAAATTGTGCAAAACCCGTTCTTTTTGACACACCTGCAGTGTTTCATAGTCAACTTGTTATTTTCAAAGGTACCTGATGCAAAGTTTGTTTGGCTGGAAGTTCATCTTCTTCAGGAACAATTAGAGGGGTAGGCAAGGTAACCTGGACCTCTTTGTAATCCGTTGAACATAGCCACCCATTTTTAGGTCTTCCTTAGCATTTTCTCATTCTACTGAATCCCCTCTTAGATTCATAAAGCCCCTAAAGTCAGGTACCACATAGTCTTTTGTGGTTTACATTCTCTGTGTGCCTCGTGTGCTATTGCAGACTTATCCTCAATGAATATGCCCGAGACGCTGACCTCCATTTTGGTGGGAAGGTAGCTCTTCTGTGAAGGACTAGCTAAGACTCGCTTTTAGATGCTACCTACACCTTATAGGGGAGCCTTTAGTGAAGGGAGTTCCTAAGAGAGACAAGTGAAAACACAGGAACTTATTTAAAAGTCCACAGTCTTTTTCCTTCTAATTCTTCAACTCTAAATGCACGTAGAGCTTTCTATTTAGTTTACACTTCCCTGAAGGTAAAAAGAGAAGAAAAATTTATATTTAAATATTTAAAATGTTCAAAACAGCATGTTTAATTTTTCGTTCTCCTGTTTGTTTTAGAATCAGTTTAGAAACTGGGGACTTTCTAGTTCCTATTAATCACATAATCTTTTTTTTCCCCCATAACACAAATAATCAGATATTGAGTATATTTAAATGGGGTATACATCTGCAACTTGTATGTTTTTGAGAAATAATGAATTATTATCTCAGAGAAAATAGGATTGTTATGCCAGTATCAAGGCATTATCATTTTTATTGTCATTGTCCTCTTCAAGGAACTTTTTAGTATAAAAACTTATGTTTTACAACCACACAGAAGAATTTGTTTTCTACTTCAAACTTTTTTTTTTTTAAGTTAAACATTACAACAACCTTCAAGTCATCTGTGATTGTGGCAAAGTAAAAAATTGAGTGTAATGATTAATTCTGTTTTCTTAGCTTCTTTTTTGGGGGTTAGACAGAGACCTGAAATGTGCTGGAGGCCAGCCCTGTGGGTGGGGGGATGGGGTGCCTAACACTACTCTCCACTGACCTCTTCTGGCCTCCTGTTAAATGTGTTCTTGGAGTGGACAGCAACTCTCTTAGAATGCCTTGGTGAGAGAAAAAGGATGGCCGAGGAAAAGTAGAGGGAAATCAGCCAGTGTAGATAAACTTTGTGATGATAACCTCCTAACCTCTTTCCTATCCTTTTGCTATTCTCCCACCCTCCTGTAAAAAAGAGTGCTTACCAAACACACTTCATAGGTAAAATAATAATTATTCAGTTTTCATTTTATTAGATACACTTATAACTGACAATCTGAACATCTGATGACCATAAGATAACTACTACTATCACATCTTATCAATGCGTACAAAGCTAAGGAAAGTGGAAATGGTTATTAACAGATGTGCCTTATCCAAAGGTGAATGAATGACTCCTCAGACATTTTGGAAAGGGGAAAATAACACCTCTGTCAAGAATTCTTTACCTACTATGAAGAATCCTTAAAGATCTAGGAATTTGGGCGCCTGGGTGGCTCAGTCGGCTGAGCGTCTGCCTTTGGCTCAGGTCATGATCTTGGGGTCCTGGGATTGAGCCCCACGTCGGGCTCCCTGCTCAGCAGGGAGTCTGCCTCTCTCTCTCCCTCTGCCTCTCCCCACAACTCATACTCTTTCTCTCTCAAATAAATAAATAAAATCTTGAAAAAAACCCCTGTGCCAGGCTCTGCACCCAGCGTGGAGTCTGCTTGGGATTCTCTCTCTCCTCTCCCTCTGCCCCTCCCCCACCTTCTAAAACAAATTAAAAAAAAAAAAAAGATCTAGGATCTCCAGACAGGGAGCCACTGACCTAGATAGTCTCAGCAAGCAAAATGTGCTCAGATAGTTTTGCTTCTAGAAACGATGACCATTACTGATTTAGTGCCATTTTCTTTTTTTTTTTTTAAGATTTTATTTATTTATTTGACAGAGAGAGACATAGCGAGAGCAGGAACACAAGCAGGGGGAGTGGGAGAGGGAGAAGCAGGCTTCCCGCCGAGCAGGGAGCCCAATGTGGGACTCGATCCCAGGACCCTGGGATCATGACCTGAGCCGAAGGCAGACGCTTAACGACTGAGCCACCCAGGCGCCCTATTTAGTGCCATTTTCTAACAATAAAAGCTGACCCCCTCTGTTATTGTTATAAATGATGTTTATTGTATCAGAAACTTTTCTTTTTACACATAGAATACGGAGGTGGAGATGTAACCCAAAGACCTGGTGGTTTCTAACACAGAGTTCCCCTTCTTTCCTAAACCTGGGAGGTCAGGCAAAGTTTTAATCTGTGTACTATCTTTGGAGAATGCATGGTCATCAAACCTAATACTTAGACATCTTTACATTTAATATAAAATAGGTCCATCACATGGGGCGCCTGGGTGGCTCAGTCGGTTAAGCATCTGCCTTTGGCTCAGGTCATGATCCCAGGGTCCTGGGATCGAACCCGGCATCGGGCTCCCTGCTCAGCAGGGAGTCTGCTTCTCCCTCTCCCTCTCCCTTTGTGCGCTGTCTCTCTCTCTCCCTCAGATAAATAAATCTTTGGAAAAAATGCTTTTGTAGGTATCTGATTACACTGAACTATACTGGGTACCATACCAAAAGAATTAAATCAGTCTACTCTCTGTCCTTTAAAAGTTTATTATCTCTAACATGTACTTTGAAAATATACATACAGTATATCATAGACACATATATTAGACATATAACACATCATGGTTCATACTTTCATCAGTTTAGGGCAAAAAAGACAAGGATACTTCCCTCATTTGTGGAGGTAAAGATCAATTAGAATAGCCAATGAAATTCAGATTTTGGTCATGTCAAGTTATTCAGTCAGACTTACATGTTACATTCGATTAACATTAAATGGATAATACATTTATCCACTCTGAAATTTGATTTACCATACATGGACCTGACCAGGCCATGTATTCCTTAAGATACTATTTTTCAAAATTTAAAACATGGTTATCCGGACTGTTCTAGAACTTGTTTGCTGACTTTATTTCATAAAGTCCATCATTCCAACTTCGGGATGTTTCTTCTAACCTGGACCAGTGTTTAAAAGAGATTCCTTTAAATGATATATTCTGATGATCTGAAGTAAACAGTCCCACTTCAGCCCCTCATTCTCCACTTCTCCTCATTCCCAGTGTATTTCTCCCCAACCGTTCCCTGCTGGGTAGAATTATCCTTTAGGTCCGACTTTAGGAGCTGCTTGCTTTGGAACTCATTTTCTTATTCCATCAAGATTTGGGTGAGGTCCCCTTCTTCTGGGCTGCCTTGGAACTCTGTTAGCAGTTATTTCCCAGGATTAAAATCATTTGGTTTGCTCTCTAAACCCTTCACTGATCTGGCCATCAGCTTCTTGAGAACTGAGCTATGGTTTTATTCCTTTTTTTTCTTTCTTTCTTTTTTTTTGATGAATTCTCAGAGCCTATCACAGAGTTTGACATGTGACAGGCACTCCATAAATGTCCATTAAAGAGAAGCAAGGGATCCTTGAATATTGACTACAATTGCAGGCTGTTAATAATAACTTATGGACAAACTATATTTAAAATATTATCCTTCTAATTGTACTGAATTTTAGCAGGTCATTAACAACCAGTCAGGACTTTAGAAATATCTTCAAAAGATCTTTTTGCTACAACTGTTTACCTCAATTCAGATGCTGTTAATCAGTTATCTGATGATTTGACAAAATCTGTTAAGTAGCTATTATTTAGCAGTATCTATTTTAATTTTTGTAAACTTATTCCAAGGTCTCCCCTCTTGATGAGACCTTTCTAGTTGTAATATAGCCAAAATCCCAATTTATTAGACATCAATAAATGTGGGTTTGCTACAAAGATGAGAAAACTCGGTTATCTTCTTAAGAAAATAAGTATTTATAGCAATAAGTGAATTTATAACCAAGTTGAGCACAAAAGCAGAGTAAAAAATGTTTAAAAATAAGTTGATGTAAATGAGGCATTTGGAAAATATAGGTTGGTGCTTCATCATTAACTTTAATTTTGTGACTTTTGTCAGTTGATGTCACAACCTTAGTGTTATTTTTAAACAGTCTTTTTTTTTTAGGGGTATTTAATTAAGTAATGTGGTGTTTGCTTATTTCAAACAGTCTGTCTTTGTTCCTGTCAAAGCCATGCTGGCAGGGCATTGCTTTTCTTTTCCCTTTTGTTAATATTCTGTGTTAGATAATGGTTCCGCAAATAATGGATTCCAGGGACCTTTGATCCACCATTACTGTAAAATAAAATACAACTTAATTTTTTTCTGGGCATAATGGTTTTAACCTTGTGTACTAATTTGACTGTGCTTGTGGGGGCAGATCCTTAAATGAGACGCAAATGAAGGAAAAATTGCTAATGCTGCCACTGTATATCTAATGAGCACTGTGTAATAAACCATAACCTCTTCGACATTTCTCTGGAAAGCAGCGTGATTATTTTGGATGGCTAGCCCTTTGTGGATGGCTCATTACCGTCTGGCATAATATGTATTGATAGAGACTATAATTGTCAACTCCTATTTGACATGCTGCCTCTAATAAATATGGCTTGCATCACTGGGACCTACTAATGGTTATATGGGAAACTGTAATTAAAGAAAAAAATTATATATATTTTAGGTTTAAAAAATAGTATATATGTATATAAGATGTCTCTACAGGGGATTGTCTGCTCACCACCCTCCAACCCCCCACCTTTGCAGCTTCTTGTATTAGAGTATTTGAAGCTTTCCCTGAGGATTGGAACTTTTTCATCAGTATAGGGCCAACATGTGACAAGACCCGTGTGTGTGTGTGTGTGTGTGTGTGTGTGTGTGTGTGTGTGTGTGAGAGAGAGAGAGAGACACAGACAGACAGACAGACAGACACAGACAGAGACAGAGGGAAGAGATTTTCCTCCACACTTAAGGAAAGCATTCCCACTGACAAATAAGTGACAATATGAAAAGTCCTTCTGTGTACGTAAAAGATCCATAGGACTATAGTTTATACTTCTGGGTTCAACTCATGAAGTTAATGCTTTATATATAGCCAGATAGTCTCATATTATTATATTATTCACCTTTTCCATGGTTTTCTTTATTTTTTTTAACTTTATTCTCATTTTGTTATAAGAAATTTATGTTCTTTGGTAAGAAAAAAAATACCTAAGAAGCCAAATTAATATGGACTATGAATCACAAGTATAATAAAGACCCACAGAATACCTTACATAATATTTAGCCTTGAAAAAATGTAAATCAGAGATTAGAGTTGGACCTACC
Organism: Mirounga leonina; assembly: GCF_011800145.1. Taxonomy (NCBI): domain Eukaryota; kingdom Metazoa; phylum Chordata; class Mammalia; order Carnivora; family Phocidae; genus Mirounga; species Mirounga leonina. Next base: position 63,246,461 of record NW_023270807.1, on the reverse strand, counting down.
TCATGTTATAGAACAAATGTAGGCCTAGTCATTTTGTATCTGAAAATGTAGAATTGGAATTCTAGAAAATAATATTTTTTTAAAATAATTATTTATTTTAGAGAGAGAGACAGAGAGAGCATAAGGCGGGGCGGGGAGGCAGAGGGAGAAGCACATTCCCCAATGTGGGGCTTGATGCCAGGATGCTAAGATCATGACCTGAGCCAAAGGCAGACGCTTAACTGACTGAGCCACCTATGCGCCCAGAGAATAATACTTTTGTTACATATTCTGTAATTGTAATATAGTCTAAACTTCTAGACAAGGTTCTCTTGCTTTATATATGTAGCTCATGATTTTTATGAAATGGAATCTTCAGCATAGCACATTAAATCAGAACATGAACAAATGTTTATATTTACTGGAGTAGGTCTAGAAAACAATATAAAAACATAGGCAACTCAGGTTTCTTCTCAGCAATGTGAAGTTTGATATCATAATTTTCATTCTAAAGAAATGGAGTCCTATTTTTACCATTCTGGTGAAGAGAAGTAGGTGTTGTGAAAGCATGGCTGTATTCATCCACCCATGGTTTTAAATCATGGTCCTGTTGGTTTGTCTAGGCAAATTTCTTGACCTTTCTGAGCCCCCATGTACTCATGTGTAAAAATAGGGACAATACCACCTACCTACCACAGCTATTAGAATCATTGGGAAGAACAGGGGCTCCTGGGTGACTCAGTCAGTTGGGCGTCCGACTTTTGATTTCGGCTCAGGTCATGATCTTGGGGTCATGAGATTGAGCCCTGCTTTGGGCTCCGTGCTCAGTGGGGAGTCTGCTTGGGATTCTTTCTCTCCCTCGCCCCGCCAAGATAAATAAATAAATCTTTAAAAGAATCATTTGAAAGAACATATGAAGCACTTAATGCAGTACTTTTGGTATCAAATAGGTATTCAGTAGACATTATACTTCTTTTTTTGCCCTTTTATTCTTGCTTCTTCCTCCTGCCCCCCACAGATGACCACATTTCTAATCTGGTATATTTCTACTTTCTCCAGGGTGTCCTGTCCATGAAACACAGAGTTTTAATTTTGTTAGGTCATAATTAATAGCTAATACTTAGCACCGAGACCCTGTTCTAATTTTCTTACATGCATTAACTCACTGAATCCTCACAGCACCCTTAGAGATTATCATCCCCATTTCACAGATGGAAAAGAGTGAAGCATTTGCCCAAAGCGACACAGTGATGGGGCCAGGATTTGAATCCAGGAGTCTAACCCCAGAGCCTCAACTCTTAGCCACCAGCTACACGGTCTCTGTAGTTCACCTCTTCTCATAGCACTAAGAAAAAGGGAAAGAGCAGGTAGGGTGGTAGGCCTGGTCTGCCTTCCTTTGTAGGGCTAAATTATACTTGAAAGGACAAAGCCAACATAGCAGTTTCTGGGGAGGATAGATGGTAAACCCTGTGGAGGAAGAAGCACTTATGCTGTGGATGCCAAGGAACGGAGGCATGACTATTCTTGCACTCAGCGTGCCAGCAAATACCAAGTATTTCCTCAGCGTGGAACACCAAGTCTATTGCTCTTCGTCTCACTAACTCTTTCCCATTCCTTAAGACACAGCTGAACCCTCATCATCTCCAGGAAACCTTCCCTGACCCCCAGGCTGAGCTAAGTTGCCCTTTTCTGAGCTCCCATACACACTGCACATAAGTCTACACAAACATTAGCAGTCGTAGCAATAAAAGCTGCCAAGTACTGAGCACAGACCATGTGCCAGGCGCCACACACGTTACCTCATTCGTGCCCCATGACAGTATTCAAGGGTCAGTAGCGATATCCTCTTTATATAGATGAAGACTATAAAGCTCGGAGATGTTAAATTCTTTAGCCAAGATCACATGGCCAGTAAGTGGCAGCTCTGGGATTTAAACCAGGTCTTTCTGACTCCAAACATATTCTTAATAACTGCAGTATATTTACCATACATTGTTGACATTATCTGCTTTTGTCTTTCTCCTAATCAGATTATAAACCCTTCAAGGACTGCACTGTGTCTTATTTATTTTTCACCTCAGATTCTGTCAAAATTTTGCTTTAGAGAAGAAAGAAACAGGCTATTGAAACATGCTTATTTTTGCTAAATGTACTTGAATTTTAAATGTGTTTTAATGAGCAGAGTTTAATGTCATTTTCCTTTGACTTAATATATTATTAAACTGTACAAAACATATATAGGTAGTGCCGGGTAGATCTTCTTGCTTTAGGGTTTAAATCAAACATTATATGAAGAAATCTTTGTAATTAATAATAAATCTCCAACAAAGAGTAATGCCATATAATAATTCAATATATATAAGAATATAATTAGAACAATTGTAAGTTTTTTGTAGAAATACCAAGAAATCAAACTGCTGGGGTTATCAGGGATTTCAGAATGACAGCCTTTAGCTCCCCAAGGAACAACCCAGCATCCTTCCCTTTCCCGACGGCTAGCACTAAGGCTTCAATCCCTCCTCTCAGGATTCCCAGCTCAGTCCTTTCCTATGGAGAAGGGCTTATGGTAGGGCAAGACCTTTATAGTGGAAAGCAGTTCAATTATGAACTGTTTAAATTATTACCTAGGGGCGCCTGGGTGGCTCAGTCGTTAAGCGTCTGCCTTTGGCTCAGGTCATGATCCCAGGATCCTGGGATCGAGCCCCCATCGGGCTCCCTGCTCAGCAGGAAGCCTGCTTCTTCCTCTCCCACTCCCCCTGCTTGTGTTCCTGCTCTCACTGTCTCTCTCTGTCAAATAAATAAAATCTTTAAAAAAAAAAAAAATTATTACCTAAACTTAAGACCCAGGAAGGCTGAACTGTGGGTACATTTTTATCTTAACAGGGCTTGCTAAAAGGACAAGCCACAGTAGCTCTGTATCACCTCCCCTGATAAAGTCTTCGCTGTATTCTTTTCTTTAGAATGAGAATGAAGACAAAGAGCTAAGTTAGCTTATTCATTTCTCTGCTCTCTTCAAACGGAGCTAATTCTGTCACACCACTCTGATTAATATGTAGGTCTCTGTTTCAGACCACAGCAGGGCACTTGTGTCCAGATGAAAGTATGCCGGTGAAATTAGGTAGTATAATGATTTGACATTCTGATAATTAACTGGCAGTGAATATTTGACTTAGGTACCTAAGACCCAACTGTTAACTCACATTTCTTCATGTAGGTAACCTAAGTTAAGCAAAATATAAATAGAAGTATGTTAGTTTTCTTTTGTTTCTGTGTGAAAATGACTCTTTGGCAAATAGTAGCAATTCAGTCATTTTGGTCTCCTTAATTTATCCAAGTCATTTGGAGCTGTAGGCAGAAGATGGAAGGGTGTTCCTGGACTTCTTTCTTGTATTGTTCTCATTTCTTTTCCTCTCGGTCCTGTCTGAGAGGAGACACCCACGCCTTTGTCCTAAACCTACGCTCCGTCCTTATTCCTGTTTCTGTCTGCCGGCTAAAGTCTCTCTCCAACCGTTCCAGGGCTGTCGACTCTGTTCATTGTCTGGCAGGGGCAGTGAGCCTTGTTGGGACCAGTGGCGGCAGCAGCAGCGAGCTAACTGGGGAGCCCCCCCCCCACCTTCCCCTAGCACTGCTGAGCCAGCCCCGTGGGGCACCAGTGGGGGCGAGCAGCTGCATCCCTGCCTTCATTGAGCTTGGTGTCCCTCTTCCAAGTAAAGCCCAGCTCTCCTGTCACCTCTTCCATGGAGTCTTCCCATTCCTCCCCCCCGAATATATTCCTAGGGTCTGGCATACAAAAATAATAACACATTAATAATTTTATGGCTGTTAATGATAATCAGATAATCCAGGTTGACCATTCTCTCTGTTTTCACTTGTTGTGAATTTTAAGTCACAAACAATCAAAATATTTCGTTTGTAAAGCTTTTTTCCCATAAATTAACTCAGTGGGTTATTTCATAGTTATGAAATTTTTATATTAAGATGAACATATTTTAGCTTGTTTATTAAATGACTCTTTTTTCTTATTTCTTTCTGTTGGTCTTTGACTTCCAAATTGGCTTGTGAACCATTTGGGTAGGCTGAGCAGGGAGCCCGATGCAGGGCTCGACCCCAGGACTGTGGGATCATGACCTGAGCTGAAGGCAGACGCTTAACCGACTGAGCCACCGAGACACCCCAGGTATCACAAAGGTTTTTAATGGTGGAAGTTGGTGGCTCATACTCAGATATTTTAGGTTTGTCTTATCCCTTGCAGCCTACCTAATTTTAAGCTTACTTACAGATAAATTCATTTGCAAAGAAAGGAGTCATCAATATTTTTAAAATAATTACTGTAGGCCTAGAATACTCTTTAAGTGATTGGACTTGATTGGAAGAACGTCTAAGAATGCAGAAGGGTAAAAGGAAGCTGATTTCCTTTAAAGAAACCATAGTGTGGACATAAAAATGAACTAGACCAGTGCATAAGGAAGACAATAATGGTAGCAGAGGGCCAAGATGATTAAATGTGGAAATGTATAAAGGCATGAATGGCAATATAAAACCCACAAGAAGTGGACAGAGATCAGCTTACTTGGGAAATTAGAGGGCCATTGCACAGTCTGATCAGAATAACTACAACAGTGGAGGCAGCCACACTCTCAACTGCCTGTTTCTAAAAAAAGTCTTACGGAGTAGAAGTGTCTGTCTATGAGTTGGATTATACTAGATGAGCTTCACGTTCTCTGTTTAATTCTTTAAATCCAGACTTTTTAAGATGCTGCGTGGTATTTCAGTTGAAAGCTGGAATAAAATGTTTGCTGACTGGCGTGTGTAGTTTTATCCCTTTACAAAGTTAATGTATTTTCTGAAGTGAGCAGGGGACATTTTCAGATGTCTCTGTTTCTGTTTATTATTTTCTGTCCCTGCCAGGCTTTCAGCTCCTTGAGAGCAGGATTCTGATGTGTTTATGGTGGAAAGGTGGCACCAAACACCGTGCCTGGCACATCCCAGGCGCTCACAGCATACAGGATTAGTGGAACCTTGCGCACATTTGACCATCTTTTTAGAGTGCGTTTTATCAGTTATTTTTTAAAATGTATGTTCTTTGAATGTGTGCATATTTTGTGCATATTTTAATAAGCCAGAAGTAGAGATGAGCAGTGCGGATCCAGAGGGCCAGCATGAGAAGCCATGATTAGACACAAGAGAACTGTGGGGAGGAGAGTGCAGTGGTTGGGCCAGGTTCAACTGTAGAAAGGTGGTGGTTTTGTTTCCTAAGTCCCTGTGGCCCGGTAGCTCTTGATCATCGACCACGTCCAGTATCTGCTGCCCTCTTGTTGTTATCTTGCTTCTCCCCATCAGGACCTTTGGGAATAATCATGAATCATTTATACTTTAGGCCATTTATATGTCTTCTTTAGAGATGTGTCTATCCAAAACCTTTGCCCTTTAAAAAAATCAGGTTATGGGGCACCTGGGTGGCTCAGTCTGTTAAGCGTCTGCCTTCAGCTCAGGTCATGATCCCAGGGTCCTGGGATGGAGTCCCACATAGGGTTCCTTGCTGAGCAGGGAGCCAGCTTCTCCCTCTGCCCCTCCCCTTGCTCATGCTCTCTCTCTCTCTCTCTCCCTCTCTCTCTGTCAAATAAATAAATTAAAAAAAAAAAACAAAATAAAACGTTCTGTTATCAGAAACCTCTGGTTTTAAATTCTGGCTTTATTGTGTATGAGCTGCAGAACCTTATAAGTGACTTCATCTCCCCCCACGCCTTAGTCTTGGTTTCCTCTCATTTGCAACTGGGATAAACAACACTGAGATTACTTGAAATAGGTAGCAAGTGGTTTGGTGTTTTGTTTTGTTTTTGAAAAGATAAAGTGTCAATGTGAAAAAAAAGTATTTTCTTTGCTCATAAAATGAATATATTGACTGTAGAAGAAAAGGCACTGGATGGGAATTAGGGCATCTGGATTTTAGTTCTTGTATCTACAACCTATGGGTACCAATCTGTGGAACCTTACATAATTCGGTTAGACCTTTCTGATCTGCTAATTCTTCATCTGTTACATAGATGTGTTCGTCTAAATCAGTAGAAGATTTATAGAAGAATGTCAAGGGCTGATCACAGGTAGGTTGGGGGGAGGGGGGGAGGGATGGGACTAGAGGAAAGGAAAGGATTGCCCATCACTAAGGGAGGCATCTAGAAGTCCAGGGGACTGTGGTCTATGCCAAGCCTGGGACACCATCGTAAGAATGCCTACAGTGGTGTAGTGGGTGACTTTCTGCCACCATGGGTTATTGTCTTGCTGCTCTGTAGGCAGTTCACTCCTGACCTCTGCCAACCAGATAGTTGGAATGTAAAGTTTCCTCTAGAGATTTATTTAAATAGAAAGGTGAATTGATTTAAAAGCAGTAATAGTTAATATTTATGGAGCACTTAGTCTGTAAAGATATCATTCTAAGAACAGTATATATGGTCATTTACACCCAGGACACAGACACGTGTGCTGTTGTTACCTCCATTTTACAGATGAAAGCCCTGGTCACTGAGAGTGGTCGAGCAAATTGTTGAAGCTCACACTGCTACTAAGTGGCAGAGCTGGGACGTGGATCTAGGCAGGATGGCTCCAGAATCTGCATTCATTAGCTCTTTGCTGTATGGTGGCTCTAGACAAAATCCTAAAAGAGGGTGTAAAGATAAGATTTAAAGAAAAAACAAGTACATAAGAATACCCGTGGTATACGCAGAAATGACAAGAGTGACACACAAATAACTAAAGTTGATAAATGCTGCCTTGAAGCATTGCCTTTAGCAACTCCCTGATAACCCTGAATTTCAGATTCCCCAGAGAAAGAAGCTGAGTGCCCCTGAATGGGCCAGGTGCTCAGTGCTGGGTCACTCAGCCAGGGGAGGAGAAACTGAGGGCCACATAGAACAGACGTGATAGCTACGACCCGCCATATGATCTCAGGGCGGGGATGGAGAGGCAGCATTTCCAGAGAAAATGGAATCATTATCAGGGCAATCATCCCGGAGGTACCCACCACAATAAGCAGTTGGCTAAGTCTGGGCTTACTTCAGGACGTAAGTTAAGATTGTTTGTCTTCACCGAATCCCTGACATGAAGCTTGTATCCTTGTGATTTCAGAAACTGATGGAGAAATGATAGACTGTCACAAACCAGATCATTTATCTTTTTGTTTTAAAAAATAGAATAGCCCAGGGGTGCATGGGTGGCTCACTTGTCGAGTGTCCGACCCTTGGTTTTAGCTCAGGTCATGATCTCATGTGTGTGACATTGAGCCCTGCCTTGGGCTCTGTGCTCAGCGGGGAGTCTGCTTGAGATTCTCTCTCTCTCTCTTTAAAAAATAAACAAACAAATCTTTAAAAAAAAAAATAGAATAGCCCATTTAGAAATATATAACACAATTTTAAGTGATATACTCTTTGACCCTGTAATTTCACTTCTAGGGGTATATCCTACAAAAATAATCCCAAATAAATACATGTATGAGGATGTTCACTGCAGCATTGTTTATAATAATAGGAAATAGGAAATGGCCTAAATATTTATTAATGGGGTCTGGAGAACATTATGGTACATCTATACTGTAAATAAATATCCATCATTAAAAAGATTTAGGCAGTCAAAAAAAAAAAAAGATTCAGGCGGTCCTATATATAGTGACAAAATTCTTCCAACTATTTGAAGTGAATAAAGCAAGTTACAGTACAGTATGTATAATATGAACTCATTTTTATTGGAAAATGCATAGCATTTGCTCTGTTAGTAAATGCATTTGCTATATGTTTATAAACATGTTAAAAACATATAGCAAAAGTCTGAAAGAAAATATGCTAAGCTATAAGAAAGATAACTTTTAAGGAAGGAAGCAGGATGGAGGGGTGGTGAACCTGGTGGAGCCCCATAGAAATATAATTTTATTTATTTATTTTTAAAGATTTTACTTATTTATTTGACAGAGAGAGAGATAACGAGATCAGGAATACAAGCAGGGGGAGCGGGAGAGGGAGAAGCAGGCTTCCCACCGAGCAGGAAGCCTGATGTGGGGCTCAATCCCAGGACCCTGGGATCATGACCTGAGCCGAAGGCAGACGCTTAACGACTGAGCCACCCAGGTGCCCCTTAAATTTGCTAGTAGCCATACCAAAAATATAAAAAGAAACAAGTGAGTGAAATCAATATTAATAATATATTCTATTTAAATTAATATATCTAAAATATTATTTCAACATGTCATCAATGTAAAGCACTTATTCCTGGGATTTTTTTTTTTTTTAATTTTTGGTACAAAGTCTTTAATGGTTATAGAAATCTCGATTTGGACCAGCAATGTATCAAGTGCTTAGTAGCTACATGTGGTTAGTGTCCACCATATTGAACAGCTTAGCTCTATAGACTTTTATATTGTTTTGATTTTTTTTACAGTAAGGGTATGCTTTCATCTGACTTGTATGCTATATTTTTCTAAGTAGACCATTTCATAGTTGTGATGTCTTAAAAAGGTGAGCTTAAGGGGCACCTGGGTGGCTCAGTTGGTTAAGCGTCTGCCTTCGGCTCAGGTCATGATCTCAGGGTCCTGGGATCAAGTCCCGCATCGGGCTCCCTTGCTCAGTGGGGAGCCTGCTTCTCCCTCTCCCTCTGTTGCTCCCCTGCTTGTGCTCTCTCACTCGCTCTCTCTCTCTCAAATAAATAAAATCTTAAAAAAAGTCGTGAATTTAATCTTCCTGTATCACTTTTCTGTGAAACAGAAATTTGGATGGCACACTTATTTCACTTGAAATCAGTAGTTGTGGATTTCCATCCCAGTGAACACAATGTACTTTAAGTCCATATTGGAATTAAATAAAGTGTTATATTCGGAAAGAATGAATAGATACTTTTTAATAACATCTAAATTGTAACTCACAGACTTCTTTCTTAAGGTTTTTTATTCATTTGAGAGAGAGAGCACGAGCGAGAGCATGAGCAGGGGGAAGGGTCAAAGGGAGAGGGAGAAGCAGACTCCCTGCTGAGCAGGGTGCCTGACATGGGGTTTGATCCTTGCACCCCAGGCTGAAATGTGAAATTTTGGCTCATGACCTGAGCCAAAGGCAGACATTTAACCGAGTCACCCAGACACCCTGACTCCAGACTTTTTTTATTATTTAGTGTGTATGTATTACTCCTTCCCTTGCAAGGCTGTGGCAGCCTTTGGAACATTTTCTGTTGTTTCTGTGGTTGTAAACAGAAAACACTAAAGAAGAAATGTGAAGCTTAAGGGTTGCCTGGGGCATGAGGTATAAATATAAATGGTATACATTTGCCTTTCAAAGTAATTTGCTTGACAGTTATATGTGGATACCATTTTCTGCATTGATCCTTTGAAATACCTTATAGTCAGTTTCTTAAAAACAAGCATTACTAGGGCACCTGGCTGTCTCAGTTGGTTAAGCGTCCGCCTCTTGGTTTCAGCTCAGGTCATGATCTCAGGGTTGTGAGATCGAGCTCCATGTTGGCTCTCTACTCCGCTGCATGTCCCTCTCCCTTCCCCTCTGCTCCTCTCCTCACTCTCTCTCAAATAAATAAATAAAATCTTTTAAAAAACAAAATAAGCATTACTTTCAGACACCTAATGGATCTGTCATTTATTTGGCTTTGAAGAACATATATATCATGTGCACATTATGTATTTACCACAGATTGTAATATTCTTTTCAGTAAAAGTATGTTGACCTTTCCATTTTATGTTGTTGTTCTTTATAATTAATTTCTTTAAAAATTCCAAATACTCAAAAAGTTAAAATGAAAATCAAGACAACTAGCCTAAATAAAGAATGGCTCTAAATGAGCATAAGGTTTATTTTTTTAGGGTGATGGAAAAGTTTCAAATTATATTGTAGTGATGGTTGCACAATTTTGTAATATGAAAATGCATTGAATTGTGGTCTTAAAACAGGTGAATTTTATGATATGTAAATTATATTTCAGTAAAGCTGTTTGGGGAAAAAAGGTAAAATAACCTTCAGTGACCCTATTAAGAATTTTTATAGCCATATCTGTAGTTTGAAAATAGTTTTATGCATGGTAACAAGAGTATTTTGTAGGATCTAATCATTTAAAGAGGTTTTTGGAAATATCATTTGATTTTATATAAATTCTTTCCATTTAACATTCAGATTGTATGTCTTTGCCTCTCCTGCATAATTATTTTTTATAGAGACTCACTGACATTTCTTTCCCCTGTGGAAATCCATTTCCTCATCTATAAAATTGGGTTAATAACTAAACTTGGTGAAGATTAAGTGAGATGCTATATAAAAATTATAATATCCGGGATGTAGTAGGTTATGAACTGTGCATTATCTGCTCGCCTAGTACCTGCCGTGGTTTTCTTCTGTTGTGTAGAGTATAAACATACTGGGGAGCCACTCTACTTTTATACATGAAAAGACCTGGTAAAATATTTTGGGGAACATTTAGGATTTGTTCTTAAGACTCTTGATACCTGGGTCAGTCAGATAGCAGTGTACACAATCTAATTTAACGTATATCAGTGGGGCACCCAGGTGGCTCAGTCGGTTAAGCATCTGCCATCGGCGCAGGTGATGATCCCAGGGTCCTGGGATGGAGCCCGACATCAGGCTCCTTGCTCAGCCGGAGCCTGCTTCTCCCTCTCCCCCTACCTGCCGCTCCCCCTGCTTGTGCTGTCTCTCTGTGTGTCAAATAAATAATAAAATCTTTAAAAAATAATAAATTTTAAAAAATAAAGCATATTAGTGTACAGACTAGGCCTTGACATGGTTTTGTTTTGTTTTTTTTAAAGACTTTATTTATTTATTTGACAGAAAGAGACACAGCGAGAGAGGGAACACAAGCAGGGAGAGTGGGAGAGGGAGAAGCAGGCTTCCCGCCGAGCAGGGAGCCCGATGCAGGGCTTGATCCCAGGGCCTTGGGATTATGACCTGAGCCGAAGGCAGATGCTCAACCAGCTGAGCCACCCAGGCGCCCGACATGATTTTTCAGAGGAAACAGATCTTTGCCCCTTAATGCTCACCTCACCTTCACATTTTCCAGCCCCAGACACATTTGGTGGTCTAAGGGAAGCCAACCAAGGCTCCCTTTCCAGTCCATCACTGCCTTCTGTTACTTAGTTGGAAAGGTCTTTGCAGGATGACATTTCTCCTCCTGCAGTGCTTCCTGTGCCCCATTTAACATGCAGCCTTCACATTTCTCCTAGCCCCTACTTGCTCTCTAAAGAAGAGAAAATTCCAACTTTAGCCTCTCGTGAAGCAATTCAGAGCTCACAGAGCCCTGGCAGTAGGCCAAGTAATGATTCAGATTCCCCTTATTTGTAAGTAAGCGCCATGATTCACAGGTGAAAACCTGCTTGTCATCTCCTGCCATCATGTATCCTTCCTTTTATCCCTCCCAAAAGTATGTATGCCAACTCCAGTTCACCAAATATTGTTAGTTTTCTCCTATTCTAATTTAGCTCCGAAGCATTTTCTTGTGTACTCTCTGGGTTGTCACTGGACTGTCACTTGGCCCGGTTGGGTTGTGCCCGAAGTAGTTTTCATAGCTCCATGATGAACCTTGGATGAAAGAGGTTTGTAAGAAAATGGAAACACCAGCATGCTCTTTGTAATCAGTTCTTTAATCCTACACCTGCCATCACGTGGAGACAGTTGATAATTATCGGAGCAGAGAACTGAAGTCCTGGACTGCAGCAGGAAGAATGAGCACTGTGGGCGGGCGAGTGACAGAATCCACACTCCCGTGGGGAGGGAGACACATATTTTGGAAAACTTTGACACGGAATCAGATGTATTTGTATAACCTTTTCATGTAGAACTGTGCTGCAGTCAGAGAAGGGGTTTGGGTTTTCTTCATTAAAAGCTTATTAAATGAAGAAATAGGACAGTCGTTTTGCTTCGGTAGTTGGGGGTCAGGGAGGCGGGTCTGATCTCCTCGGGATATTAATGTCTGCCTTCAGCCAGGGGAAATGAGCCGTCACTTGAGTTAGAGGCAGCTTTATGTGCTCATCACTAGGGATTCCCATATGTCCAGGGAGCTGCAACAGTAAAAAATGGCAGAGCTCAGTGGTAGAGTGCAGAGGGCTCTCATTGGAATTCATGTCAGGAAGCTCAGCTCAGTCTGCCCAGAGCAAGTCTGTTTAATGTTGATCAGCTGTCCATCTGATAAACCGAATTGATACGGGCATTCCCTCCAAGGGCTGCCCTGACAGTGACAGCCGCAGCACCCAGATGTCTTGTTAGGCTTTTTTGGTAGTCTCAAGTATTTTTAACCCCTTTTGTGATACCCAAACCAAAAAGTACTTTTCGAGACCTAGATAAGGATGCCTAGCTACTTTCCCTTTGCTTCTCAGGCAGAAAACAACCCAGCTTAAACTATTTTCAGAGACCAGATACTATTTGCTAGCTACCCTTCTCCCACCTCATAATGAACACCTCGTTGACCTGCAGGATAATTATGTGTTGACAGTCAACTTTGTGTCTAGTTTTTCAAAATGATGTTCTGTTTTGTTTTTTTAAATGTTCTTAAATATAGTAAGTTACCTGGCTTGGTTATGCTTTACTAGTTTATAGGTGTGTTAGTTGATCACTAAGTAGAACCTTATTCTGTTCGTGCATAAAGAGAAAATGTATTACAGATTTTGTTTTGGTTGGCTGATTCCTAGTAATAACTGTGGCGACTCCTTACTGAACCTCAACATCCTCTGTTTTCTCAAGTATAACTGCCATCTCTGAAGGCAGCTCACTTCTTTGTAGATTGGTTGACAGGTATGGAAGGAACTAATTACAGGACACATCAATCCTGAGCTTTCTTTTAAAAAAAAAAAAGAGAAAAAAGTAACTGAGGAGATGGATATGTTAATTAGCTTGACCCTAGTAATTATTTCAGTGTGTATATGTTTATCAAAACATTATATTGTACACCTTAAATATATACAATTTTTACTTAAAAATTTAAAATATACTAAGCTTTCTTTTTTAGAAATAAATCAAGAGACAGAAGTCTTTGTGTTAAGCTGGGATTATTTTAAAATTAGATTTCTGCAAAACTACCAGTGATTCAGAATTACATATGGGAGAACTTTGTTTTATTTTTACTTATTTTTTAAGTAAGACCCACACCCAGCACGGAGCCCAACACAAGGCTCGAACTCACGACCCCAAGATCAAGACCTGAACTAAGATCAAGAGTCGGATGTTCAACCCACTGAGCCACCCAGGCATCCTGGGAGAATTTTGTTTTAAAGGTTTCTATTGAGGACACCTGGGTGGCTCAGTCAGTTAAGCGTCTGCCTTCGGCTCAGGTCATGATCTCAGAGTCCTGGGATCGAGTCTCACATTGGGCTCCCTGCTCAGCGGAGAGCCTGCTTTTCCCTCTGCCTGCCACTCTGCCTACTTGTGCTCTATCTCTCTGTCCAATAAATAAATAAAAATTGTTTAGAAAAATAAGTAAAGATTTCCCCCTCCCCCAACTTCTACACCCTATATTTTCATGGTATGGCAAGATTTTAACATAAATTCAGATATCGAATCTCCTTGAATGAGACAGGCTTCTTTTCTATGTACTCTAACTTACAGTATCGGGTAAGCTTTTCTAAAAGAGACACAGAACTGTCAGTACTTGAGTGATTGCTTAGTGTGTGTGCTCAGAGCTGGAAATAAGACCTAGCTATTCTTTACAGCCCTTGAACCTCTGATTCAATCTTTGGAGGTCATTGTTACTAGGCCTACAGCTTTGGCATTTTGCTTTCAGTGGTTGAGATTTCTAGTTTCAGTAGCTTGTTTTTAATCAGATTTCTCATTTCCAATTGTAGGAATGAAACAGCATTTGTTTTGAATGCTGTGATCATGGCAAATTCAAAATTCAAAGTTCCATCTTCACTTAGGTTATCAACATGAATAAATGGCAGACTAAGAAAATCATTATGTTTTTGTAATTATTGCAGTGAATTGAATGAATTTCTTGGACCTTTGGGTCTGGCCCCCTTATCAAAAATCAGTATTTGACAGTTATGATTAAAGGTTATCACCAAGAGAGATTCTTATACCTGACATTAAAAGCATATACTTTTCCTTTCTATTATAGTTCATATGCCTTGATATTTTTGATATTTTGGTATTTTTAAAGTATTTTTAAAATATTTATTTATTTTAGAGAGAAAATGAATGAGCACGAGTGGGAGGGGCAGAGGGAGAGGGAGAGAATCTGAGGCAGACTCCGTGCTAAGCGCAGAGCCTGAGGCAGGAATCTCACAACCGCGAGATCATGACCTGAGTTGAAACCAAGAGTTAGATGCTTAACCAACTGCACCACCCAGGCACCCCTGAAGTATATTTTAAGAATTCTTTTGCTCTTGGGCGCCTGGGTGGCTCAGTTGGTTGAGCGACTGCCTTCGGCTCAGGTCATGGTCCCAGGGTCCTGGGATCGAGTCCCACATCGGGCTCCCTGCTCCGCGGGGAGCCTGCTTCTCCCTCTCCCACTCCCCCTGCTTGTGTTCCCTCTCTCGCTGTGTCTCTCTCTGTCAAATAAATAAATAAATAAAATCTTTAAAAAAAAAAAAAAAAAGAATTCTTTTGCTCTTATCTGCTTTTCTCCACCAACCCCCATTTGCCCTTACGGGGGCTGTGAAGAAGGAAACAAAACACAGACAAAAGAGCATATCAGAGGATAATAAGTGCAATGGAGGGGGAAAAAAAAGCAGGAAGTGGAGATAGGGACCTCTGGTGGGCATGGGAGGGTCTCTGTTGTAAGTGGAGTGGTCAGAGAAGGCATTTTTTTTTTTTTAAAGATTTTATTTATTTATTTGAGAGAGAGAGAACACGTGAGAGGGGGAGGGTCAGAGGGAGAAGCAGACTCCCTGCTGAGCAGGAAGCCTGATACGGGACTTGATCCTGGGACTCCAGGATCTTGACCTGAGCTGAAAGCAGTCGCTTAACCAACTGAGCCACCCAGGCGCCCCAGAGAAGGCATTCTGAGCAGGTATACTTTGCAGGAACCTGAAGGAAGCAAGTGACTTAAGTTTTGTTAGATACGTAAGGGAAGACTGGTACTGACAGAGGAAAGGACAAAGGCACTGTGCCAAGAACAGACTTGGCATGTTCAAGGAAAGGCAAGGAGATGTATCCTAGCTGGAGAAGAGTGGGCAAGGAGGAAAGAGGATAACAAATGAATTCAGACAGGTAAGGGGGTAGAGGAACTGGGGCAGATTGTTGTGTTGGACCTTGGAGTCCACTGTAGGGATTTCGGCATCTACCCTGAGTGAGATGGGGAGGCCACTGGCAGGTTTTAAGCGGGGGACCAAAGTGATGGACTACATTTGTCTTCAACTTCCTGCTTCCTCATTTCTGATCTTTTCTATTTTTGCAAAGCTAATGGACTAAAAATATTATCTCATTTTTATAATACTCCTTTTCCAAATTATTAGCGAGGTTGAGCATCATTTTATATGTTTTCTTTGCCATTTGTATTTCTCCTGAAATTACCTCTTCATATCCTTTCCTATTTTGCGCTTGAGCTGTTTATCTGTTTCTTATTAATTTCTTGTCCAGTAAGCTCCACACATATTTTGAGTACAATCTTTTGTCTGCTGTATGTGTTGCAGATACTTTATTTCAAGTCTATATTTGCCTGAGTCTTTTTTTTTTGTTTTATTTCACTAATAAACATTTTTGTACATTTTAACTCCTCAGATTTAGCCATTATTTTTCTTATAGCTTCCTGACTTCCCATTTTATTTTACAAGGCTTTCTTCCCCCAAGATCATAAGAATATTTTCCTAAATTCATAGTTTTTCACATTTAGATCTTTATCTAAATATATTTTTATCTATGGTACAAGGTAGGGATCTGACTTTACTATTTTTTCCCTGAACTAACAGCCTTTTGCTCTAACATCTTCTGTAGGAATAATCCATCTTTTCCCTAACAATTTGAAATGTTATCTTTACCATAAATGATTAGTTTTCTGAATATATTTGGATCTCTTTCTGGATTCCATTCCACTAATCTATTAGTTTTTTCTCATGATATTACTGTGCTTTTTGAAGTTGCAATAACTTAATTATAAGTTTTAAAATCTAGAATGGCAGGCCTTTTCTTTTCCAAAAGTTTCTTTGAAATTTTCAAATTTATTCTCACATCATAAAAGTTAGTTTTCCAATTAAAAAAAAAACTTACAATTTTAAATAAATAACTGTTGCCTACCAGTTTAATACTTTTAGAATACCCCCAATTTTGTACATTTTGTATTTGGAATTTTTCTTAGTTTTCCATTGATATTCAAAGAGCCTTGGCTTTAGGATCAGAGAGCCCCAGGCTTGTGGCTCTGTAGTTCACTAGCTATATGAACTTGAGCAAGTCAGTTAGCCTACCAGCCCAACTCCCTTCTGTATGGTAGAGATAATAATGCTTACCTCAGAAGCTGTTGTGAGTTTGACATTATTTTATTTATTAATCTGTTAATTGAATTATTGTTACGCTTGCAAAATTATTTTACATGAAGTACTTAGCATACAGTAATTAATTGGCTCAAAGTAATTAATAATTTAGTAATTAATTTCTGATCTTTTTCATTTTTAGTAATAAATAATTTGGTAAGTGGGAATGATAATCACTCTTAGGCATTTAAAAAAATAGGATATTTGAAGTATTTTCAGATGAAATGACATGATACCTGGCATTTAATTCAAAATAGTCTGCAAGAAGAGTGAAAGGTGCAGCTGAAACAAGATTAGGGGCCACAGAGGTTCTTTTTTTTTTTTTTTTTTAAAGATTTCATTTATTTATTTGAGAGAGAGAGAATGAGATAGAGAGAGCATGAGAGGGGGGAGGGGCAGAGGGAGAAGCAGACTCCCCGCTGCGCAGGGAGCCCGATGCGGGACTCGATCACAGGACTCCGGGATCATGACCTGAGCCGAAGGCAGTCGCTTAACCAACTGAGCCACCCAGGCGCCCCACAGAGGTTCTTTATGCCAGATTTTACACTTTGGTATATTTGAAAATTCCCAGAATAAAAAGGTTTTTTTAAAAATGCATCTTTAAAAACTGTTAAAAATCACAAAGTGTAAGCCTTTGTTATTTCTAAGTGGAATATTATGTATTTGTTATATTATTTTCTGTACTTTTCTGTGCTATTTTTAAACCTCTCAAAAAGAAGGAAAGCAAGGAGGGAAGGAGGAATAAAAAGGAAAAAAAAAGGAAAGAGAAAGAAGATTCCATTGTCTTTTATCTGCCTTGCCTGTGTAGTGAAACACAATTGACCCTTCTACTGTTTTAACGCCAACTTAAACATGTAAAACATTTGAAGAGATTTCAAGTTAATATAAAGAACAATTTCTAATAATTAAAACTATCAGCAGACCTGGCTCCTGTGAGGTAGTTATCACTCATCCCTGGATGGGGCTAATTGAGGTTAATTGACCTCTGGGGTCAAGAACTCTGATTCTATGAACCTGACTTTGTAGTTTATATCATCCTTCCCTTTTGAAACTAAGAATCATAATAATCCACTATACCTTTATAAAATTGACTGCTAATTAGAGTTATTCATTTAACAAACATTTGTAGGCAGCCTAGAGAAACAGGAGTATAATTTACAGTGCAGTGAGGGAGAGGGGTAGCAGGTAGATAGATGGCTAAAGAAATAATTACAGGGGGCGCCTGGGTGGTTCAGTCGTTAAGCATCTGCCTTCAGCTCAGGTCACGATCCCAGGGTCCTGGGATCGAGCCCCACATCGGGCTCCCTGCTCAGCGGGAAGCCTGCTTCCCCCTCTCCCACTCACCCTGCTTGTGTTCCCTCTCTTTACTATGCTTCTCTCTGTCAAATAAATAAATAAAATCTTTAAAAAAAAAAAAAGAAAGAATTACAGGATAGTACAATAAATAACAGCTCTGTTCAAAGACTTTCGAGCACAGAATGGGTTAACTCTAGGAGTTCTAAAAATTCTTTATACAAAAAATATATTTGGGCGCCTGGGTGGCTCAGTTGGTTAAGCGACTGCCTTCGGCTTGGGTCATGATCCTGGAGTCCCGGGATCGAGTCCCACATCGGGCTCCCTGCTCAGCAGGGAGTCTGCTTCTCCCTCTGACCCTCCTCCCTCTCATGCTCTCTCTCATTCTCTCTCTCGCAAATAAATAAAATCTTAAAAAAAAAAATATATATATATATATATATATTTATCACTCACCCTGTAGCAGCAAAAGTTGTATGAAAAAAAAAAAGTTGTATGGTACATCCATACAGTGGATCTCTAGAGAAATGTTAAGTAGAACAGGGAGATTCTGTGTTTGGAAATGATGTAGAATATCTCCAAGAGATAATATTTTTTAAAATTTTTTAAATTTCTTTTTTAAGTAATCTTTACACCCAACTCGAACTCATGGCCCCAAGATCAAGAGTGGCACGTTCCGCCAACCAAGCCAGCCAGGTGCCCTCTAAGAAATAACATTAAGTTGGGGCGCCTGGGTGGCTCAGTTGGTTGAGCGACTGCCTTCGGCTCAGGTCATGATCCTGGAGTCTCTGGATCGAGTCCCGCATCGGGCTCCCTGCTCGGCAGGGAGTCTGCTTCTCCCTCTGACCCTCCCCCCTCTCATGTGCTCTCTCTCATTCTCTCTCTCTCAAATAAATAAAATAAAATCTTAAAAAAAAAAAAAGAAATAACATTAAGTGAATAAAACCAGAGTGCAGAAATATGAACATAAAATATCTTTGCCATCTTTTGTGGTGTAATTTTTATTAACCGTGTCTTTCAGGAAGTTATTTTTGGCTGCATATAGTAGGACTCTAACAACAGTAGCTTAAAAGAGTACAGTGTTTATCTCAGCTAACAAGAAGTCTAGAGGTGGGCACATCAGATCTGGTATATCCCTCAAAGAAGTAAGTCTTTAGGGGCCCAAGCTTCTCTGTTCTTCCTGCTCTACCATCCTTAGGTTGGGGGTCCCCTTTAGGATCCTTAAGTCTCTTCTGGGCCATCTTCTAGGCAGAAAAGTAGGTGGGCCATCTTGCAGACAGGAAGAAGGGGTAAGCCCAAATTGCCAAAGGTACACACCAACTGAATCTGTCCCCTAACATCAGAACTCAGGAGATTTCTCAGAAGCTCCACCTAGTAGATTTCTGCTTACATTCTTTGGCCAGACTGTGCTACATGATCACTACTAACCTCAGGGGATCTTGGAGAGGTATTTTTAAGTGAGTACATTATCACTCCATATATAATCAAAGATATATTGGTAGTGAGGAACATAAGAATGGATAGGTAACTAGCAATGTCTGCCATCCTTACATCTAAAACCTAGGATGCTAAAAACATTTGGAGAAATGTTGGGAAAAAAATGGATCAGAACAGATGAAGTTGTTTAATGTAACTGAAAGAAAGTGATTTGCTGAAAATTTTTGTAGAAACATTGATTAATCCTCAGTTTCATTCAATGTGGTAATTACTTCCCTACTCTGATTATTTAACATAAGTGGTATTCATTTGTGACTCTTTTCCAATCAAGATTTAGCATGAAAAATACCCAAGAGTACTAAAATATATGTACATAAAATGGCATGAAGACTTTTATTTAAGATAATTTTTAAAATCCAGTATGTTTAAAGTTTACTAGATTGCTTTGGTTGGCTAAAACAGGAATAAGATAATGAGAAGAAAAATTTCCCAGATTCTTTCATACTGTCACTACTTCTCTGCTATACACTAAATTATACTCTTGCATAATGTATCTGGAGTTGTTTATCTGATGATAAAATCTTAGAAATTGAGAGCGCAGTACCAGATAGTGGAATTGCAGGACAGATTTCAAAGATGACAAATCATTTCATTTCTATTTTCTATAGAAAAGTAGTGTTAATAGCAATATTTTTGTCTCTTTGTAACTGTTAACTGCCAGTCTGGGTTTTTTTTTTTTTTTTTTTAAATCCCTGAATCTGGAGCGCCTGGGTGGCTCAGTCAGTTAAGTGACTGCCTTCGGCTCAGGTCATGATCCCAGGGTCCTGGGATCGAGCCCCGTGTGGGATCGAGCCCCGCGTCGGGCTCTCTGCTCAGCGGGGAGCCTGCTTCTCCCTCTCCCTCTGCTGCTCCCCTGCTTGTTCTCTCTCTCTCTCTCTTTCTGTCAAATAAAAATAAAATCTTAGAAAAGAAAATTATCTTCTCTCATGCTTAGAACTAGGGATAAAAATTGGACAAGTTTTGGTGGGCAGATACCAGTGTTGGTTACATTGGTGACTTTGGCCTTTTTTCCCTCCTCATCTACTCTTCATTATGTAAATAAACATTTTAAATTATCATTGGTCATTATGACAAGGTGGCTCTGAGTTCCAGCTTGGTCCTTTACAAACTGAGTGTTCTTGATCAAGTATTTAACCTCCCCAGACCTGCTGTAATTAGACTCACAAGTAGATAATATAAATGAAAGTTCTTTGTAAATGGTGGGTACTGTACAAATTATGGCTTTTCACTTTTACTATTACAATTGTTTTTGTTGATTCTGACCATGTGGCATTTAAAGATTGCTATTTATTTAATGAATGCTGTTTTATGATTATGGATGTCTTTCTTAAAAGCTCACAATTATTTACTTTCAGCCTCGGAGTAATTCAAAACACCTACAACTTCTTGCATACCTGGTTATTATGTTCTTTCGTAAGCTGACTGAATGAAACATCTGTCCAGTGCTTAACCCTTCCTGAGTTATACATTTGCTGACAATCCCATTGTGTGATTTTTGTGAAATGTGACTTTTTTATGGATTTTTACAGTGATTGGTATTATAGAGAACAGAATACTAATAAAATATGTTTTTATTCCTTTCTTTTAGTTACTTTTTTAAAGAATAATTTTAAATGTTAGCTCCTTTTCTTAGTTTTTAAATGCTTTCTATTAACTTCTCAGTAGTCTTCTAAGGCTCTGTTGTTGGTGATTTTCTTTGAGATATAGTAAGGTTTTCATCTAAACCATGAATTTACTCTTTATTTACAAGCTGTTTAACTCACTGGTTCATGTTCTCCTACTCCCCCAATTTGTAATCAAGTACTGTGTGTCCACTGGGTCATTTTTACATATTCTTTTACTTTTTTTTAACAAAGGAAATTAAAAATGTGATTTTTCTTTTATAGATGCCAAGTTGTTTGGCTCCTTAATCTTATATAATTGTACCTTTATGTAATTATTGTGTCATAGTTGTTTAAACTAGTACCATATTTTTCTTGAGAGAAAAATTCTTATTCTTTTCTTTTAAAAGAATTACTTTTTTAAAGGATAATTTTAAATGTTATCTCCTTTTGTTTGTTTTTAAATGTTTTCTGTTAACATCTCAGTAGTCTTTAGGATTAAAAAGTCTCATATTTATTATTTGATTATTTTATATTTATTTGTCTCCATGTCTAAGGTTGTCCTGGGTCAAATGCTTAAATTTGACCTTTAAGTCAAGCCCTTTTGTTATATTTCCCTTGGGCCTTTGTAATAGCTTCTTCCCTCACTGATCTCTCTATTCACTATCTACTTTTTCAGATTTTTCTACATATCACCTTCAGAATATTTTTCCTAAATCATTTTGGGGTGCCTCGGTGGCTCAGTCGTTAAGCCTTTGCCTTCGGCTCAGGTCATGATCCCAGGGTCCTGGGATCGAGTCCCACATCAGGCTCCCTGCTCTGCGGGAAGCCTGCTTCTCCCTCTCCCACTCCCCCTGCTTGTGTTCCCTCTCTCGCTATGTCTCTCTCTGTCAAATAAATAAAATCTTTAAAAAATATATATATATATATATCATCCCTCCTTCTCAAAAACACTGCCTGTGTAACAAAATACAGACCCTTTAACCTGCTATAATCTAGCTCCAGATTCCTACTTCTAACGTATCCACATAGACCCTATACTCTGACCAAACTGACCTCCTCACCCTCTGGTCACGTTTTCTCCTCTTGCTTCACCCAGGCTTGAGTCCTGTTCTTCCTTATTCTGGGGTTCCTAATCCCTACTGTTCTACTATTGTGTGTGCCCCTTCTCTCCAGCTGTAGAAATCATACCTGTCATTCAAGGCCCAGCACAAATTTACCTTCTTCAGAGAAAATTTTAAAATACTTCAACTGGCGATCTAGGAAGCAGCCTAGTATAGTGGAAATAGGTTGGATTTTGAAGTCTCTATCAGTTATCTGTTGTATAACAAAACTGCCCCAAAACTTGGTGGCTTAAAACAGTAAACATTTTATTTTTCATAGTTCTGTGGGTTGGCTGGACTGATCCTCTGCTAGTTTCTCCTGGGTTTATTTATGTGGCTGCATTTACCTGGTAGGCCAACTGGAGGGTGAGCATGTTTAGGAAAGCTGGGTATTCTCCTCTCCATGTTGTCTTTCATCTCAAGGAGGCTAGATTAGGTTTCTTCACATGTAGTCTCAGGGCAGCATTCCAAGAGGGTAAGCCCCAATGCAAAAACACTTACCAAGCTTGTTTGTCCCACATTTGCTGATATCCCACTGGCCAAGCAAGTCATATAATCAACTCAGAGTTAATCAGGGAGGAGACGTGACATAGATGTCAGGAGGTATGCGTTGGTATAACCATCTGCCACAGTCTACTCTCGGGTCCCCATGATTCACATTCCTTCCTTTTGCAAAATATACTTACCATCTCCCAAGACCCCAAAGTCTCATATATTTCATGGCGTCAAGCTCGAGGTCCATGAGCTCATAATTTTTGTTAGGTCCAGTTGTGGATGTGGCTCCAGAGGTGCAGGGAACTAAAAGGATGAGTTATTTACCCCTATCACCACTACACACCTAGCATAGAATGGTGAGTTGGGAACAAGATAACCACAATAGTCACTTCCATTAAAAAGAGGGAGGATTTGGAAGCACATAATAATCAATGGTCCATAGTAATCCTGAAATCCAGCTGGGCACACAGTATCAGAACCTCTTACTCTAGAAGCAAAGAATATTTCTTGAGTAGGGCCCAGTCTTTTTCCTGGGAGAGGTTCCCTATTTCACTGTCTTCCAGAATCCTTTGCCCTTGGAACTATTTTCCCTGAACATTTTCAGTAAGAAATGATTCAGAGATAGCTACACTTGTGGTGAGCATAGCATAACACAGACTTACCGAATCACTGTGTCATACACCTGAAATTAACATAACGCTGTGTGTCAACTATACTTTAATAAAAAAAAAAAAGAAGAAGAGGAAGAAATGATTCATACTTATAGCTGAGTAGCTGTCTCAGCCTGATTTCTTATCCATGGAAAGTTGGTTTAGAAGCTCCTTTTTTTCCTTTGAACTGTCCCTTGTCACTTTTAGTTGAAGCTCATACAACTTCCTTAAAAGCTTTTTGGGATTTCTGTGAATGTCATAACTGTTCATTCCATGCCCTAAAAGCCACGTCCATAGTTCTTTTTTGGGATGGACACCTCTACTTTGAGTGTAAGGCTGCTGTGGGACAATACCCTTAGAGTTCTTAGAAGACCTTTTATCTAGCCAAAGGGTCTGTTGAGCATCACCTTAAATTTTTTAGGTCTTTAGAAAAGTTCTTACAGCCACAGTTTTGATATAATCTTTTTCCTAATACCATTTCTTTCTTTTCTTTTTTTTTTTTTTTAAGATTTTAAAATCTTTAAAAAGAGAGAGAGCGAGAGCAGGAACACAAGCAGGGGGAGCGGGAGAGGGAGAAGCAGGCTTCCCGCTGAGCAGGGAGCCCGATGTGGGACTCGATCCCAGGACCCTGGGACCATGACCCGAGCCGAAGGCAGACGCTTAACGACTGAGCCACCCAGGCGCCCCCATTTCTTTCTTTGACAGGCTTTTTTCTGGAAAGGCTGGAGATGTGGAGGTTTTATTTTCAACCTAGCAAGTCTTTTCTCCTTTATAGTTCCTTTAAATTGTGCTTCAAAACTAACAGTTCTCTCTGTAGCTCATTTCTCTTGTCCCTTGTCATACGCAGCTACAATAATCCAGATGGCATTTCATCATTCTGCCTGAGAATCAGTCCCCTTATCCAGATACATAATTTCATTATATATATTTTCTGTCTTTCAAGTTACCATAGGCAACAGTTTTGCCAATTGTTTCACTGCCTTCTAACACAGTATGTCCCTTCTCAGTCTCCAGTAACAATTGCTTCACTGCCTTTCCAGCTGCCACTAGGAATGTGCCATTTCTTCAGCTTTCCCACTTAGCCCCCATCATTCAGACGCAAAGCCACAGACATATTTTAGGCTTTTGTTGAGCAGCACGTCACACCCAGATATACCAGTTTCTGTATCAGGTATCAATTGCTACATAGCAAGCTACCCTGTATTTAGTAACCCGCAACAGTCATTTTATTTCTTATCATTCTGTGGATTGACCAGATGGTTCTTCTGCCTGGGGTCACTCATGTGACTGCTTTGGACAAGTCTTAATACAGCGTTTTTCAGGCTTTGCTTATGTCACATTTTCGAAGGTGCTTTTGGCCAAAGTCAGTCACATGGCTAAGCCCAGAGTTGATGTGGAGGGGACAACACAGGAGCACGGAAACCAAGGGGTGTGATTCACATAAAGTCATTTGTAACAGATTCCAACAGATTAGCAGCTCTACATTACTGTGTGCCTTTGGGAAAGCCATTTATTGGTGTGCAACAATTTTCTCAGCTATAAAAAGGAGTTAATATCTATCATAGGATGGTTATGAAATTTAAATATTTTAGTAATTGTTTGGGTTATTATGATTTTAAAATAATGCTTTTGTGAATAGAAAATGTACAAACTATAGAAAAGTATAAGAAAAGAAACATTTCGGGCACCTGGGTGGCTCAGTTGGTTAAGCTCTGCCTTCGGCTCAGGTCCTGGGATCCAGGGGTCCTGGGATGAAGCCCCATGTCAGGCTCCCTGCTCAGCTGAGAGTCTGCTTCTCCCTCTCCCTCTGCCCCTCCCCCCACCCCCTGCTTCTGGTCTCTTGCTCTCCTCTCTATCTCTTAAATAAGTATATAAAATCTTTAAAAAAAAAAAAAATGGAGGGCCGTCTGGGTGGCTCAGTCAGTTAAGCGTCTGCCTTCGGCTCGGGTCATGATCTCAGGGTCCTGGGATCGAATCCCCGAGTTGGGCTCCCTGCTCAGCAGGGAGCCTGCTTCTCCCTCTCCCTCTGCCTCTGACGTTCCCCCTGCTTGTGCCTCTCTGTCTGTCTGTCAAATAAATAAATAAAATCTTTTAAAAAATTTTTTTAAAAAAAGGAAAGGAAAGAAAAGCAACATTACTTGACATTCCATCTGATACAGTACTATACTATAAACTTCTCCAGGGCCTTCTCTGTTTTATTTACTACTGTAGGTATATATCTTGGTTTTTATTCTGAAATGTAAGGTCTTTGAAGAAAGAGACCACATTTTATTCATCTCTGTAAATCCCATAGCTTTGCATTAGGATTAAAAAAGATAGCATATTAAAGTGTTTAACTTAATGCCTGACACGGGTTATGGTCCTCCTTAAATTGGAATTTCATTAGGTACTAGTAAGGAATTTCAGAAATCCTAAAATTACAGAGGTGGGAAAGGGGTATACTGATAACAGAGTATCTAAATGGAACTGTAGAGGGTGGCCCCACTGGTAGCTTCTCTCTGGGGAATCCTGGTTATTCATGGGAGGGAGGGTAAGGAATATTCTAGGGAAGGAACATGTCAAGATCTGCTTATAGATCCCAAACTGCTCATTAGAGAGTCCTCTATTAAAAACGTCATTAAAAAGGAATAATCTTTAAAAAGAGAGAGAGAGAGAGAGACTAGTCACTGAAATATTTTACTTTTGGAAACTGAAGTCTGACATTACTGATGTGGTGGTATTCTTGACACTCAGACAAGTCTTACCTTCATGTTTCAGTCAAAGAAGTTTGGCAGAGATCACAGAACTTATCCATACTGCTCTCCTCGTACATCGTGGGATAGTAAATTTAAATGAATTGCAATCTTCTGATGGACTATTGAAAGACATGCAATTTGGAAATAAAATAGCTATCCTGAGTGGAGACTTTCTTCTAGCAAATGCCTGCAACAGACTAGCGCTGCTACAGAACACCAAGGTAATACCGGGCAGGTTACTCATGTCTGGATGACTTTTAGGTGGCTCTACTGGAGCTGTGGAGGTCTGTGCACCCTGCTGCCCCAGCTCCCCACATGTAGATGCTCAGTAAAATTGTGATGAAGATGGTGGCAGTGTCCACACCAGTAAAGCCGGTAAATGCTAACAAAGAGTTTTGAAATTAATTTGTTTTTTTCTGGTTATAATTATTTGTTAATTATAGAATACTGTTAAATATTTAGCACAGAGAAGATCTATAAACAGATATTACCTATATTACCTCACCATCCAGAGATAATCACTGTTAGTTAATATTGTGATGGGTTTCCTTTCAAGCTTTTTGTTTGCTTGCTCCTACCTTTATATATGTGAATTTTTTGTAACATAGGTGAGAACTTACATGTATAAGTTGTTTTTTTTTTAGTCCTGCCTATTTTTTCCTACTTCATATTATGATGTGGGTATTTTCCCCTGTTATTAACATTTTTCACAAACTTGTTAATGGTTGCATAATATTCAGTTATTTAGATGTAATATCATTTATTTAACAAATGTCTCATTTTGGGAACTTAAGTTGCTTCTTATTTTTTATTGTCATAAATAAATCTGCAGTAAACATCTTTACACAGCAGTATCCCTCATTCCAGATTATTTTGTTCAGATAAATACCTAAAAGTGGCTCAAAGGGTTTAATCATTTTTAGCATTCTTTTTTTTTTTAAAGATTTTATTTATTTATTTGAGAAAGAGAGAATGAGAGAGAGAGCATGAGAGGGGGCAGGGTCAGAGGGAGAAGCAGACTCCCTGCTGAGCAGGGAGCCCGATGCGGGACTCGATGCAGGGACTCCAGGATCATGACCTGAGCTGAAGGCAGTCGTTTAACCAACTGAGCCACCCAGGCGCCCCATTTTTAGCATTCTTGATACATATTGCCAAGCTGCTTTCTAGAAAGATTGTAGAGATATTCCTTATATATGAGTTTGAATTAGGTTTAGTTATAAAATAACAGTGGCCGAAACAAGATAGGATTTATTCTTTTTCATGTAAAAACATCCAGGATGGGGCGCCTGGGTGGCTCAGTCATTAAACGTCTGCCTTCGGCTCAGGTCGTGATCCCGGGGTCCTGGGATCGAGCCCCGCATCGGGCTCCCTGCTCGGCAGTTAGCCTGCTTCTCCCTTTCCCACTTGCCCTGCTTGTGTTCCCTCTCTCTCGCTGTGTCTCTCTCTGTCAAATAAATAAATAAAATCTTAAAAAAAAAAAAAAAAATCCAGGACTAGGCAGTCTAGTCTAGGATTGATTCTACAAAGTCGGGAACCAAAGGCATTTTCTGTCTTACTGCTCTGCCATCCTTACCTTACTACTGTATTTTTGGCCCCAAATAGCTGCCATCATGTTCTCACTCCAGTCAATAGGAAAGGAGGAGGAGGAAGACAGAGAAAGGCAGATCTCCTTCACCTGAAGGTCAAGTGAGGGTACATCCTGGTTTGCTAAGGATAGTCTCAGTGTAAGTCCACTGTCCCAGAATCCCATCTGTCTTAACATTTGTCCTGGATTTTTTAACAGAGAATGATTACTAATAATTCCATTAGGATGAGCCAGGATGGGTTTCATAGACGTCTACTTTATACTTCCAACCTCTGCCTGAGTTTTTGTCTAGTGTAGGCTAATAGAATATGAGACCCATGTACAATGGAGAGTGTTCTCATGTTAAGGTGATAGTAAATCTGGAGGACAACCAGCAATAACTTACCTCTTTTCCCAACCCTTTCAGACACCTCCCAATCAAGGACAGAACGCAGGGCAATTGCTGATAAAACAAAGTGCACTGACTGTCTAGGTTAATCGTTAACTTTTTCCTATATCAGGTGTAGAAGTATTTGAAATTGCTGCCATTTGATGTATCACGCAATTGTACTGTGGCCTGTGCATGGCCTTCAAGAGTCACCAAGCCACCAGGTACCAGTCCCAAAGCTCAATGGGAAACATAGTAAGGTGGAAGTGGGGCATTGGTGAGTATATGTGGGAAATCAAGGCTGATCAGAGAGGGTAGAGAGTAGACTGAGCACACTTGCTTGTGTAATGTAAACCTGTAACTATTTTATTGTTTGGCAACAGTTTGTTTTTGCAATAAACCCTTTTGGCAGCAATAAGCTAAAAACTATATATTTCATTTTTTAAAGTACTGAGAAAGTTGATAAGGAACGTGTAATTTGCACAAAATGTTTACATTTACATCCACTGGGGAGGCCATACTGGTATCACTGACCACATGAAAACAAATCTGCTGAAAAAGTGAAGCCTAACTTTTAGACAGATGTCTCTTTTTCTAGATTAATTTCACTCATTTTTCGACTACAGGTTTTTTATGTGCACATAGGAAAAAGTAAGCAGTAACTTTATATTTGTTGGCTCCATTGGCAGAAGAACTTTACAGTTAAGTAATTCCAGTTTTAGTTGAGTGCCAGCTGGTACTTCAATTAAATCATTTTAGTTAATTCAGAAAATGTTTTTATTTTTTCCATCTGTTCATGGGATCAAGGTAAAGCTTTTGGAAGTATATTCTATCAAAGGTAAAGCCATTATGAGTGAGTTTGGAAATTCAGTTTAAAGTACAACATGGAAGGGGCACCTAGCTGGCTCAGTTAGTAGAGCATCCGACTCTTGATCTTGGGGTCGTGAGTTCAAGCCCCACGCAGGATGTAGAGATCTCTTAAATAAATAAAGTACAACATGGGAGATAAAATTATTAGTTTACAATAATAATACAAGTACACATTTTGGTGAGGCACACATAGTGTTGTGGTAAAAACAATGTTCTTACTACATTGTGAAACCTATGGAGTAGTTGGAATTCACTGTGGCATACCCATAATTCATAATCATATCCAAACAAGTGTTAACATTCTCTAAGTTGAAATAGAAGGTATTGTTATAAAAATTTCAAGTATCTTTAATGTTCAAGTCTTTAAGCTATAAGATTTTGAGAATTTTGGTGTTACTCTGAGTACAAAAATACAGTTCAGGGCGCCTGGGTGGCTCAGTCATTAAGCGTCTGCCTTCGGCTCAGGTCATGATCCCAGGGTCCTGGGATCGAGTCCCACATCGGGCTCTCTGCTCCACCGGAAGCCTGCTTCTCCCTCTCCCACTCCCCCTGCTTGTGTTCCTGCTCTCGCTATGTCTCTCTCTGTCAAAAAAATAAATAAAATCTTTAAAAAAAAAAAAAAATACAGTTCAGCACTGCAGTGTGTACCTTCTGTCTTTGTTGCCTATCATTAATCAGATTCTCAAAATCTTTATACCCAACAATGGTATTGAATTTTATATAAATGAGTCATAAAATTTTGGTGAACATCTTGCTCAAAATCCACTCAAAATCTTAAATCAAATGTTCAACAAGTAGAACACCAAATGAAACTTTTAGGAAATTACAATGAAAACAATTAATGAAAATTCCATTGGAATTTTTCCTTACAAAAGCAAGGGAGGAACAGAACAAAATAAATAGTAAGATCTCAAATGCTCCCAAGATTAAAATTTACAGTTCTATAATTGTGATTTGGAATATCTCACCTTGCAAGAAGAATCTTTTGGTAGTGCTGCTATTTTGAATAAATTATACACACACGAATAAAATGAAATTGAGAAGGCCTAGATTTTGCAGCATCTAATTTTAGTAAAACATTCAAAAGAATCATAGAGGCAATTTATTTGACAAGCTTTGTCTTATAAAAATATTTGTCAAAGAAAGGTACTTTGAAGGAAGCAAAAAGACAGTACCTTGAAAATATTTGGGCTGGAATAGTTATACTTTACAATATTTAAAAAATTAGAATTGAGTTTCTTTTCCATTTAGCAGATTTGCTCAGAGCTTATCAGGTAACTCAGAATCTGTAGAATGAGCATTTCCTCAATTAAAAATATGGTCTACCAATAAGAATCAATTGAAGGTATCAATAATTTCAAATTAGTCATAAAATGCAACTGTGAAGAATATTGCTGGCAGTTTAGTTCTTAAATGCTGTAATATATATATTATATATATAATTCTTAAATGCCATATATATGTATATGTGTGTGTGTATATATATATATATATATATATATATTTTTTTTTTTTTTTTTTTTTTTAAGATTTTATCCATTCATTTGAGAGAGAGAGCACAAGAGGGGAGGAGAGGGAGAAACAGGCACCCCACAAGCAGGGAGCCCGACACAGAGCTCGATCCCAGGACCGAACCAAAGGCAAATGCTCAACCAACTGAGCCACCTAGGCACCCCCAAATGCCATATTTTTAAAAGCACATTCTTGAGGGGCGCCTGGCTGGCTCAGTTGGTAGAGTGTGTGACTCTTGATCTCTGGATTGTAGGTTGAAGCCCCATGTTGGGTGTAGAGATTACTTAAAATCTTTTCAAAAAATAAAATAAAAGCACATTCTTTAGAAAAATGCCAGTTACACAATATTAGGGACAGATATGCTAAGAAATGAGTTAAAGTATGTAAATATATACCAAGAATAATTATTCTACTGGCTATTTTTTTAATATTCAGATAATCAATATAAAATTATTTTTTTGTTTTAATGTACACGGATATATGTTATTTTTCTTTCTTCTTAAATTTCAGTTTTGAAAATAGCTTTTGAGTAGGACTTGTTAACAAGTCCACCAACATAATAAAGTCAACTGCTAATAAGTACATGTTTCAAAAATTATAAAAATTTCATTTTCTTAGTATTCTCTTTTACTCTCAAGTGTCCCAGTTTGGATGATAAATATAGTATCACCACTTTAAAGACATTTCTCAGAAGTTACTCAGATGGTTCTGCTTACCTACTGGCCAGAATTTAATTATATGGCCACACCTACTTATAAGGGAGACTAGGAAATGTAAACTTTCTTGTGGGTAGCCATGTGTCCAGCCCAAAATATGGAAGATACAGATAACAGATACCGGGAGACAAATAGCATTCTGCCCTATCTCCCCATCACACTTTTGGCTAGCACATATTTCATGAGACGGACCTGCTGATTTTTAGGGGAAAAAATGGAGTGGTACCTTTAATATATAGTTTATATTCACATGGAAAGGAAGCCAGAGTAAGAAATGAATTGGTTATATAAAATGGAATAATAGAGAATCTTAAATCTCCCTCCAAAGATTTATTACCATTTGAGCATTCTTTTTATTTACCCTCAAATTGTTCTATTTTCTATGTATGTAGCCTACTTTGATGCATCTCACTAAATTCTCTCCTTTACTGGAATTCTTATGTTAGTGCAAGGATGACTGATCCATTGCCTTTGAGAGCTACTCTATGACTCCATCATCCCATCTTTCCTCTTGACCATATGTGCTGTAGTCTGTGATGAACTTTGGGTCTTGGAGAAGGAGGAGGCCTCAGAAAGTACAGGCTGGTGTAGTTTCTGGGTGCCTGGCGCTGCACATGACTAGCTCTAGTCACACACACTGGCCACTCACAGATTAGACCCACATACCTAAGAAGAGATAGTCAGGATTTGGTAACTAGATCCACATTTCAGTAATTAGCCCTCAGCCTGGCCCCTACCTTAAAACAAGACTTACTGCCTTTAGACAAATTTCTGTTTTCTCTAATCATTAGTTTTAACATACTTTAAGCTATTCTGATGAAATCTTACATAAGATTAAGAAGATGGTATTTCCTACAAATATAATCATACTGTAATGACATAAACAAGTATTCGCTTGCTTTCACCACTCACTTTATGGAAATGATGTTTAATGTGTTCCTTTTTCTTAGCTAGCTTGTATCATTCACACATCTTTCAATACAGTTCAAGTTCAGAGAAAATGGAAGCTTTACTCCCATCAAAATCAATTCAGATTCATAGTTTGTGAAATCCACTCTTGGTGTTTTGCATTCAGAAGCATCACTATAAATGTTCCAGAGTCTAAGACCTCCACCATCTGCTCCATTAGGCACTGGATTTCAGTGGCAGATTCAAAAAAAAAAAAAAAACACACACAAAAAAACAAAAAAAACACCACACACAAAACAAGAACAGCATATCCAAGCAACAGTTCAGCCTGAAGCTTCTCTGTGAAATAAGAATGATCAGGCATTTCCTTCCTCTTCAGTGAGCCCTAATACCTTCATGGTCTCTGCACCAGTTTGCACTTTAAAATTTTCATTTTATTGACCCTTTTTGGTGAGGAATTTCTTTTTCCTTTTTAAGCCATGGTATATTGTTTTTTAAATTTGATAATTGTGTGTGGAATTGAAGCCTTTATTCTGTTGCAACCATTCTGTTCATCCAAAAAAAAAGGATCTTTTTGTTCCTTGTTCTTCAAAATTTGAAGGCTCTGTGAAGGTCAATTTCAAAAGATACTTCGCTGGATCAGTTCTTGTGAAAGGCCTTAAGTACCATGTCCAGGGGTCTATAATTGATCTTCTACAAATCTAGGCTTCTAGTTGTTCTCTTTTAATCATACTAGATGGTTTCCAAACCATGTGAACAGTAGTTTAAACTGAGGAGATTATAAGTTCTTGAACATCAAGAATTCTCTTTGATAAAGCAAATCTTCCATACTCAGAACCAATTCCTTTCATTTAAATACTTGGCAGTTTATTTTAAGGAAAGTAAAGTTATATCTCAGAAGACTAATTTTATTAAATGAGTTCCCAGAAGCTTAAGTTGATTAAGGATAATGGTAATCATTAATAAGCATTTTTTAGTTGGAGGAGGAGATAGTGATAAATATTTCTTTGGGGCAATATTAAATTTTTTTAAAGTTCTATACATATGGTTAAAGTCTTAGTAAAGTTAGATTTCTGTTTAATGATGTTTTAATTTTCTCTTACAAGAAAAAAACATTGTTGATAGATGAATGGTTAAAGAAGATGTGGTATATATACCATATGCTATATATATGGGTGTGTGTGTGTGTGTGAATATTACTCAGCCATAAAAAAGAATGAACTCTTGCCATTTGTGACAACAGGGTTGGACCTGGAGGATATTATGCCAAGTGAAATAAGTCAGACTCAGAAAGACAAATGTCATATAATCTCACTTATATGTGCAACCTAAAAAACAAACAAATGAACAACAGAATAGAAACATTCATAGATACAGGAAACAAACTGTTGGTTTCCAAAGGGGGAGGGGTTGGGGTGGACAAAATAGGTAAAGGGGATTAAGAGGAACAAACTTGCAGTTATAAATTAAGTAAGTCATGAGGATGTAATGTATAGCATAAGGAACATAGGTCAATAATATTGTAATGGCTTTGTGTGGTGATGGATAGCAACTAGACTTATTGTAGGGATCATTCTGCAATGCGTCAAAATACTGCATCACTGGGGCACCTGGGTGGCACAGTCAGTTTAGTGTCAGACTCTTGGTTTCGGCTCAGGTCATGATCTCAGGGTTTTGAGATCTAGCCCTGTGTCCGGCTCTGCGCTCAGCACAGAGTCTGCTTAAAGATTCTCTCCCTCTCCCTCTGCCTGCCACTCCCCCTGCTTGTGCTCACTCACTCGCTCTCTCCCTCTGACAAATAAATAAATAAAATCTTAAAAAAAAAAGATCCTCGGGCACCTGGGTGGCTCAGATGGTTAAGTGTCTGCCTTCGGCTCAGGTCGTGATCTCAGGGTCCTGGGATCGAGTCCCGCATCGGGCTCCCTGCTCCTCGGGAGCCTGCTTCTCCCTCCGCCTCTCTCTCTCTCTCTGTCTGTCATGAATAAATAAATAAAATCTTTAAAAAAAAAAAAAAAAGATCCTCTCCCTCTCCCTCTGCCCCTCCCCCCACTCTCTCTCTTTCTCTCTCTAAAATAAATCTTTTTAAAGAAATATTGCATCACTATAATGTACACTTAAAACTAATAGGATATTGTATGTCAATTATACTCTACTTAAAAAAAGAAAAGAAAAATTTGTCAGCAATGGCAGTGAAAAGAGAGGGGCGCCTGGGTGGCTCAGTCTGTTAAGCGTCTGCCTTCGGCTCAGGTCGTGATCCCAGGGTCCTGGGATTGAGCCCCGCATTGGGCTCCCTGCTTGGCAGGGAGCCTGCTTCTCCCTCTCCCTCTGCTGCTCCCCCCCTTGCTTGTGCTCTCTCACTCTTACTGTCTCTCAAATAAATAAATAAATAAAATCTTAAAAAAAAAAAAGGCAATGAAAAGAGGGACCACGGTAGTGAGGGAGTAGACAACTTAATACAGAATTTCTGTATATAGTATGTCAGTCTTTTCACAGTGACAGCTTTTTTTTGAGGGTGTGTATTTAACTTGGTAATTAAAGTTAGCATATTTGTAGCAACTTTAATTTTTTATGACTTATTCATTCTACCAATTTTCCATTTTCTTGTGCTACTGAATTCTTGTCTGAATTTCTGTATTATGTGTTTATCTCTGTACTTATCCTGGGGCAGACCATTAGATGAAGGGCTCTGCAGTCATAAGAAATTCAGAGCTGTTTTATAATTGTCAAGGGTAAAATTAGCAAAGTCAATTATTCTCCCTTTGGCTTTTCCCTGAAGATATTAGGGGTCTTCAAGGTAATTGCCTTAGGTAACACTTAGATTTTTAAATATCTCTAAGTATAGAAATTGATATATTAATCCTCTGGTAATTGTCTTCTTAGGCGTCTGCCTAAGAATTATAAAAATAAATTTGAATTAACAAGATTTTGAATTCAAGAGTGAGTTTAAAAATTAGTGTTTTGAGTTTTCATTCATTTTCAATTATGGAAGCTAAGGTCAACTTTTTGTTTTAGTACTTCACTGTCCACAGACCCTAGACTTAGAGACCTTAGAATGCCTCTTTTTAAGCCATAAATTCCCTGACTCCATTGAAATAAGTTGCTCTCTATTGTGTTCATGTAGAATATCATTGGATCCTGGAATGATGGGGTCATACCAGAATCTAAAATTTTAGTGTCTGAGCATCAAGCTATCAGTGAGACATGCTGAATAATTGGGGGAAAAAACATGAACTGGAAAAGCACTGTAATTTAGAAATCTGGCTGACCATTAGAGGCTTTTTTTGGGTCCCTGTTTGTTTTGTAGACTGGATCTGTGGTTTAGGATTAAGCCACAGTACAAATAAGGCTGTGTGATTACTACTTGTCATCTTCTTTAAGTCTTGTCTTTTACATGCGTAGTGATAATCCTAGTGTTTAAAAAATTGAACTCACCATGCTATTTTTTTCTATTTTTAAAGTACTTTTCATCTAATGGACCTATCACTATACATCAGGTGGGAGACTGTGACTTAGCCTGGGTCTTGTTTGAGCATCCCAGAACATTATCATGTCATTCCTGGGGACTGTTCTATTAAGCATTAGTGATTTATATTTCTAAATAACCAGGGGCACAGATGTACTCCTTACATAGCTGATGTATTTCCTTATGTTAACTTTGTTTTCCTAAAGGCATAAATATGTTGTTTACAAGGAAGAATTTTGTTTGTATAAATAATGCTCAATTTATGCATATAAATCTCCTCCTTTTACACATCTATATATTTTAATAAAGAGATTGCTATTGGTTACTTGATATTTGTATTATTTGTTATATTAATTCTACTTTCAAATTCATGTTAAAAAGTGAAACCTGGAGCACCTGGGTAGCTCAGTCGGTTAAGCTCTTGATTTGGCTCAAGTCATGATCTTAGGGTTGTGATATTGAGCCCCTCATTGGGCTCCATGCTGGGCGTGGAGCCTGATAAAGATGTTCTCTCCCCCCTCCCTCTCCCTCTGCCCCACCTCCCCATGCACATGCACTCTCTCTCTTTAAAAAAAGTGAAACCCAGGAGTGCCTGGCTGGCTCAGTCAGTAGAGCATGCCACTCTTGTTCTTGTGGTCATGAGTTCAAGCCCCACTTTGGGTGTAGAACTCCCCCCCAAAAAAAGTGAAACCTAGAAACATGCTATAGCATATGAAATTTGAGATTTTCTCTATCATACTCATTTATTTTTTTTTTTCTAAGAATTTATTTATTTGACAGACAGAGAGAGACAGCGAGAGAGGGAACACAAGCAGGGGGAGTGGGAGAAGGAGAAGCAGGCTTCCCGCAGAGCGGGGAGCCCGACGTGGGGCTCAATCCCAGGACCCCGGGATCATGACCTGAGCTGAAGGCAGACGCTTTAACAACTAAGCCACCCAGGCACCCCTCATACTCATTTAAAATAGACATTATGACCTTGTATGCACTATTTTATTTGTGGAAATTATTTTTTTTTTTAAGGTTTTATTTATTTGTCAGCAAGAGAGAGAGAGCACTTGCACAAGCAGGGGGAGCGGCAGGCAGAGGGAGAAGCAGGCTCCTTGCTGAGCAGGGAGCCCAATATGGGACTCGATCCCAGGACCCTGGGATCTGATCTGAGCTGAAGGCAGACACCTAACCAACTGAGCCACCCAGGCATCCCTGTGGAAATTATTGATTAATATCTTTTAGCCTCTTTAGTCTCACACTCAAGATTAATGTTCTTTTTCTACATACAACCCACTCAAGTGTAGGTTTTCATGACTAGAGTAAATGTGTGCAGAATGTAATTGGGTGTCATGTGTTGTAACAATAAAGGCATCTCCCTATCAATTAAAGAAGCCAAAATGCTATCATAAAATTACAATTTCAAAATCCCCAAATTTTTCCAGTTTATCATTTACTAATATAGCTACCTATTAAACAAACACTATATCCATTCTGAGCCACTTCCTTGATCTTTAAGGCAAAAGTGATAAATGTTCAGAGTTTGAGAAGTGTACTAGAAACAAGAAGACAAATATTATGTTCTTTTAAAATTTATGATCTCATTAAAAACTTGAACTTTGCCCTTTTGGTGCCGTAGAACAATGGGATGAAGTGTCTTTTTGCCATAAGAAAGTCAAATGCCGTCATGCAAAATGGACACTTCTCTGAGTGTCTGTCAGCCAGAAAGTTGATGACCTGGAAGGGAATTTCTTCTATCTGCCTGGCATTCAAAGAAGCCCATTAAAAAAAATCTGTGTTCTACAAACATATATTCTCTAAAATGGGTAGAGTTAAACCCCACACCATGGCCATGAGAGGTAGATATATATTGATTATGGCAATTTTATAGTATACTTAGTCACCTCAATTTTGTAAATCCCTTCCAGAAATAAAATTAATCAAGCCAGCTTTTTTTTCCTCTCCATTTTCACTGGCATAAATTGCTATTTCTCTAAAGCCAGAGGGAGAAAAAAAAAATCTAAAAAAAAATCAGCTCCAAGTATTCAGTACTCTTCCTTTTGCCTTTCTAATGATTTTACTCAAGGAGCTTCCTGAGTTAGGAGTTAACAAAAGTACTGGGTAGATGAACAGCTGATTCCTTCCTCTGCATTGTCAGCTGCCTGACCTCACATCTCTTCACTCATCCTTTCTTTATCCTGTAGATTTGTCCTCAGTGCCTCTTTCTTTGTCTCTTATTGTTCACAAATCAGTTAATTTCATCTCAGGCAATCCCCAGAGTGTATACACATCCTCTTCAACCCTTTTCTTCCCATTTTTCATTCTTTATCTTCTTACCTGTTATTTCAGAAAAATGGTTATCCGTCTTTGTGCCTTCTCTGTGCTCCTTTCAAAGGAAAAGTCAACCAAGAAACTTTACTTAGGAGTTGACAAACATCAGCGTAAAGCTTGGAATCGTCTTTTGTTAAGAATAAGGAAAATTATATAATTAGAAATGAAATAGGTATGAGAAAGAACCAGTGTCTCTACCCTCATTTTCTTATTAAACCAAATTTCCCTATAACTGTCAATGTTTAAAGGCCATTTAAAAAATATTTCCTATTTAGTTTTGTTTTCCTCTTTTGTTTAATTGCAAGTATTATAAGATTGTGGTTTTCTATTTGATTTTCAATTATAAGTATATGGCATTTCTAATGTTATGGGCTGCCCTGGGAACCTACCCACCATTTACAACCTCGATTGTTAGGAAAATGAGGTATGAGCTCCAAACAACTGACTTACAGATAAAATTCCAAAATGTGGTGCATTTGTAAACTGGTGCCTGGTTTTATTAGATTGATACCAGACTTAAACCCCATAAGCAAAAGAACAGGTAAGAGCATTCAAAAGGATCCATGTGACTACTTATCATTAGTAGCCACATACAGCTCAGTTGTGTTGATATAATTTTGGTTTTAGCATTTCCATCATTTTCCTGATGCCTCAGAGTTGTGAATACTCATGGAAAAAATTCACTCTAAGCCAAAGTTGGCTTATGAGGCGTTAACCCAGGAGCAAATCTTATTTATTTAGCAATAGTGATTGGGGAAGAGCCCTTTCCTGGCAGCTAATGACCTACTGGAGGACTTGAGTGCCCAAGGCAAAGCTGAAGGCCATTAGCCCAACAGGCCATTAACTGACAAATGCCTGACCCTGAGGTCATTTCTGATATTGTAAACTATGAAAACATTAAAGTGGGTTTGTTGGAAAGTATGGCTGCCAAGGAAGTTTCTTTTTAAACATTTTGGAAAATGCATTATTTGTTGTTATTCATGTGGCTTAATTGTCTTTGTTCTGGGGCCATTTTCACTGTGCATATCAAGTCAGTCAGTCATCAGTAAACGCCAAAACTATATTGTATGGCCAATCTTTGATTTTTAAAGGACAGTTTTCCTGTTTAGAATATCAGATTAACTGTGTTATTCCTAAACAGCTGTGACTTTCACTTCTGTGTGGATCACTTATGTTTTCATGATGTGTTGAGCTATATGTATAGTGCTTATCTATTTTATACTTCTCAGAGATGACCTGTAAAGCCACATAAGTGGAAAGAACTCCGAAGTAGAAGTCTATGGACCTAGTTTCTATCTCTGCCTTTTTTTTTTTTAATTGGCCATTTAACATTAAATGGTTCATTTTATCAGAATTCCAGTCGAGAGCATTCATCTTTTTCTCCACACTGTTTATCTAATGTCTTTTTTTTTTTAATTTTAAGTAAGCTCCATGCCTAACGTGGGGCTTGAACTCATGACCCCGAGATCAAGAGTCACATGCTCTACTGACTAAGCCAGCCAGGCATGCCCCTCTAATGTCTTAATATTCCACTTTACAAGTGAAATTAGAAACTTCATGATGTAGAATATTTATTAAAATTAGTACAACATTTAAAAAATAATATTAACAACTTATATTTTTGAGTGCCTACTCTGTAGTGGACACCATTGTAAGTGCTTTGTGTGTATTAACTAAATCTCTCCTGAGGCATGGGAGAGGGTTAAGTAATTAATTTCCTAGAGGAAATGGTGGAGCTGCTGTCTAAATCTAAAGAGAGGCAATCTGGCTCCAAAATCCTCATGCTTAACTAAAGTAGAAAACGAACAAACCAACTAAGAACTATGATACTTTTTTTTGCCAGCAATTTTGCAGTTACCAATATTGGAATTTATAACATCTTAAACAGTTAGTAGTTTTAAAATATTAGAATACATATTTCAGTACAAACATCAATAGGAGCTTTATGAAACATTTTAGAGAAATAACTAGTAAGCAGAGACAACTTGTTTTCTTAGTTTCCTCATCTGTAAAATAAAGGCATTATTTCCATCTCCTATATCCTTGCTGATGACAATATTCTACAATTCTGAGTGTTGTAGGAAAGAGTCTAAACTTATAATATCTATATCCAGATCCTGAAAATGTCATGAAATAGGAAGAAAAACAAAGCACTCAAGAAAAACTTGTTTATAAAGTCAGAGATGTGATAGAGAATTGAAAATCTTTTATAAATGTCTAAGATCTTGAGGTATATGTTGTGCCTATTTCAGCTATCTAAAACAATACCCCAAATTAGTGAACTCACCTTTAAGGGCAATTTGTGATGAGAAACTGATATGGCTTAATTTGGTCAAGTTTAAACTTTAAAGGCCATAGGGTGATATGCAAATGTAAATTTCTGGAAATAGTGATTAAATAAAGTGATAATTGTGCAGATTTATTTTGAAACAGTTATGGTTTATACAATTAATTCACATTAGAAAAAGTGTTGGTAATGCAATAAAATTTTTTGTGTTCATTGTGTTAAGCCTTGGGAATACCAGTTTAAAAGCCAGTTGCATCACCTATTTTCAGTCTTCATGTAAATTATATCAACAACAACAACAACAAAAAGCCAATTGTATCTCTATAGATTGGAGAATTTCTAACCCAAAGGTGTCCATTGTTTGATTCAAGGGTACAATACAGCCAGTCTCAAGTTTCTACTACATGATTTTTTTAAAGGAGGGGAAGAAAAAGGATTACCTAATTTTCTAGAACGCAGTACCAGTTGGGCCAGTTATTTTTAGAGTTCCATTGATACACAGATTTTGAAGAGCTGCAAAGGTATTTGGAAGAAATACAGATAGTTTTAGATGAGATGCATGGATTTTAATGCATATGAGTCATGCTTTTATTTCTGTGGCTGCCTTTGAAGTACAAACCTTGGGATGTCTCTAAATTACAAACATCTGTCTTTTAGTGGAGCCCAGTTTGAAGAGGAACTAATTGAACTAAAAATTGAACTATGTTATCTGAAAGACATGGGATCCCTGGAATTTGTAAGATGTATGTATGAATCTTAGAAAAATCCTGAGATTTTTAACTCTGGCCAAATGTGGTCTAATTTTTTTCATGAATCTAGTAAGATCAAAGCTCAGAGTCAATATTAGTGATATATATAAACCAAGATGGAAATGCATCCTAACACTCTACCCCATAGTATCCAAGAACGATTCTGTTTTAACCTGCCTTCTGCCTGTTTCAATTCCATTTTTAAGTGTTTTTGAAATAAAGTGATAAAGAAATTAACACCTTTATATATATTAATTATATTTCAGAATAACAGTGTGTAACTGCCTGTCAAAAATTTCGTGACCTTGTGTGCAGTTAAGATGGCTAACCAAGGGGCGCCTGGGTGGCTCAGTCGGTTAAGCGACTGCCTTCGGCTCAGGTCGTGATCCTGGAGTCCCGGGATCGAGTCCCGCATCGGGCTCACTGCTCAGCAGGGAGTCTGCTTCTCCCGCTGACCCTCTTCCCTCTCATGCTCTCTCTCTATCATTCTCTCTCTCAATAAATAAATAAAAATCTTAAAAAAACAAACAAAAAAAATGATGGCTAGCCAAGGTATGAGCTAAACATGACATATATCAGCATAATATAAGGTAATATTTCAAAGTACAGATCACATGCTATTTATTGGTGGGTAGTGAAATCACTTTAGTGAATCACTATCAACACTTTTTTTTAATGGAACACAATAGAAAATAGAGGGATCATGAAATTTTTGTTTTATGAAGACACTCACATACTTTTTTAATGAGTATAAAAAACACTCATTTTTATACATATGCATGTGTGCATGTACAGTGTCATAATGTAAAATATAGTTCTTACTGTGGTTGCAACTTTAAAATCTCGAAAGCTTATAGTATTAATCCGTGTTCTAGCCAGAAGCATCCTTCCAGCTGAATGAAATAATGTACCGTGATTCTGGTGTTCTGAATTTTTCACATCATGAACTTGTGTTTCTCAGAGGTGGGATTAACTGTTAAGTAAAATCACACTTGGAAAATATCACTTAACATCACCGAGAGTGCCATCAAAGGAAGAAGCAGTGAAAGCAAATTGGAGGTTATCAGCCACATAGGGGAAAAGTGAGCACATCACTGAAATGGCAGACATAATTCTCTCTGAGAACTTGTCAGAATAAGGTATAATGGTGCCGCTAAGTGTGGAACATCCTAAGTACAACAAACTTCATGTACAGGAATTCCTATGTTGGAGAAAGTGAAAAATAAAGCAATTAACTGCTGTACGATAATGTGACAATTACTTTCTTTCATGACTAAGCATTCAGTTCCCAGCAGCTATTTACAGTTTTTATAGTAATGCAAGATACTTAACACAACCAACTCTTTTTTAACTTGTTGGAAAGCATCTCTTTTTCCTTTATTTCTTATGAAAAGTTTCATTTTGGTGTAAGCATTTTAAATTAAAAAACTTTTTCAAGGAACCTAGTCATTGTTTAAATCAATAAAAGATGATCGTAATTCAGTGGTGAACAGTTTGGATCACTTCTTCGTTGCTACCAAAAGAAAGCCAGGGCGCCTGGGTGCTCAGTCAGTTCAGCCGCTGCCTTCGGCTCAGGTCGTGATGTCAGGGTCCCAGTATCGAGTCCCGCCATTGGGCTCCCTGCTCAGTGGGGAGTCTGCTTCTCCCTCTCCTTCTGCCCCTCCCCCCACTTTTGTGCTCTCTCACGCTCTGTCTCTCAAATAAATAAAATCTTTAAAAAAAAAAAGAAATCCATATTTTGGCATCATCCTTACAATTGTTATGAATAAAAAACGTATACAGCTACACATTTAGGTATTTCTGGTCATGGGGCTTATTGTTGATACTTCTTACCTAGATAGATAAACTGAGGCCCAGAGAAGTGGTATGGCTGGCCCAAGGTCATGCAGCTCACCTATGTATTAACCTTCTAAGTGGTCCGTGACAAAGTAATGTCGTTTATCTTTATAAGGTCATAACTAGCTTCATTAGTACAGTGCCGGGAACATAGTGGGCTATCAGCAAATGTTTATGGAATGAATTAGCCAATATAGTATTAAATTTCAACACTTCATATTCATGCCATTTTCTTGAACTTGTGGCCTGTTTCTTTTAAGTTTTATCGGTTGTGATTTTTAAACATCTCCTTAGTTCACTGAATTTTCAGAGCCCTTTTGACAAATGTTACCAGTAGAGGCCATAAACCAATGTATCAGCTGTTCTAAATTAAAAATTAAGATTATCAATTTGCTTAGTTTTTGCTGCACCTGTCCTACTGGTTGTGCCATTTCTCTCCCTGCTCTTCCCCCTTAGCCAGGAAGAACTTCCAGCTCACTAGAACAGATTGCTCTCCCTCCCACAAAGAAGCACGGTCGTACCCGTTTGGCAGCACTGAAAAGGCTCGTTTCAAAAAGCCTAGTTAGAAGCTTCCTCCAGAACTCCTGTGAGTTAGTGGTGTGTTTATTACAACAGACCTTTCATCATTGTCTTCATTAAACCTGGTCCTTGTCTCATAGGAAGGAGTGGAGAGAACCATTCTTGCTTAGACTTCATCAATGGCTTTTTTAAAGCTACTCATTTGTATTAATCAGCATGCAGATGAGGGCTCATCTGGGTTGTTTGTGCCCAGGTGGTGGGTGAGTAGATTTACCCCTTATTTGGCCACTGCGCTGCTCCCTGTGTTCTTCAGAGGTCGCTTCTCCACTGAGGCTGCCAGCCTGAAAGCGCTGGCTGAGCACTGGGGACTGAATCCACCTGGAACAAAGTCGTTTGCTTAAACCCAGTTTGTAAATGATAAAGTGCTTTACAAATGTTAGATGTTATTATTGGTCTCTGTGGGAGAGCGCTACTCCTTCACCAGTTCTCTACCTCACCTTGGTGATGTAAGTAAATCTTTCCATCTTTAAATGCGTTTCTCAAATGTTTCATTTGTATGAAGAGGAACTAAAGAGCGAGTGAAGCTCACTGCCCTGGTTACTATTAGCAGGCTCTTCGGCATCCTTTCTCTATAGAAGTGCTTCTCTGTAAGACATTTTTACTGACAATATAGTTTTTGTGGCTTAAAAAAAAATCTTGACTATATCCCTTCAAATATCGAAGCTCTTTGGAAAGGACATATTTATGCTAAATCTCTTTTGTTCCTCCCAAGATGTATATGGGAATTAATTCTTCCCCAAGGGCAGTTTACCTTTGCTACTGCTTCTGCATTGCTGTTTCTTCCTGGAGGTGGGGGAGGGGGTGCAATAAATTTGTGTGTAATTAATGCGATCAGCACTGCAGATGCGTGCACACACATGACTGCTTCCTTTGCTAGCAGCTGTTAAAAGAGTAGTAAAGGCTGAGGGGCTGTGTGTTCATTTGCCTCCTAAATAGAGTGATGGATCACACGTTGTCTTGTCATTCCACAGTGTAGTAAAAACTGTCATTAAAATAACCTTTTCGGCGCAAGTTTTTGAAAGATGATTATAAATCTGTAATAGCCTCCACAGTTTCTATATACCAAACAAGTTAAGTACGTAGCAACCTTTTTTAAGGGAGTTAAAATACAACTATACTACCTTACTATGTCAACTCAGGTTTGGCTGGCTTGAGCTTTTACTGAGCCACATTAGTTGATAGTTAACATTTTCCTAAAGATATAGCTGTATTTTACTTATAATTTGGGACAGGCGATCCTTTGCTCCTATCAAGTGGTCTGGTTTACTAGTTAACCATCTACAACTCAGTTGAGACTCTTCCGTTTGTGAAATGCTAACTGACAGTACTCCTCGATCACATTCATTGAGAGAAGCACAACTTGTCTGCACAGAATGCTTACCACCACTTACTGATCTTATTTTTGCTAATCTGAGGACTATTGATTGATCAATATATTCCAGAAATCAGTTTGTGGACACAGCTTAGG
Organism: Mirounga leonina; assembly: GCF_011800145.1. Taxonomy (NCBI): domain Eukaryota; kingdom Metazoa; phylum Chordata; class Mammalia; order Carnivora; family Phocidae; genus Mirounga; species Mirounga leonina. The sequence goes on along the minus strand of NW_023270807.1, from coordinate 63,202,004 downwards.
AAGGCTCTCCGAGACAAAAAGCAGAGCATGTTCCTAACTCCCCACCCCAGCCCATGGAAATAGGTTTATTGTTTTACCCGACCATAAAAGCAGTACAATAAAAGGCAGAAAATGTAGTACATTGTAAATTTAAGCCATTATTAAGTTTAGCAATTATAAATTTAAGCAGTTCAGAAAAGTTGAAAGAGAACATTTTTTATTTTATTTTTTTAAAGATTTTATTTATTTATTTGACAGAGAGAGAGCACAAGTAAGCAGAGCGGCAGGCAGAGGGAGAGGGAGAAGCAGGCTTCCCACTGAGCAGGGAGCCCGATGTGGGGCTCAATCCCAGGACCGTGGGATCATGACCTGAGCCAAAGGCAGATGCTTAACGGACTGAGCCACCGAAAAAGAACATTTTTTAATTAAAAATCATCCAGGAGCTTACCACTAACACATTATCATTCTTATTAATGTTTTGTTGTCCTTTCAGACTTTTTTCTCAGCATATATAAATACATAGATTGACCTCATTTTGTTTTAAAAATTCCTATCGTGCTATTCTGTTTTGTAGCCAGCTTTTTTCTTTTCCTTAAGACATTACAGATATCTTTTTATAGCAGTGTGAGGATGTTATTTGGTCATTGTTCTCTTATTGTCCCTACTTCTACCAATTCCTATTTTCTATGATAAGAATTTTAGTCAGCTCAGGGCATATCACCACAACACCTCTCGTGAGTGCATATGTATCGCTTTTGCTTTTCAGTTAAGAAAAATCTTTGAATTGTAGTGACCCTTGCCAAAAGATAAAGAATGAAGCAATTACATATTCCCCTGAGACTGATGAAATCTGTCCTCTAAATTAACCGTTTAAGAAATTCATTCCATCAATTACACTTCAATAAAATAATAATAATAATAATAAATTCCGTACAAGGTGGCCCAAGAAGCCAGCTCAGAACACTGACAGTCTGAACAGTTACCACTTCTGGCTCACTGAAATCTAGGGTGTTACTCAGAAGATGGGGGGAAGAGTATACAGCATTGCTGTACAGTCAGATTTCAACAGGACAAATTGGAGAGAAAAGCATTTTTGTACCACACGTGCAGGTAAGCAATTCTGCCATTCTTGCACCCTCCAGAAATGCAGAAAATAAAGAAACTTACCTCCTATTTGATTACTCTCTAGACAGCTAAAGTAAACTTTACCAGATTCTCTTCAACGTGTTCTACGTATTTACTCAGTAGAGAGGAAGCGATGCAGCCAACTAGAGCCATTATTTGTTTGACTCAACTTTGCACTTAAACCTGATATCATTCTGAATCTGACAGTATAAATTTTTCCCAAGCATTAGAGCCATTCAAGACCCAGAACTCAGCAATGTTGACCTTTAATTGACCCGTGGAGGACGTTTTTGTAAGCTGGTGGGGTGGCTACCAGTTATAATGGTTTAAAAAACGGAAATGGTTCAGAAAATGGAAATTGTTTCCATTATATATCATTATGATTCTAGGTATTGAAACCAAGAGGGCCTGGGTGCAAACACTTTCACAAAAGTAATCAGAGTTCAGATAGAAAGGTCCATGTGAAGAGAACAGATAAAAATAATAATATGGGGGCGCCTGGGTTAAGCGTCTGCCTTCGTCTCAGGTCCTGATCCCGGGGTCCTGGGATCGAGCCCCACATCGGGCTCCCTGCTCAGTGGGAAGCCTGCTTCTCCCTCTCCCCTCCCCCTGCTTGTGTTAGATCTCTCGCTGTGTCTCTCTCAAATAAAGAAATAAAATCTTAAAAAATAATAATAAAAATCTGAGCAGAAATGACTCTTCAAAGTTTACAAAAAAGCAGTTTTCAAATTTACATGCCAAATTATAAATACTAAGATTTGCATTTCTAGAAGCTCGGAATCAGAATCGGAAGGGATCTTAAAAAGTTATGTTTTGCAACTTCCCTCATTTTATATTTGAGAAACCCCAAACTCAGAGAAATTAATCGGTTTGCACCAGATCTCACAATGGAATTAGTAGTAAGCCTTGAAGTAGAATCTAGATCCCCTGGCTCCTAATGCTCTGCTCTGTTTCATTACAGTCCTCTAATTTGCTGGGCTCCCAAGAGTGGCTAACACTGACGCTCTTTTAGTCTATCTTCTTTTTGTAGTAGAAAGTATTTGTGAGGCGCCTGGGTGGCTCAGATAGTTAAATGTCTGCCTTCGGCTCAGGTCATGATCTCCGGGTCCTGGGATTGAGCCCCACGTCAGGCTCCCAGCTCAGCGGGGAGTCTGCTTCTCCCTCTCCCTCTGCCTCTCCCCCCCACTCCTGCTCTCTCCTCTCTCTCTATCGCAAATGAATAAATAAAATCTAAAAGAAAGAAAGAAAGAAAGAATTTGCTTGTCCCCCCTGGGCCTGAGGAACAGAAGTCCTAATCTTATCTAGAGCACCAAGAAGTGGGTGACTTGGCCCCTTAGTCCCAGGAGATCTGGCAATTAGACTTCTGGATTCTCTGGCTGCCACTATCCTTGCTACCATGTGGTTGCTGGAACAAATCACTCCGCAAGAATCTGAGGGAGAAAAGTATCATTAAGCAGGTGTTTTCTGGGGCGCCTGGGTGTCTCAGTCAGTTAAGTGTCTGCCTTCGGCTCAGGTCATGATCCCAGGGTCTTGGGATCGAGCCCTGCATCGGACTCTGCTCAGTGGGGAGCCTGCTTCTCCCTCTCCCTCTGCCTACTTTGCTCTCTGTCAAATAAATAAATAAAAATCTTAAAGAAAAAGCACGTGCTTTCTTATATTTAAGTGCATCATGTGTCAAAACAGGTGAATGCCTATGTTAGTAAGCCATATATTGAAAAAGGTGCAGATCATTAAGTGGTCTTGTTAAAGTATGTGTAGCTGGTAGTCCTGTGGTCTTTCTAGAAATATTACAGCTTTACAGGAGGATGATAAACACATCTCTCTTTTGTATAATTTTAAAAGTAAAGTCAACATTTCAGGTAATGGAAAGAGATTTACGTGTACACCGAATAACTCACCCATGCCTGGGAAACATTCAGCTCCCTCCCCTAGGCTATTCCTGCTTTTCATAATTTCTTACCTTCCTCGACTTGTTAACCCACGGAAGTCCAAAGCTTTTTCCTCAGTGATCGTCATTGGCTTTGGAGGTGTATCCTGCTCAAATAAGTAAGGCTTATTTGGAAGTATGGATCATTTATAAATGATGAACTTGTAAGTGCAGGTCTGTCTATATTTGCTAATTACATTAAAGAGAAAAAGAGTGAGAGAATAAAATGTTTCTGTTGCTTCTGTCTGGTCAGGAATTTCAAGGAAGTAAAGGCATAGTCTAGTTATCCAGAGCCATTGTTAAAAGTTCATGCCATCATTTTGACATTGAGTGTTGGACTTTCTCTTTATAAATCCCTCGTCACTTTACCAGTGCTGGTCTCAGAGCTCAAACTGTTTCAAAACCATAACATTTCTTAGTGAGTGATTGATCTGTATTACGTGTCCAGCCATCAGGGGGATCTTGGGATGTTGCTTGTATAAACTGTAATCCAATCTGATGCTGTGCATTTAGTTACAATCTTTCATAGACCTATTGGCGATACTCTATCCTCCTGGATTTGGGAATAGGGCTTATCTGATACCTTCAGGAGAAAAAAATCCATTCATTTTCTTTCTTCCCCACTTAAATAACTCAACACATCTGGTAACACTGTAGGATCATTGTCCTTCTAGTTCCTCTACAGCTCATATTGCTACAATATTTCTTAAGTATTTGGTTACCTAAAGGGCAATGTGATTAAAAAAAAAAAGACTTTGTATAGGTCTTACAAATTAACCCATCTGCAGAGCTAGAAAAAAAAAATGCCTTTAATCAGCAAAATTTCCATATCAGCAACCTTGTCTGTGTTATACAGTATGAATGTAAATATAAATTTGGAGATAAATGACCATGTGTTAAAATTTTAAAGCAAGTCTTCCCACAAATTAATATAATTTGCCTCTAAGAAAATGTTTATTAAATCTAGGGTACCTGAGATTAAAGTATCTTGTTGTTTGGGTCTGTATCCTTTGGCTTAATAATGTCTTCAGTTACAAGAATGATAAAAGCTGAAACAGAATCCTTTAATTCAATCAGAACGGAGCTAAATTTTAGGAAGCAGAGAGTGGGAATCAGATACGGGAACTGCATAATATAGGAAGCTAAACATACAAGATATTAAGACTTCATAAGAAGCGGTTGGGGCTGCTTTAGGAATTCCTGTTTGAAACGACTGCATTGAACATTAAAGCAAATACCACTATTCTATTCTCCCGAATTAAGGTGGTTTATGCAAACAACTCTAAATTGTACAGTAGTTCCAAAGAGACTGTTTTCTGCTTGTTTTACATTCTGGAACAAGTTCAAAGCTTTTGATTTTGCTTGATTTTTTTTTTTTTAATAGCCTGAACCTTGGAAATAATACAGATTTGATGAATATGATTTCACTATTGCAGTTCTGTAAAAATTTTCAGTGTTTATGGTACATTTGACCCAGGGGCCCTACACCAAATATAGCCACAGTGCATTTTAAGTACAACAGAATGAACACATTTGAAAGGTTAACCATTCTTTTGCTTTTCTTTCTGTATTAAGTATGAAAATTAGCATTGTAATGACTCCCAGAATGGAGATATTGAAAAAGTATCCACCTGACAGAAATAAACATACAGAAAATAAATCGAATTAAGATTTCATTAGGTATCTGAAATTTAAGCTTATGTTCAGAATGGCTATTACTGGTTTTTCATGTATATTAAGTTCAATGCTAGGCTTGTAAGATTTTTTTTTTTCTTGAATTATGCCTGAAAAAAAATTGGATCACAGCTCTAATATCCAGGTGGGCAAAGCCATTTGCCAGGATCTTTGTATATAACCCCATTTTTTCCATCAAGCACAAATACTGCCTTGCTACTAAGCCTTCTGAGGCATTCTGAGGTAGAAATGGGGGCAAAAATTGTATAACTGTTTCTCTTCATGTTTTTTATTGTTTTTTAGGTCGTGGAACTTTTAGCAAGTGCTCTTATGGACTTGGTACAAGGAGTATACCATGAAAATTCTACTTCAGCAAAGGTAAGGATTTGGTATTCATTCTAAAATGTTGAGTTAAAAACCCTCGTGGCGAAAGTAGAAATGATGAGCGAAAATGTCTTTCTTGTTTTGTGTTTAAATTGTACATGACATTTTTTTTTAGATTAGTGTTTTGGCTACAAATTCATGGCCATACGCTTAGTACATAGCAGATTTGGCCAATTAAAACAACCTCTTATCCTCTGGCTGGATTCACAGTCTGTTCAGTCTGCAGCAGCCCAGGATGCTGCTGGCTGGCTAGTAGCACCGTCACCGGGCAGGCAGGCTAGACAAGCAGCCTGCGCTGAGGTGGCTGGGCCCAGCCTCGCCCCCAGAGGAAGGGGCCTCCCACGTCCCCGCAGAGTGGACCTAGTCTGAAGAAGACGACTTTTGGGGGGCATGAGGCAGGAAGGTCTTTTATATCCAAGATCCAGAACGTACTGCATTATTAAATTCTCTGTGATAAGAAGTGGGATGGTTGTGCAATTGGATCATTTTGATTAATTATATAGATCTAGAATTAAGGGTTTTTGACTCATTTAACAGGACATCTTATGGGTTAGGTTTTATTTCTTTAAAATGAAGTTACTTCATTTCAGTAGGATATTGAATGTGAAGCAATTGCCTCATTGACCACCACCATCATTTACCATGGTATATACTGTTATACGGGATTCCTATCTTGGTGTTTCATTATTCTAACTTCTTTAGCATCTGTATTAGCAAGATTTCACTCTCTGCAACTTAGAGAAAATATGCACGTGTGCACATCTTAGGCTTTTTGACATTTCCATTTGAAAAAAGAAAGACAGATTTTACTGGAAATGAAACATAGGGCATGAACAACTTGGGTAAGAAATTTAGAAGTATAACCCAGGGACTCTGGATGGTTCAGAGAATGGTAAGTAAAATATGAAGAATTGTACCTTGAACGTCTGCTAACATTTGGTTCAAGGAACCACAGTTCCCAGTAGGCATATCTAGCTTCACCTAAGCAGCATAGTGCTATGTGGGGGCCTAACAGGATATACGACCACAGTGGGTCCCCCTTTGTTGCATTTTTCAAAAACCTAGCAAACTTCACTACCATAGCTAAGGGTTAATAGCAGACTGTAAAATGGAGGATTCCTGGTCTAGTTCCACTCATAAAAAGTTGCCTCATATATAGTATAACGAAGATGGTGATAGCTGAGCACATAACACCATGGCAAGTAATTCATCTGTGTTTCTTCATTTCATCCTCACAGAAATCCTGCTAGCAGATACTACTGCTTCCCCATTTCCCCATTTTACATATGTGAAAACTGAGGTTTAGAAAAGATTAAATATTTGCCCACAGTCATACCACTTGTTAGTTGAGATTTGAACTTCAGAGCTCAGACTCTTCACCTCTTACTTTTTGCCTCTATACATTAATGAAACCCGATTTGTTAGCCTCCCTGTGCCATACCTGAGATCCCACCACGTATGATGATTATAGTGACCTCTTCTGGTGGTTGAAGCATTGCTCTCCCCTGGGATAGTTCCAAGATGTTCAACTTAGGTCCATATAAGGTATTAATAGTTTACAGTTAACATAATTTTTAGACAAAAGTGTTATTACTGGTTTTACAGTTCTTGATTTATTATTTATTCACTCTTACTCTTTGTCCACTATAATTAGCCTAATTTGTTAATAATTTTGTGAACGGGCACCTGGGTGACTGTCAGTTGGGCCACTGCCTTCGACTCAGGTCATGATCCCAGGGTCCTGGGATCGAGCCCCACATCGGGCTCCCTGCTCAGCGGGGAACCTGCTTCTCCCTCTCCCTCTCTCTCTGCCTGCCTCTCTGCCTACTTGTTCTCTCTCTCTCTGTCAAATAAATAAATAAAATCTTTAAATAATAATAATAATGTTGTGAACATTTGTTAAGTACTTTCTATATGTCAGGCAGACCTCACAGCAACAACAATAATAAATGCTTAGTTAGCACTTTATCGTGTGCTCATACTCTCTTTCTATCCAATCACCCATGACAAGGGTGACATGTGTTGGTATGCCCATATTACAGAGGAAAAGCCTGAAATTCAGGGATGACAAATGGCAGGAAAGCAGAGTGTCTGGAAACTATTTGTTGATGCATGTTTCACAGTGACATGATCTGAACCCAGGTTTTTTGACTCCAAAGTCCCACATAATCTGTTTCTTCCTGGGAGACAGAAAAGAGGAAGCGACAAAAGTCTTTGAAGACCTGTTGATCATACGTGCACTGCCCCTTAGCAAGCACTAATTGCTGACTTTGATTAGCTAGTTTCACTCAGAAGAATCTGTAGCAATGCTTTGTTCATCTGCCCTCTTTCCCTACCATCCCCTCAAACACAGCCCTTTAAAGCTCTAGAGACCTTCTTTAAGCAATTACGTTTCTGAATATAGCCAAACCATTTAAAGAGCTGTTTTGGTTTTGTGTTTTTTCTGTTGTGTTTTGTTTCATAACGGAAGCAGAATGCATAGTTGAACCGAAGCTGCGGGAGAGCTTCTCGATGCCTCCGTTTGTGCCCCAGGTCCAATTTCGGTTAACCACATTTCCCTTCCTAACCAGAAAAATTCTGGCTTTTTTCCCCCTCCTCTTAAGTGTGCTGGCCATTGCGATGGCAATTCAGAATTTGGGTTTTCGGACTTGGCCCAGAACTCACTTCAGAGGCAGAGAGAGCACTGCCCCACATGGAGAGCCTTCAAGGTTTTCCTGTTCTGGCTCGATTGGGAAGCAGCCGCAAGTGGAGGTCATGTGGGAAGTGAGTGGCACAACCTCAGTAGCCGTGGGCCAATTCGGCACACAAAAGAATTGCTTTGTGATTTAAAATCAGCTGCAAACCATTTCATCTCCCTAGGGAGAAGAGAACACAATAGCAGTCTGTTTTCTATATGGCGACTTAATGCAGTGATGGAGAACCTGGGTAGTACAAAAATAGCTTTCTGTGGAGTCGTAGCTCTGTGACCAGGGTAGATGCTTTAAAAGCAAATAGAGGGGAATTATAACTGAACATGTTCAAAACCACCTTCTCCAGAAGGAGTTTGTAGAGTAATTACCTAATCCTCCTTTAAACTATGAAAATTGAGGTGACTTGTGTCGGGAATACTTGACAGGTCATAGGTAAATTGTGATCATGTAAAACATTCGAAGTAATTTTGGAAATTCATCCTTTGTTCTAGCCATTGAAAAATAACATTTTTGGGGTGCCTGGGTGGCTCAGTCGTTAAGTGTCTGCCTTCGACTCAGGCCATGATCCCAGGGTCCTGGGATCAAGCCCCACATCCAGCTCCCTGCTCAGCAGGGGGCCTGCTTCTCCCTCTCCCACTCCCCCTGCTTGTGTTCCCTTTCTCGCTGTGTCTCTCTCTGTTGGGTAAATAAATAAGATCTTTAAAAAAAGGAAAAGAAAAATAACATTTTTATTTTTGTGTTTGCTAGTGTGTGAGCCATTTTTTCCTTGTGCTTTCTTTAGTGTTTGTAATTTTTCCCCTCCCTCTACCTGTTTTTGTTGTTGTTAGCTAATTGAAAAAAAGCAGATTAAATAGAAAAGTTGCCTTTTAAATGCAGTGGTTGTTTACCATTCTCAGAATTCCCCAGTCAAGTTCTGCCTTGTACATTGTATTCATTTTGCTCACTGTACACACTAAATATTTTACACAGACCTTTATATCTAAAATCTTTTTAATGTAATTATCTTATACCTTGTTTCTAATTAGAAAAGTATCTTCATGTTCATTAAATAAAAATTGAAAGCACAGTAAAAGGTCAAGAGGAAAATAAAAATTATTTTATATAAGCCATTCCCCAGAAATGAATCATGATTATACTTCACTGTATTTCCTTCTAGATTTCATTCTGTATTTCTCCCATTTTAGAGTTGTTATTCTATAAAAGTTTTTGTTCTGATTTATTCCCCAGGATTTGTTATTAAAGGTCTTCAAAATTGTCAGTTAAGCATCTGCCTTCGGCTCAGGTCATGATCCCAGGGTCCTGGGATGGAGTCCTGCATCGGGCTCCCTGCTCAGCGGGAAGCCTGCTTCTCCCTCTCCCTCTGCCTGCCGCTCCCCCTGCTTGTGCTCTCTCTCTGACAAATAAAATCTTTAAAAAATAAAAATAAAATAAAAGTCTTCAAAATTTAATTTTAATGGCTATTTAATATTTCTCCCTACTACTATACTATAATTTACTGAACCATTTCACAATTTTTAGATACCCTGTTTTCTTTTTTTTATGACTTTATTTTTTTTTTTTAAAGATTTTATTTATTTATTTGACAGAGAGAGAGAGAGAGGGGGAACACAAGAAAGGGGAAAGGGAGTGGGAGAGGGAGAAGCAGGCTTCCTGCTGAGCAGGGAGCCTGATGCGGGCGGGGCTCAGTCTGGGACCATGACCTGAGCCAAAGGCAGACGTTTAATGACTGAGCCACCCAGGTGCCCCTTTTTTCATGAATTTAAACAATACTGTGATGAACTTAGTGTATCTAACTCTGCCCTATTTCACACTATTTGCTAAAAAAAATCTGAAAGTAAGATTTTTTTTAATCAACAGTAAGAATATTTTCAGTATATTCCTATGCAGAAAAAGTTTGCTATCCTTAGAAAAGCCTGCTTATGTGGCTCAGTCAGTTAAGCATCCAACTTGATTTCAGGTCAGGTCATGATCTCAGAGTCGTGGGATGGAACTCCGAGTTGGGCTTGTGCTCAGGGGTGAGCCTGCTTGAGATTCTCTCCCTCCCTCTCCCTTTGCCCCTCCCCCCTAAAATAAATAAATTCTTTAAAAAAAAAAGGAAAGCCTGCTTATAAGCTTGGCCCTTGGCTGGCATCCGGGAACTTGGATTTTAGGAGTGTCTCTACCGTCATCTGACTGATAAGTGAGGCTCACTGTGCCCAAACTGTTTCTGCAAACAATGTGGTTTATTTTGAATACCTGCTTTCCTTCTGGGAGTCTGGAATTTTGGTATATGCTAGACAGGGGGTGACCAACCCCTACGAAAAAAGTGAGCGCTGAGTCTCCAATGAATTTCCCTGGTAGACAGCATTTCATATATGTTATCACATGTGCTAATTCTTGGAGGAATCACTCATATCCTGTGTGACTCCACTGCTAGAGGATTCTTGGAAACTGGTGCCCAGCTTTCTGTGGACTTCATCTCATGTACCTTTTTCCCTTTCCTGGTTTTGCTTTGTATCCTTTTGCTATAATAAACTGTGAGTTTGACTATATGTTGAGTCCTGTGAGTCCTCCTAACAAGGCATCAAACCTTGGGGTGGTCTTAGAGACCCCTACACACTCTTTTTCTGATTCTGTATTTATTTCCCACCTGCTCCTATTCCTTCTTTGAGAATCCGGTCAAGGTCCTCTACAACACTCATTTTGGTGTTGAAATGGGGAACAGCACACCTGTTTCCTATCTTCAGAGATTCTGCTCATGTTGGCTTGGCTCCAGTCTCAGGAAAGTGAGAGGGTTTTAAAGAGGATCCAGTTCTCTTGGAAAAGCACTGGTTTTAACAGAGTCACTAAAATTACAAAGATCCATTCTATTTTTTTCCAAGCATATATTATACTTTCAGTAGATTATTCTCTTAAGAGAAGTAGGAAAGGGGCACCTGGGTGGCATGGTTGGTTGAGCGTCTGACTCTTGGTTTTGGCTTAGGTCATGGTCTCAAGGTTGTGAAATTGAGCCCCCCCATTGGGCTCCACACTCAGCATGGAGTCTGCTTGGGATTCTCTCTTTCCCTCTCCCTCTGCCCCTCCAACTTGTGTTCTCTCTCTCTTTCTCAAATAAATAAATCTCTCAAAAAAAGAGAGAGAGAGAAGTAGGAAAGATAACTTCTCTCTATTTTTTTTTAATGCTTATCTTCCTTTAGTCCCTTAGCAGCTTTCAAATAAAATATAAAAATAAGATAATTCAGTCCACCAGGAAGGTATAGATTAGCTCCTACCTGCAAAGCCCAGTGCCACCTTCTAAAATACAATAAAAAGATGAGCAAGATGAGTTTTGTCCATTGAAAAACATAACAGGAGGGAAATTTGAACAAAAAGTCACATCTGGTTGGGGAAATCAGAAAAGACATTAAGGAGAATGTGCAGTGGACATTTAAGGATGGGAAGGATGTCTATTGATGGAGAAGGATGGCTTTCCAGGCAGAAGAAACAGCATGATCAAAAGTCAGGAGGCATATTTAAGATCAGGGCTTCATCCATGTTAGAATAAAGGAATCATAAGAATACTGGAAAGGTAGCTTTTGCCACATGCTTGAAGACTTGCAATGCCAGATATAAAGCTAAAACCAGATTTTAGTATTTGAGATAAGAGAGGGGTTGAAGGGGCGCCTGGGTGGCTCAGTTGGTTAAGCGACTGCCTTCGGCTCAGGTCATGATCCTGGAGTCCCGGGATTGAGTCCCGCATCGGGCTCCCTGCTCAGCGGGGAGTCTGCTTCTCCCTCTGACCCTCCTCCCTCTCATGCTCTCTGTCTCTCATTCTCTCTGTCTCAAATAAATAAATAAAATTTTAAAAAAAAAGAGGGATTGAAGATTTTTAAACAAAGGAATTACATGATCAAATAAAGCTAATTCGTCAGTGGTCATTATGATGATTTACGGGAGATTAGAGGTATATGAAAAGAATTGGAAAGCTAATATAATAAGGGCTAGGGGTATTCTTCCTCCACTTTAACATAGTTAGCCCTTCTTGATATTCATACCTACATCAATATCACCTTTTCAGAGACGAGCCTCGCACCCATTCCAAAGTAGCCACCCTACTTAATTCCCTTTATCTTATTAACACAGTTGTAACCATTTGATATTTTTCTTATGGTTTCTCCAACAAACATATAAGCCCTATGGGAGGTGGGATTTTGTTTACCATTGTATTCCCAATACCAGAACAGTGCCTAACACATTAGTAGTAGCCCCAAAATAGTTGTTAAATAAATAATATAGCTTTATTGATGTACAGTAAACTACAAATATTTAAATTGCACAATCTGTTTTGATATATGTGTGCACCAGTGAAAGTATCATCACAGTCAATATAATAAACATATCCATTACTCCAAAAACCAGGCTTGCTTACTGCTTGCTATAAAAGCAGTAATCCCCAAAGTTCAGTGGCTTTCTTTTAAGCTATAACACAAATCTACTGAAGCATAGCTTCCATCTGAGCCCACATTGTTGCCCCTGCAGGACTTGGGACCAAGGGTAGCCAACACAAATATGCTGATGTACATGCTTCTTGTGCCATGAATAATAAAGGCCATTGTCTCTGATCCAGGAATCTTGTGTCTTCTGTTAGCATCCCTAAAACAGTCACAGGCTAACTCATTAGTTTGTATGTAAGGTAAAGCAAAATCTCAGATCCAACAATTGGAACTCCCAACAGTGTTGAAGTACTGAGAATGGACATTCTTGCCCTGCTCCTGATGCTAGGAGGAAGACATTCAGTATTTCATCAGTAAGTGTGATGTTAGCTGTGGGTTTTTGTTTTTGTTTATAGAGGCTCTTGATTAGTGAAGAAGTTCCCTTGTATTCCTAGTTTCCTGAGAGTTCTTATCAGGAATTGATGTTGATTTTGACAATTTTTTTCTACACCTATTGAGGTGATCATATTTTTTTGTTTTTGTTTTCTCTTTTAGTCTATTAATATGGTGAATTAGTTGATTGATTACCAAATGTTAAACCAGCCTTGCATTCCTGGAGTAAACCTCATGTGATCTTGATGCAGTCTCCTTTTCTTATATTGTTGAATATGATGTGCTAAAATTTTGTTAATCTTTGCATCGATATTATTACAAAATAAATGGGGAAATATTTCCTCCTTTGCACTTGTTGGGGAGGAGCAGTGGGAGAGGGATAAGCAGACTCCATGCTGAGCATGGAGCTGAACACGGGGCTTAGTCCCACAACTGAGATCGTGACCTGAGCCACAACCAACAGTCAGACTCCCAACTGACTGAGCCACCCAAGCACCCCTCCTTTTTTATTTTTTTGAAATTTTTTTTTGTAGAATTAGTGTTATTTCTTCCTTAATTGTTTGATAGAATTCATTAGTGAAGCCATCAGACCTTTCTTTGTGGGAATGTTGGGTTTGGTTTTTTTTTTTTAATTACAAATTTAATGCTTTAAAAACTATTGGACTATTTAGGGTTATGTGTTTCTTTTTGAGTGAACTTTGGTAGTTTATGTCCTATAAAGAAACTGTTTATTTTGTGTAAGTTGTCAGATTTATTAATGTAAAGTTCTTAATAATATCCCCACATTATCCTTTTAATATATGAAGAATTTATAGTGATGTCACTCCTCTCATTTCTGATGCTGGTAGTCACATGCCGCCTCCCCCCCCACCCCACCCCCAGCCAAGAGGCTTAACAATATTATTGATTTCAAAGGACCAGCTTTTGGTTTCACTGACTTTCTATCTTTTTCACCTTTCTATACTCTTTCTTCTGATTACTTTGGTTTTATTCCCTCTTTTTTTTTAAAGTTTTTTAAGTTGAAATCATTTATTTAAGACCTGTTTTCTTTTTTTCTTTTTTTAGATTATTTATTTATTTATTTGATACACGGGGCGGGGGGAACACAAGCAGAGGGAGTGGGAGAGGGAGAAGCAGGCTCCCCGCTGAGCAGAGAGCCAAACATGAGGCTCGATCCCAGGACCCTGTGATCATGACCCAAGCTGAAGACAGAGGTCTAACTGACTGAACCACCCAGGTGCCCCAAGACCTGTTTTCTTTTCTAATATGACATTTAGTGCAATGAATTTCTCTCTGAGTGCTACTTTAGTAACATCCCGCAAATTTCATTGTTTTTAAATTTTCATTCAATTCAAACTACTTACTAATTTCTCTTTTGATTTTTTTTGACTCGTAGATTATTTAAAACCCTTGTTATTTAGTTTCTGAGTGTTTTCAGATTTTTCCAGGTGTCTTTCTGTTATTGATTTATATTATATAAATATATTTATATTGATTTATAATACCATTGTGGTTAGAGAACATATTTTATATTTGAATTATTTTAAATGTATTGTTTTATGACCCAGATATGATCTATATTGGTAAATGTTCACGCTGTTCTTTATGCGGTGTTATGTAAATATCAGTTAAGTCAGATTGGTTGATAGTGTCATTGAAGTCTTCTATATCTGTAATGGTTTTCATTCAGCTCATTCTCTCAGTTACTAAGAGAAGGGTGTTAAAGTCTCTGACTATAATTGTGGATTTTTTTTTTTTATTTCTCCCCATAGTTCTATCAGTTTTTCCATCATGTATTTCAAAGCCCTGCTTTAGGCACATTAACCTTTAGGATCCTTATGTTATTTTGATGATTTGATCGTTTTATCATTATCTTTTTTTTTATGACCTTTTTTTTAGTCCTAGTAATATTCTTTATGTTGCTTTTTCTTTTTTCTTTTTTTTTTTTCCTGATCTCTACCTTATCTGATACTAATATAACCACTCCAGCTTTCTTTTGATTAAAATTATGGTATATCTTTTCCATCCTTGTACTGTTTTTATATTTAAAATGGGCTTCTTATATGTAGCATTTATTTGGATCTTGCTCTTTTATTCAGTCTGACAATCTCTACCTTTTAATTTGTGTGTTTAGATCATTTACATTTGATGTGTTTATTGATATGGTTGAGTTTAAGTCTGCTATCTTGTTATTTGTTTGCCATTTATCCAGTTTGTTGTTTCTTCCCTTTTCTTCTTTATCTGCCTTCTCTTACATTATTTTTTACAATGCCATTTTGCCTCCTTTTTTACTTGTTAACTACAACTCTTTGCTACATTTTTAGTGGTTACTCCTGAGTTTATAATATGTATCTTTAACTTATCACAGTCTAGTTTCAAGTGACAGTATACTGTTACTTATAGGGTAGGAAGCTTACAAAAGGTTATTTCTACTTCTTCCCTCTCAGGCTTTGTGTTATTCTCATATATTTAACTTCCATATACATTATAAATCTCACAATACCATGTTACTGTTGCTTTAAACATTCGATTATATTTTAAAGGGATTTAAATTTTTTTAAGTCTTTTATATTTATCCCATAGTTAAATCTTCAGTGCTTTTCATTTCTTTCTGTCAATCATCCAGATTTCCATATGGTATTATTTTCCTCCTTCCTAAAAGATTTCTTTCCACATTGTTTATAGTACAGGTCTGCTGGTGATTAATTCTTCCAGCTTTTGTGTCTGAAAAACATCTTTATTTTGACCTTGTTTTTAAGATATGTTCACTGGATATAAAATTCAAGATTGACAAATTTTTTTCTTTCAGTGTTTTAAAGATGTTGCTTCTTTGTCTTCTCACATTGTTTCCAACAAGAAAGTTGCCGCCGTCCTTATTTTTGTTCCTCTGTACATAATGTGTCTAAATTTTCTCATGCTGTTTCTGATTTTCTCTTAGCCATCAGTTTGAGCATTTGAATTATGATGTGCCTTGGTGTCATATTTTTTATGTTTCTTGTGCTTGGGGTTCATTAAGCCTCTTAGATCTGTGAGTTTGTTTTTGTCAAATTTGGGGAAATTTTGGTCATTATTTCTTCAATATTTTTTCTGTCCTCTCTCCTTCTCACAGGGACTCAAATTACTTGTGTAATAGCTTGTTTAATGTTATTCCAGAGCCTACTGATGCTGTATTCTTTTTTTTTCCCCCAGTGTTTTTCTCTTTGCATTTCATTTTAGATAATTTCTATTGGTGTTCATTCAAGTTCACCAATTTATATCTTCCACGTTTCTATTTAACATGCTTAGTGTTTCTTCTAGCTCCTAGACCATATGGACCACAGTTACGAAAACTGTTTTAATATCCCTGTCTACTAATTCTATCATCTGTGTTGTTTCTGAGTTGATTTCAATTGACTGATTTTTCTCATTATGCATTGTGTTTTCCTGCCCCCCCCCTTTTTTCTGCATGCTTGGTTTTTGTTGTTGCCATTGTTGTTTTTTAAGATTTTATTTATTTATTTGACAGAGAGCGAGAGCACAAGCAGGCGGAGCAGCAGGCAGAGGGAGAGGGAGAAGCAGGCTCCCCGCTGAGCAGGGAGCCCGATGCGGCGCTCAATCCCAGGACCCTGGGATCATGACCTGAGCCGAAGGCAGACACTCAACCACCTGAGCTACCCAGGCACCCCTACATGCTTGGTTAATTTTGATTGGACGCCAGACACTGTGAATTTTATTTTGTTGGGTTCCAGATATTTTTGCATCTCTATAGATATTCTTGAGTGTTCTTCTAGAATTCAGTTAAGTTACTGGAAAAAGTTTGATCTTTTCAGGTCTTACTTTTAAGTTTTGTTAGGCAGTACCAGAATAGCATTTAGTGTGGGACTAATTTTCCCCACCTCTAAGGCAAAACCCTTCTGAGTACTCTACTGATATCCTGTGAATTATGAGGTTTTCCACTCCAGCTGGTGGGAACAGGGACTATTTCCAGCCCTGTGTGAGCTCTAGGGATTGTTCTCTCTATACCTTCTGTATGATTCTTCCTTAGACTTTGACAGTGTTGTTGCACCCATGCTGAAGATTTCAGGGAAACCCTCTGTACATCTCCAGAGCTCTCTGTGCAGCTCTCTTATCTTGAGTAATCTGCCCTGTGCCCACTAACCCCTAATTTGAATCCCTTTGGTCTCTCTAGACACACTGGACCATCTCCTCAACTCAAGGAGACTGACTGTTAGGCTCTCCTGTGACCTGGCATTCTCTCCAGCAATCGGCTGGATCAATTATAAGACTCATTTACTTCCCATCTCTCAGAGATCATGGTCATTTGTTGCCTGATTTCCAATGTATTAAAGCTCTTGTTTCACATATTTTGTCCAATGTTTTAGTGGTTTCAGGTGGAGGAGTAAATCCAGTCTGCTACTCCATCGTGGTGGAAGGGCCAGTCCTCATGACTTTATTTTTTGATTTGTGTTGTAATGACTTTTTAAAAAAATAACAAATATAATATTTTCCTCCTATAACTTTTATGGTGCCTTTGTGTTGCTGGTACCCTACATGCTTATTTTAGTGTGTCTATTGCCATGTGTACTTCAGTCATGAAACTAAGAAATCAAAAATGGCTCCAATGTTTTGCACCTGGTTTACCGGGAAAAAAAAAAATGATGACAGATTTGACATAACAGAGGCTTGGTTATAGAGAGAAGTAGATGCATTTAGATGAATCAGATTAATGAGCTGTTGGCAGACTCTCCAGATGGAAGAGTTAAGAGCCCCAGAGAGGTAATATGGGAATTCCTCTTTGTAGACTTATAGGTAAATGAGTTTGGTTAGGCAAAGAAACAGAAAGTTTAGGAAAATAAAAATAGAATGGAGAATATGGAAAGGAAGTTGAAATTGTAGTCAGCACTACCACGATATGCTGTAAGTGGACTTTGAGTTTGACACTGTTTCTTCCCAACTAAGACTGAAAGAGAAATATGTTGGGTTCTGAATTTGTCATTATTTGATTATTAATTCCACAGGTAATTTTTGTATAGATATTTTTTCCTGAAATTAAACAAATAGGGATATATGTGATAGGCCCATTGATGAATATGGTTAATAATAGCTTCATCATAGGGGTGCCTGGTGGCTCAGTCGCTTAGACAGCTGCCTTCAGCTCAGGTCATGATCCCAGGCCTGCTTCTCCTTCTCCCCCACTTGTACTCTCTAGCTCTTGCTCTCTCTATCTCTCAAATAAATATATAAAATCTTAAAAAAAAACAAACAAACAAAAAACAGCTTCATCATAAAATTACAAACAGCCAGGGTGCCTGGGTGGCCCAGTTGGTTAAGTGTCTTACTCCGTTTTGGCTCAGGTCATGATCTCGGGGTTGTGTGATTGAGCCCTCTGTCAGGCTCCATACTCAGCGGGGAATCTCCATGAGATTCTCTCTCCCTCTGCCCGTCCCCTCACTCGCACGTGCTCTCTCACTCTCTCTCTCTCTCTCAAATAAATAAATCTTAAAAAATAAATAAATAAATAAATAAATAAATAAATAAATAAATCTTTTTTATAAGAAAATTGCAAACAGCCAGTTCTCCCCACATCTACTCAGAAATCAGAGGATGTGTAGTAATTTATATCTCAGTGAAGATACTTCTCTTTGATGGAAACTGAAAGAGTAAAATTCTATCTCCTGATACTTCAACATAATAAAGAGATTGAACTTGGGAAATCTAGGTAAAGTGTTTCACATTGGATTCTGGTTGAATTGTTTGTTATCATGAATCCTACATTAGCCGTAGAGCTAGATTAGGCAGTTTGGATAAAGTGCTTATTAGTAAACTTGTACTGAACTGCTGCTGTGTGCACAATGGCACGCTGAGTGCTACTGGATTATTCAAAACAAAGCTACAACCAAAAACACAGGCCTGCCCTCAAGGACCTGATGGTATACATAGCTTAGAGGAAAAACATGCACAGAAAATCACTGGAGAGCAATTTACCCATAAGACCACATGGAAAATGTTATACAGGATAAATATGGAGGAGAAAGTGCAGCATTAAGTTAACACTGTTTCAGGGAGCTTCTTAGAGGAGGTAATTTTCTTTTAAGTTGAGTCTTAGAAGTTAGAGTAGAAAGGAACTCGAAGTTGTTGGGATTTGTTGGGATGGGGAAGTTGGCTGTGAGCGTTGGCATAGTGTATTCATCCATTTAACATACATTTTGAGCATCGGCTTTGGCAGACACTAGCAATGCAAGTGCTAGTGAATAAGACATCTTTGCCTTCAGGGAGCTTACATCTTAGTGGAGAGGCCAGTTCTAAACAATCATATACATAAGTGACCAAGAGAAGTAACTGAGAGTTACAATTGTACAGCAAAGAACTAAATAAGGAGAAGTGATAGTGAGGGATTGAGGGAGTTACTCTAGACTGGATGTTCATAGAAGTCCTCTCTTTGAGGAAGTAACTTTCAAGCTGAGATCTGAATGACAAAAAGCAGCTAACTGTGTGAAAAAAGAACAGAGGGAAAAGCATTCCAGGAAGAGGGAGCAACTCAGGCAAAGGCCTGAAGGAGGAGGAATCAGCGTAATGTATCCACAGAACAGAAGGAAGGCCTACCCAGCTGGCGCCCAGTGGACGAATAGTAGAGTGGTGGGAGGTGAGCGCCACGAGACAGACCGGTAGTATGAAAATACGTATGATACCAGCATGCGCGTGCCTTGGATGCAGGCTCAACTAAAACCGAGGAACTTATCATTTTGTTTTAGGGTTACCCAGTTATTATTCTAGGCCTGCTCATTCCACAAATGTTATTGAGTAACTATTATGTGCTAGCAGCTGTGCTGGACGAATCAGGTACATATGTGTTGAGAACTAAGGTGGAGACAGTTCTAGTTGGAGCTACAGCAAAGGGCCTTGCTAGGAAAGGTGATCCTTTTAAAAGGGATCCATGAGTCAAAGGGTAGATCTTGAAGGAATTTGGATTTAAAATAGTAAGAGGAACGCACCATAGGATCTTATACAATGAGAAGATCTATGATAAAGATTCTTGTAGAAGCTGTGAATAGGATCAAGTGGAAGCCAAAGAAATTAGAAGTAGAGAGGCCAGCTGGAAGAGTGTTGAAATAACATGGGTCTGAAGCGACAGACAAGATTATTGGCAGTGGAAACACATGTAGGGTAAGGGCCCAGGAGTTCAGCAGGTATTCTCTCTCAACTTATTAAGTGATTGACGGTTTATGTCTCCTGCTTTCTTACTGTCTCACTGTGTATTTTGTGGAATTGAGTCAACGTTCATCATGTTTTAACCTGTTCTTTATGTAGCTCAGCCTTTTGTTTTAATGCCTAGTACCCTCTAAATAGCATTTTCCTGTAAAATGTACTGCGTTGCCCAAAAATATGTTTTAAAAAGTAATCAGTAATTAGAAATATAAGGTATTTGTACAGGTTGGTTTCAGTCTCCTTGTCTGCAGGTGATAGTATTTCTAGTCTTTCATGAGAGGCCCCAAGTTGAAACCACCCAGCTGAGCCATTCCTGAATTCTGAACCAAAGAAATTGTGGAATGTAATACATGTTTCCACGTCCTTTGCCATTTAACTGCAGTCTTCTCTCACTGTGGGCAGGGTGTACGTGCATGCCCTTGAACTCTGCACCCAGCCATTTGACTTGCTTCGGCCAGTTAGGAGGCTCTCTTAGGCTTCTGCGATCACTGTGAGAAAGCTCGTTCTGGCTAGACTTCTCGAACAAGAAGGAGAAACACTTGGAACAGAGCCTCTCCAGCCAACCCAGAAACATGCAGTGAGAAGCAGAGCCACCAGCCTAGGTTAGCTGAATCCAGCTGATCCACAGACACCTACACAAATGATGAGTGTTTTGAAGCCACTGAGTTTAGGGTAGCTGTACCAATAGTGGATTGGAGTCAGAAAGAGCCAGACAGTCTATGGGGACCTGGAGGTCTAGACCAAACCCATCATGAGGGCTCGGACTGGAGCAGTTGACTGGAGGCTTCTAGCCTGAGGACCCAAGCCCTGCCTTGCAGGGCTAGGAGCTAAGTAACTGGATTGTCAACCCTCCTCAGGCTGAAGAGAGCAGAGAATTGGTACTTGGAATTTCAGGCAAGCCATGGCAGAGTTGCTCGTGAAGCATCTACAGTGGGGTGGGGTTTTTTGTGCTTTTCTTAAAGTTTTTAGAGCTTATTAATCCTCATGAAAAATCTAAACAATCACTGTTCCTTTCACTGTTTTCTTGAGGTCTTTTCTTTTGCAAACAGGCCACATCATGCTAGTCTGTATTTGGGTTCATGAATCGTAAGTCATGCTAAAGCCAGTTGTCTTGCCACCACCAAAATGAGCTTTGAATCCAGATACAAAGATGACATCCAGTGTGGTCTTGTACTTTTTAGCAAGTTTCCCCTAAATTTCTTTCGTAGTTACTGTTGCCTTCCTAGGATGAAGGACAATCAAGGACCATTTGTTTCCACTGAAGGAGTTAGTTGGTCATGAACTTCTTCGTTGTGATAGTTAAAACCATGTTGCTCATGATGACAGTCATCCTCAGGTGGCCAGAGAGGAGTACAGTATTTCTTACGGAGACATCACTGTGCAATGTGCAAACAGAAGCACAAAATAATGTGGGAAACCCAGGGTTTTGCAGACTCTTCCCATAAAAATGGATGAAGGTGGGCAAGGGAGGTTAACTAAAGAATCAGTGAGTTTGAGTTCCAAGAAACTAATTAACCTTTTCAAAGTGGAAGGGAGTTCATATTGGAAGTTTTCTTTTGTAGATTAGAAATAGGAAAACTTTATTTTCCTTTCTTTGGAGTTAAAAATATCCCGTGTGTGTGTGTGTGTGTGTGTGTAAAAACTATCTTTAAAAGAAAACAAATATTTTAAGAGATTTAGAAGTGAAACAGTGAGTGCTGTATAAAAGCATTAAGATACTCTGGGGTATATTTCATTGGTACATTTACTCACAACCTGTCCCTCACATTGCACCCAAGGCATGTATTAACAAGCTAATAAAACATGCCATGTCATGTTTTATTGTTTGCTGGGCATCTGTTCAAGCTTATATCACTCACATATCCAAGACTTCGAACATTCTCGTGGTGGTGATAATAAATACCTATAATTTTACTAACATCCTTTTTTCATAAAGTAGACACAGTCTTAAATCATTCATTGCAAATAAAAATGTTGAGGTTATTCAGATTTAAAGGCTACTGAGAGTGGTTTAAAATGTTTTTTTATTATGAAATGTATCACTCATACAAAAGAGTATATATAAGATACATATAGTTTAAAGAATAGTAATAAAGGTACCCACCACATTTAAGCAATAGTACTGTATCTATTTTTTAATCCACAAAATGTTTTTATTTAAAGGAGATAGCAGCAAATGTGAAGTAAACATATTAGAATCAAATGTAGGAGTATTAGGTTAGATATATAGAGGTGAAAAGTAAAGGTTGACACAGATCCTGAGAAGGCAAAAAAGCCGTTGGTGACTGGGACAACTTAGTACTTATAATGATCCTTTCAATTACGTAGATCCTCAAGTTTAGAGTGGGTCTAGTTGGTGAATGTTTTTATTTGTTCAGTGTTTAAATTGAATTTGTACGCCATTTAGAGGTACTCTAGGTCACTCACTGATAGCTATCACAGCAAAACATCTTAAGAGGCAGTTTATTTGCCTGAGAGATAAAGCATGACTATTAAGCATGTAAATTGTTTAAGAGAATACCATTCTGATCACAGGACAAGAATGAGACCTCTCAAAAAATGAAGCCCAAGCCTTCAATTACCAGCTGTCTATATGCCAGTGAGTCTCAATTTATATCTCCATCCCAGACCACTTCTGAGCTCTGGAGCTAAATATTTTGCTGCTTATTCAATATTTCTTCTTGGAGCTCTTACAGGCATGTCAGACTCAGTACATACAAGACCAGATAGATGATCTTTTGCTCCAAACCCACTCCATTCTTCTCTGTCTTCACAAAGAGCACCACTGTTTATCCAGATTCTCAGGTCAAAAGCATAGCCGTCATCCTTAATACTTGTGCCCCTCACCAGGCTTACCCCCATGACTGCCTTACTCCATCTTCTGTATCATCGCCTTAGCTAGCCCCATAACTGGAAGGGAGCAGAGAAATCAGTTGCTCTCCTGAGCATTCTTTAAAAGTAGAGTGTGGTGGGGCACCTGGGTGGCTCAGTCAGTTAAGCGACTGCCTTCGGCTTGGGTTATGATCCTGGAGTCCCATATCGGGCTCCCTGCTTGGCAGGGAGTCTGCTTCTCCCTCTGACCCTCCCCCCTGTCATGCTCTCTCTCTCTCTCTCATTCTCTCTCTGAAATAAATAAATAAAATCTTTAAAAAAAAAGTGTGGTGCTTAAAAAAAAAAAGGTCAATTTTTTTTACTTTCCTCCCATGGTCTCCTATCAAGTAGTGAGGATCTATGTCCTTTTCCCTTGAATCTCAATGGGCTTGTGAGAGCCTCAGCCAATAAAGTACTATAGAAGTAACGCTATACGACTTCCCAGGCTCGGCCATAAAAAAGGTCTCTTAAAACGCTTGCTGTCTTGAATCACTCCCTCTGGTCTCTCTCAGAACTCAAGCAACTCAACCACCTTGCTGGGAGAAGTCATGTGACTAGCCCACAGGGCGGTCCTGCAGTCCTCAGTCCCGGAAGGGCCTCACTGATGTGGGTAAATAAGCTATCTTGTTGGAAGTGGATCTCTGGTAACCCGCTGTCCCAGCCCCTAGCCAGTAGATCATCCCCAGCTTTTTGAGTCTTCCTTAACTGAGGCCCCAGGAATCCCGTAGCAGAGACCAGCTATCTTCTCTGTTCCCTTTCTGAATTCCTGACCCACAGGATCTGTGAGCATCATAACATGGTTGTGATGTTTATGCCACTAAGGTGTAGGGTGATTTGTTATGCAGAAATAGAAAATCAGAACATAGAATTTTTCAACATATTTTAAGGCAGTATGTTAACATGATGGTTAAGACTATTCTGAAAGCTACTGCGATTGGGACGCCTGGGTGGCTCAGTTGGTTAAGCGGCTGCCTTCAGCCCAGGTCATGATCCCAGGGTCCTGGGATCGAGTCCCGCATCGGGCTCCTTGCTCAGCAGGGAGCCTGCTTCTCCCTCTCTCTCCCTCTGCTTGTGCTCTCTCTGTCAAATAAATAAAATCTTTAAAAAAAAAAAAAAAAAGCTACTGCGAGGAACAGCATAAATATGCTTTCAGAACATCACTGATCGAGAGGCGCCTGGGTGGCTCAGTCGTTAAGCGTCTGCCTTCGGCTCAGGTCATGGGGCTCCTTGCTCAGTGGGAAGCCTGCTTCTCCCTCTCCGACTCCCCCTGCTATTCTTGCTATGTCTCTCTGTCAAATAAATAAAATCTTTAAAAAGAAAAAAGAGAAATAAATAAATAAAATTTAAAAAAGAACATCACTAATCAAATCCTAACATTTACGCAAAAGGTGCTTGTGTTAGTCAGCTTGGATTGCCACAATAAAAGAGCACAGACTGGATGGCAAACAAAAATTTATTTTTTCATGGTTCTAGAGGCTAGAAGTCCAACATGCGGGTTCTGGGCAATTTGGGGCATCGGGGACAGTTAACATGACAACTCCATGGTATCAAGGTTTTCTGTTTCTGCTCTGCTTCCTGGTGTCCTATTTATTATCAGGCTGGTGGCAGTTTGGCTACAGTAGTCCTGGGTGTGTCGTACTGAGACAGAGCAACATCCAGAAGAGACAGTTGCTAGTTCCCCCTGGGTCTCTTTCTAGGAGCCTCCTGATAGACTTCCCTCCTGTCTCATTAGCTAGAATCAGACCACATGCCCATTCCTAAAGTAATCATTGGCAAGTATTCCATGAAACGAGGGTATATGCAAAATGACCTCCAAAGGCCGAAGGAGCTTTAAGACCGAAGAAAAAGGCAGACAAGTTCAGTTTGATCAAAAATGGCTTAGGGGCGCCTGGGTGGCTCAGTCGTTAAGCGTCTGCCTTCGGCTCAGGTCGTGATCCCAGGGTCCTGGGATCGAGCCCCGCATCGGGCTCCCCGCTCGGCGGGAAGCCTGCTTCTCCCTCTCCCACTCCCCCTGCTTGTGTTCCCTCTCTCACTGTGTCTCTCTGTCAAATAAATAAATAAAATCTTTAAAAAAAAAAAATGGCTTACTAATGGGACTTAGGGACAGAAGCATGTCTTCGGCAGCAGCAAGGCTGCAACCCCCACATCCCTTAGGATCTATTTTTATAGCCTAGAGGCTGGGAGTACATAGTAGGGAACCACCAAGAGGATAACGTTTAAGAATAGGTGTGTGTCCTAGTCCTGTCTCCTGGGCAGATCAAGGGCAACATGCCCTGAGGGTGTACGTAAGGGTGTGGTTACATAAAAGGAAAGAATGTGGGAGGGGAAGGGGGCTGTGCTCAAGGAGGTTCAGGTCCCAGAACCATCATCATGGCAGATTTGTCCAAGATGGTATTAGTCAGGTTTACATATCAGAGCAGCAAGTACCTGAACAAAATTAGGTCTTGTTAGTAAGGAGGGAGAGGGGAGTGGATCCTGGGTGGGCAGCATCTTGTCCACAGTAGGGAGCTATCTTGTTTCACTTTTTGAGCAGCTCATCTTGTTCTTGCCTCTTGGCCTCCATTAGCTACCACTTTACCACATCTGCTCACCTAGAATATTACACTTTACCCCTTAATGGACCTTCCCTTTGTTGTCCCTCCCAACTAAACTGCCTCTGAAGCAACCCATCTAAATTGCACATGTCATCATATCATTTCTCGGCTGAAAACAGTTTCCTAGCACCTAAATGATAAGATCCAAACCTCCGGACCTCTTACCTACCTGACTGGTCTCCTCTTTCTTCACCTGCCCTCCCACTGTATGCTTCAACAGTATGGAACTAATATGATGCCCCAAAGTCATCCTCTGCCTTACCTTCCAGGCTAATTCCAGTTTGTTATTGGGAACGAAACTCAGCTCCAACAGTCCCCTACTGAAGCCTTCTTTAACTCTTCCTTAACAGTATTCACTCCCTTCTCTGTACTATAAGCACGGCTCGCTTTTCACATACCATGCTACTATTTACCGTGTTTCTCCCCTGCTGAACTCCTAACCATCAAGAAGTAATGCCGGGGCGCCTGGGTGGCTCAGTCGTTAAGCGTCTGCCTTCGGTTCGGGTCATGGTCCCAGGGTCCTGGGATCGAGCCCCGCATCGGGCTCCCTGCTCTGTGGGAAGCCTGCTTCTCCTTCTCCCACTCCCCCTGCTTGTGTTCCCTCTCTGGCTGTCTCTCTCCCTCTGTCAAATAAATAAATAAAATCTTAAAAAAAAAAAAGAAGTAATGCCTAATTTTTAAATCCACAATGCTTGGCATATAGTAAGCACCCAGAAAAATCAGTCCCCAGCATCTACTGCACATACACGTGGTATGCCAAGCAGCAGCCTATTGCTGTGCCTTTCAGAGCAGGCCACATTTGCTCTTGGTGCTGTCCAGTTTGTTCCTCTCAAAGAATTATTCAGTATTCCTTACTGCCCCTACTGTGCAACCCATCCGAAGACTATCTGCTGCCCTCTAGCTGTTCAGAGCTTCCCCCTTCCTAAGGATACCACCTGCTGAAGGATTTGTGCTATAAAAGAGTCTTCCCTTCTCCATCCTGCCCCCTTTCCAGGGTGGTCATTCCTATACATCTCAGCAAGAACTGACTAGTGCGGAGGGCAGAGACGGACTGGCTCACTCAAAACCAAGAAGTCCCTGGTAACCCTTCTCTCTAATTTGTGAGTGAAGTTTTAATAGCTTTATTGTGTAGAAGAATTTTTTTAAAGATTTTTTATTTATTTGAGGGAGAGAGAGATAGAAGAGAGAGAGAGCATGAGCAGGGGGGAGAGGGAGAAGCAGGCTCCCCACTCAGCAGGGAGCCCAACATGGGGCTCGATCCCAGTATGCTGGTATCATGACCTGAGCCAAAGGCAGATGCTTAACCGACTGAGCCACCCAGATGCCCCTATATAGGCATTTTTTAAAAATCAGTATTTAGTTAGGGATGCCTGAGTGGCTCAGTCAGCTAAGTGTCCACTCCGGCTCAGGTCATAATCCCAGGGTCCTGGGATCGAGTCCCACATCAGGCTCCTTGCTCGGCGGGGAGCCTGCTTCTCCCTCTGCCTGCCGCTGCCCCTGCTTGTGTTCTCACACTCTCTTGCTCACTCTCTCTCTGGCAAAATAAATAAAATCTTTAAAAACAACAGCAAAACAGTGTTTAGTTATATACACTTGAATAAGATCTTACCAATTTCTCTCCCATGATTTACAGAGATATAAAGCTTCCAGATACCTACTTTATTTTCTCCCATGTGCTTAGATTATAAATCAGAGCAAATTATCTTACCCTATTAGATGATTCTGTTAAAATATTATACTTTATTTTCCTCCCTAGGCATTCCTAAAAAAATACTTGTGATATCTACTATTCCTTATGTCATTACTCATCTTATGCTCTAGACTCTTGGATTTGTTCAATAGATACTATTAAAAGACTTAATTTACAGGTTGAAAATGGTTTTTTGATACATAGATAAAACATGTCATTCATTCTTAAATACAACCTACTTTTCCAACTACAAAAGATTTTGCATATATTTCTATTATGTATTAAGCAAAATAGAATCCAGTTGCTATATGTCTGAGACCCATCTCTGCCACGCACTAGTGTCTGATTCAAACCTCCTTAACTTTTATTTTATTTATTTATTTATTTTATTTGACAGAGAGAGACAGCGAGAGAGAGACCACAAGCAGGGGGAGTGGGAGAGGGAGAAGTGGGCTTCCCGCTGAGCAGGGAGCACGATGCAGGGCTCGATCCCCAGACCCCGGGATCATGACCTGAGCCCAAGGCAGACGCTTAATGACTGAGCCACCCAGGCGCCCCGCTCCTTAACTTTTAAATGGGAATAATGATAATTAAGATTTTTGAGAGCTAATTTAATAATGAATGTGAAAGTGCCATCACATAGCTAGTTCCCAGGAAGTACTAGATTTCATTCTCCCCCTTGTTTCCTTCTTATCCCTAAATTTAGAGAGTCTTTATTGAAAATTTCCTGAACTTAATTTTTTTTTTTTTTTTAAATAAGGCTAGTAAACTGTTTTGGATCTTGTTTACCTTCTCAAAATAGCTGAAAATGGCAACTCAAAGCAAACATTTAAACTGGTGAAATGTGGCATTAGAGAGATCAGGTCTCTCACCAAAGCCAAATTTATGCTGCATTTATAAAGATAGTGGTTCCGAGTATGTATCAGAAGTAGGAAACATGAAAACAGGGTATTTGCATCCTTTCTTTAAAGTGCTTTTAACTCAACAGGTAGCCAGTTCCTTAATCACCCAAACTCTTCTTTCCTGATAATGTGAAAGGTAGAAGTTTGACTTGGCAAGTTCCAGATGGGGCTTTGTCATCTTCCTACATCAGTTAATTTTCCTTTGGTCTGGGGCAGTGGACCAGGCCTTGAATCCCAACAAGCCACTTTATAAACACACTTTGGTCTCCTGTGAATACTTACGTACAAATGTATTACTTTCATTAGAAAGGCGACTCAAAGTACGTGTCCCCCAGACAATTCAGTTAGCAGAACAGCATATTTTTTTTTAAGATTTTATTTATTTATTTGAAAGAGACAGAATGAGAGAGAGAGAGCACATGAGAGGGGGAAGGGTCAGAGGGAGAAGCAGGCTCCCTGCCGAGCAGGGAGCCCGATGCGGGACTCGATCCCGGGACTCCAGGATCATGACCTGAGCCGAAGGCAGTCGCTTAACCAACTGAGCCACCCAGGCGCCCGCAGAACAGCATATTATATCTGAGCAAAACCACCAGTGCCACTAGCTCAGGCCAACATCACCTTGTAGGCTTCAGTGTGTGTGTGTGTGTGTGTGTGTGTGTGTGTGTGTTGTTTGAACCAGCCTTAGTGGACCAAAAAGGTCATGTGACATTGAATGAGAGACCTGCGTTTTTAAATTAATGTCCTTCTGTCTGACAGTCATTCCATAGGCATACTGGTATATATTACCTTTATGGAAAAAAAGGAAATTCCATCAAAAGTAAATATTCATTCACTGTGTCTTCCTTTTATAGATAACAAATCTTCAGTAAAAACTACACATATGTAAGTCAGTGCTATAGAATATCTAAATCTCATTTACTCTGACTACATTCATTCATTTCACACCAATTCCTTATCTCTGATGTGTGAAGATGCTGATTTGAATGTGGTTATCAAACCAGTTTCTTGGTATTTCATAATTGTACATTAATTTTTCCTTTGTAGTACAGCATGCTCTCGTAATATATATATATACGTGGCAAGCTGATGGAAATGAAAGGAGGGACTTTGTTTCATTTGTAACCAAGTTCACAGTATGTAATAATTTAATATTCAGGGAATAAATGTTCTGATTAACTTAGAAACAGAATTATTAACTTACACCCTTATTAACTTATAGTAGTAGATTTCTGGGGACTATAAATTAATTGTTTTCTTGGTTATCTGAATTTTCTAATTTTTTTTCCAGTGATCATGTATCACTTCTGCAATTTAAAATGTAGAAATAATGAATAATAAAATGGCTTAATCACAATAAGGAAAATATAATGAACCAAACTGAATCTTTTATTGGAAATCCTGCAAAAATTATTCTGAAACAGAATTATATTGCTTTAACTATATTTTTATATCCATAGATAGATACATTTATACATGCTGTCCTTGAACTGTGAACTTCTTGAGGACAGACTGCTTATTAATCTTTATATCTATATTGTTTGGCAGAGAACCTGACCCATCATAGAAGAACCTAAGTAAAGCTTGTTGTATGAATAAATGAGGATGGTATACAAACCACAAAAAAGTTAACTGAGAGTCATAGAAAGCCTTTAAATGACAATTTAAGCATTTGAGACCAAGAAATGTAAAATATTACTCATTCTTTTTTTCTTTTTTAACAACTTATTGAGCTATATTTTACATATCATAAAGTCAACCCGTTTCAAGCATAAAATTGAATGATTTTTAGAAACTGTATCCAGTTGTACAACCATCACCATAAATCAGTTTTAGAACATTTTCACACACACCCTCATAAGGTCCCTCATGCCATTTATAGTTTCCACCCCCCAGCCTAGGCAACCACTAATCTACATTTCATATAAATGA
This sequence comes from Mirounga leonina, assembly GCF_011800145.1. Lineage (NCBI taxonomy): Eukaryota > Metazoa > Chordata > Mammalia > Carnivora > Phocidae > Mirounga > Mirounga leonina. The sequence continues at coordinate 63,172,270 of NW_023270807.1, read as the reverse complement.
AGTCATACAATATGTGGCCTTTTGAGCCTGCCTTTTTCACTTAGCTTAATGTTTTTGAGATTCATCCATTGCAGAGCATGTGTCCCTAGTTCCTTCTCTTTTGTTGCCAAATAGCATTCGTTGTATGAATAGATCTACTCATTGGCTTTTAAAAAATTTTTTAAAGAACATATAACATACTTAATAAATGCAACAGATAAACATGATTCTATTCATTTAGCAAACATTTGTTAGAGATTAAGTATGGCTTAAGTGATTAAAAATATATAAAGATGCCTAAGACAAGGTCCAGCCTAGTCAAGAAAAGACAAATAAAGCAATCGTACAATTCAGAAAGAATTAAATGCTATGTTGTAATATAAGTAAGGTAACATTAGTCTAAAGAGGAAAGTATTTGTGGGAGTATTTGAGAATGCTTCTCAAAGAAGTGGTATTTGAACTGGATATATTCAATGTAATAGGCTGGGGATGGGAGGAGATGATATTCTTTTTGAAGGGAATAATATTTTTAAATTCACACAAGTGTGAAAGTACATATTTTATTCAAGAAAATCAAATTGTTCTGTGTTGCTGGAATGCAGGCCTCAAAGGACTATTTTGGGTAGGAGATGGGGCTAGAAGTATTGCTTGATACCAAAAAAGAGTGCCTTAAATGGTATGCTAAAGTTTTTCTTGATTCTATGAGCCGTAGGAAGGTGTTCCAGGAGAATTATTTCAATTCTTTATTATTTCCAAGTTAGGAAGGACAGAAGAAGGTAGAAACGAGAGAAAGAGAAAGATACCAGAAGAAAGATAAAGGTTCGGCAAATATTTATTGCACACTTAATGTACTGTATTGAATGCTGATGATTCAGCAGAGGGCAAAACACACGAAGTCCTTGCTTTTGTACAGCCAACATTCTAGCAAAGAGGACAGGCAATAAACCATTAAAGCAGTAACTATGAGGAGTCTACTAATATCACGGAAAAGAGGTTTAAAGCAGAGTAAGGAGATAGGAAATGATAAGGGAGGAAGGGAGACTATTAAAGATGAGTTGAAATTTGAGCAGAGACCCCAAAGTAAAGAGGAACTGAACCCTGCAAATATCTGGGGAGAGTGCTTGACGGAGAAAAGCAAGTTCAGAGGCCTCAGAAGAGCATGCCAGGAGTGTTAGAGAAACAGCACAAAGGCCAGTTGGTCTGTTGGGCTTAAGCTATAAAAGGATCACCCTTGCAGCTGGGTGAACAATAGACTGTAAACTTGTATGTATTTCATTTCACATGTGCGTGGCCTTATATGTAGGATTAATTCCTGGAAGTGGGATTGCTGGGTCACAGGGCAAATACATTTGTGATTTTCATGGCTACATTGTGAAATTGCCATCCAGTCTCCCCTTCCACGAGCTGTGCTTGAGACGCTCTACAGCCTCACCAACACTTAGTAAAAGCTTTGAAGAGGTGGCAGTTTTTCCTAATGGTCGGAAGCCCCCAAATCAAGATGCTGACAAGGTGGCTTTCCTTCTGGAGGCCCTAGGAGAGATCCATCTCCTTGCTTTTTCTAATTTCTGCCTCATTCCTCTGCTCGTGGCCCCAGCCTCCATCTTCCGATTCAGCAGCATGGCGTCTTCCAGTCTCTCACTCTCCTTCTGTCATCACATCACCTGTCTGATTCTTTCTGCTTTCCTCTTCCTAGAATCCTTGTGATTACCTTATGCCCACCCAGTTAATCTGGGATAATCCCTCCATCTCAGCATCCTGAATTCAATCACTTCCGCAGAGTGCCTTTTGCCATGTTAAAGGTAACATTTGGGGAAAGGTGGGTGCAGGGTCACAGATAAATTATTAGCCTACCGCAGGGAGATTTCCCATTTTTCTGTGATAGAAAATGCAAATACTTTTCCTCACTGTTCTTTGTCTTCTAACGTTGCCTATGGTTTTGAGGTTGGTTGCTTTGCTTTTATTTTTGCCATTTGGAGTTTATCCTGATAAATGGTATAAATGCAGATCAGTCTGTATTTTTTTTCTAGATAGATACTCAGTTGTACTGGCACCATTTACTGAAAAGTCCAACTTTTCCCTAAAATTTAATAAATTGTTGTATACAGTTTGATTTCTGGACCATTTTGTCCAATTGTCTTTCTGTCTAAAAAGTACACATTTTTTTAAAATTACTAGTAAGGCTTTGTGGTATAAAATGTGATATCTTTATAGTTGTAATGTCTGGTAGGGCTAGACGTCTCTCACTGTCCCTATTCACCCCTCCTCTCCCTCCCCCAACCCTACACACACTGCTCTTCTTTTTCATGGTTTTCCTGCCTACTTTTATTACGTTTGTTCATTCCATGTGAACTTTAGAATCAGCTTGCCTGGTTTCAGGACAGAAAAAAGGTCTTTTTAGTTTAATTGGAATAAACTTTATGAGGTTGGACTGTACTGTCTTTTTTTTTTTTTTTAAGATTTTATTTATTTGACACATAGAGATAGTGAGAGAGAGAGCACAAGCAGGCGGAGCTGCAGGCAGAGGGAGAGTGAGAAGCAGACTCCCCGCTGAGCAGGGAGCCTGATACGGGACTCAGTCCCAGGACTCTGGGGTCATGACCAGAGCTGAAGGCAGACGCTTAACCGTCTGAGCCACCCAGCTGTTCCTGGACTGTACTGTCTTTAAGCATGATATGTTTTTATATTCTTTCAAGTTACTTTTGTTCCCTCACTAGTACTTTAACATTTTCTTGGTATCAGTTTTCCACCTTTCTAAGTTTATTCCCAGCTTTTTAATCTTTCTTTTCATAGATATAATGGAATTAAAAGACCCTACTTATAGTGCTTTCTGATTATTTTTATGCATGAAAAGTATGGTTAATACATTTGTCATATTAATAATACATTATATTCATTTTATATGCTGCTGCTTTATTGAATTATCCTGTTTATTGTAGTTTTTAGTTGAGTCTCCTGGTTTTTCCCAATATACAGTCATATTGTGTTCAAATATTGAGAGTTAAAATCTTCCTTTCTAAAACATCTGTCCTTTTCTTGCCTCTTCCATTACACTGTTAAACAATAGTGGTGTTGTGTATCTCTCTTATTCCTGACTTTAGTAAGACTCATGTTTCTTTTTAAAGTATTTTCTGACTTTGGAGCTAACACACAGATGTGCTCACGAACACACACACACATCACATTGAAGAAATACACATCTGTTCCCTTTTTTTTTAAATTTTTTTATTCTTATGTTAATCCCCATACATTACATCATTAGTTTTAGATGTAGTGTTCCATGATTCATTGTTTGTGCATAACACCCAGTGCTCCATACAGAATGTGCCCTCCTCAATACCCATCACCAGACTAACCCATCCTCCCACCCCTCTCCCCTCTAGAACCCTCAGTTTGTTTTTAAGAGTCCATCGTCTCTCATGGTTTTTCTACCCCTCCGATTTTCCCCCCTTCATTCTTCCCCTCCTACTACCTTCTTCTTTTTTTTTCCTTAACATATATTGCATTATTTGTTTCAGAGGTACAGATCTGAGATTCAACAGTCTTGCACAATTCACAGCACTTACCAGAGCACATACCCTCCCCAGTGTCTATTACCCAGTCACCCCCTCCCTCCCACCCCACCCCCCACTCCAGCAACCCTCAGTTTGTTTCCTGCGATTAAGAATTCCTCATATCAGTGAGATCATATGATACATATCTTTCTCTGTTTGACTTATTTTGCTCAACATAATACCCTCCAGTTCCATCCATGTCGTTGCAAATGGCAGGATCTCATTCCTTTTGATGGCTGCATAATATTCCATTGTATATATATACCACATCTTCTTTATCCATTCATCTGTCGATGGACATCTTGGCTCTTTCCACAGTTTGGCTATTGTGGACATTGCTGCTATAAACATCGGGGTGCACGTACCCTTTCGGATCCCTACTTTTGTATCTTTGGGGTAAATACCCAGTAGTGCAATTGCTGGATCATACGGTAGCTCTATTTTCAACTTTTTGAGGAACCTCCACACTCTTTTCCAGAGTGGCTGCACCAGCTTGCATTCCCACCAACACTGTAGGAGGGTTCCCCCTTCTCCGCATCCCCGCCAACATCTGTCGTTTCCTGACTTGTTAATTTTAGCCATTTTGACTGGCGTGAGGTGGTATCTCATTGAGGTTTTGATTTGGATTTCCCTGATGCCGAGTGATATTGTGCACTTTTTCATGTGTCTGTTGGCCATTTGGATGTCTTCTTTGGAAAAATGTCTGTTCATGTCTTCTGCCCATTTCTTGATTGGATTCTTTGTTCTTTGGGTGTTGAGTTTGATGAGTTCTTTATAGATTTTGGATACTAGCCCTTTATCTGATATGTCATTTGCAAATATCTTCTCCCATTCTGTCGGTTGTCTTTTGGTTTTGTTGACTGTTTCCTTTGCTGTGCAAAAGCTTTTTATCTTGATGAAGTCCCAGTAGTTCATTTTTGCCCTTGCTTCCCTTGCCTTTGGCGATGTTTCTAGGAAGAAGTTGCTTCGGCTGAGGTGGAAGAGGTTGCTGCCTGTGTTCTCCTTTAGGATTCTGATGGACTCCTGTCTCACATTGAGGTCTTTCTACCATTTGGAGTCTATTTTTGTGTGTGGTGTAAGGAAATGGTCCAGTTTCATTCTTCTGCATGTGGCTATCCAATTTTCCCATCACCATTTGTTGAAGAGACTGTCTTTTTTCCATTGGACATTCTTCCCTGCTTTGTCGAAGATTAGTTGACCATAGAGTTGAGGGTCCATTTCTGGGCTCTCTATTCTGTTCCATTGATCTATGTGCCTGTTTTTGTGCCAGTACCATACTGTCTTGATGATGACAGCTTTGTAATAGAGCTGGCAGTCCGGAATTGTGATGCCGCCAGCTTTGCTTTTCTTTTTCAACATTCCTCTGGCTATGCGGGGTCTTTTCTGGTTCCATACGAATTTTAGGATTATTTGTTCCATTTCTTTGAAAACAGTGGATGGTATTTTGATGGGGATTGCATTGAATGTGTAGATTGCTCTAGGTAGCATTGACATCTTCACAATATTTGTTCTTCAAATCCATGAGCATGGAACGTTTTTCCATTTCTTTGTGTCTTCCTCAATTTCTTTCATGAGTATTTTATAGTTTTCTGAGTACAGATCCTTTGTCTCTTTGGTTAGCTTTATTCCTAGGTATCTTATGGTTTTGGGTGCAATTGTAAATGGGATCTACTCCTTAATTTCTCTTTCTTCTGTCTTGTTGTTGGTGTATAGGAATGCCACTGATTTCTGTGCATTGATTTTATATCCTGCCACTTTACTGAATTCCTGTATGAGTTCTAGCAGTTTTGGGGTGGAATCTTTGGGGTTTTCCACATAAAGTATCATATCATCTGCAAAGAGTGAGAGTTTGACTTCTTCTTTGCCGATTTGGATGCCTTTGATTTCTTTTTGTTGTCTGATTGCTGTGGCTAGGACTTCCAATACTATGTTGAATAGCAGTGGTGATAGTGGACATCCCTGCCGTGTTCCTGACCTTAGGGGGAAAGCTCTCAGTTTTTCCCCATTGAGAATGATATTTGCTGTAGGTTTTTCATAGATGGCTTTTATGATATTGAGGTATGTACCCTCTATGCCTATACTCTGAAGAGTTTTGATCAAGAAAGGATGCTGTACTTTGTCAAATGCTTTTTCTGCATCTATTGAGAGGTTCATATGATTCTTGTTCTTTCTTTTGTTAATGTATTGTATCACGTTGATTGATTTGCGGATGTTGAACCAACCTTGCAGCCCAGGGATAAATACCACTTGGTCGTGGTGAATAATCCTTTTAATGTACTGTTGGATCCTATTGGCTAATATTTTGGTGAGAATTTTTGCATCCATGTTCATCAGGGATATTGGTCTGTAATTCTCCTTTTTGATGGGGTCTTTGTCTGGTTTGGGGATCAAGGTAATGCTGGCCTCATAAAATGAGTTTGGAAGTTTTCCTTCCATTTCTATTTTTTGGAACAGTTTCAGAAGAATGGGTATTAATTCTTCTTGAAATGTTTGGTAGAATTCCCCTGGGAAGCCATCTGGCCCTGGGCTTTTGTTTGTTGGGAGATTTTTGATGACTGCTTCAATTTCCTTAGTGGTTATAGGTCTGTTGAGGTTTTCTGTTTCTTCCTGGTTCAGTTTTGGTAGTTGATACATCTCTAGGAATGCATCCATTTCTTCCAGGTTATCTAATTTGCTGGCATAGAGTTGCTCATAATATGTTCTTATAATTGTTTGTATTTCTTTTGTGTTGGTTGTGATCTCTCCTCTTTCATTCATGATTTTGTTGATTTGGGTCATTTCTCTTTTCTTTTTGATAAGTCTGGCCAGGGGTTTATCAATCTTGTCAATTCTTTCAAAGAACCAACTCCTAGTTTCGTTGATCTGTTCTACTGTTCTTTTAGTTTCTATTTCATTGATTTCTGCTCTGATCTTTATTATTTCTCTTCTCCTGCTGGGTTTAGGCTTTATTTGCTGTTCTTTCTCCAGCTCCCCTAGTAGGGTTAGGTTGTGTACTTGAGACCTTTCTTGTTTCTTGAGAAAGGCTTGTATTGCTATATACTTTCCTCTTAGCACTGCCTTTGCTGCATCCCAAAGATTTTGAATAGTTGTGTTTTCATTTGCATTGGTTTCCATGAAATTTTTTAATTCTTCTTTAATTTCCTTTGACCCATTCATTCTTCAGTAGGATGCTCTTTAGCCTCCATGTATTTGAGTTCTTTCCGACTTTCCTCTTGTGATTGAGTTCTAGTTTCAAAGCACTGTGGTCTGAAAATAGGCAGGGAATGATCCCAATCTTTTGGTATTGGTTGAGACCTGATTTATGACCAAGGATGTGATCTATTCTGGAGAATGTTCCATGGGCACTAGAGGAGAATGTGTATTCTGTTGCTTTGGGATGGAATGTTCTGAATATGTCTGTGAAGTCCATTTGGTCCAGTGTGTCATTTAAAGTCTTTATTTCCTTGTTGATCTTTTGCTAGACGATCTGTCCATTTCAGTGAGGGGGGTGTTAAAGTCCCCCACTATTATTGTATTGTTGTCAATGTGTTTCTTTGCTTTTGTTATTAATTGCCTTATATAATTGGCTGCTCCCATGTTAGGGGCATAGATATTTATAATTGTTAGATCTTCTTGTTGGATAGACCCTTTAAGTAGGATATAGTGTCCTTCCTCATCTCTTATTACAGTCTTTGGTTTAAAATCTAATTTGTCTGATATAACAATTGCCACCCCAGCTTTCTTTTGATGTCCATTAGCATGGTAAATGGTTTTCCACCCCCTCACTTTCAATCTGGGGGTGTCTTTGGGTCTAAAATGAGTCTCTTGCAGACAGTATATCGATGGGTCTTGTTTTTTAATCCAGTCTGATAGCCTGTGTCTTTTGATTGGGGCATTTAGCCCATTTATATTCAGGGTAACTATTGAAAGATAGGAATTTAGTGCCATTGTATTGCCTGTAAGGTGACTGTTACTGTATATTGTCTGTGTTCCTTTCTGGTCTATGTTGCTTTTAGGGTCTCTCTTTGCTTAGAGGACCCCTTTCAAGATTTCCTGTAGGGCTGGTTTTGTGTTTGCAAATTCCTTTAGTTTTTGTTTGTCCTGGAAGCTTTTTATCTCTCCTTCAATTTTCAATGACAGCCTAGCTGGATATAGTATTCTTGCTGCATATTTTTCTCATTTAGTGCTCTGAATATATCATGCCAGTCCTTTCTGGCCTGCCAGGTCTCTGTGGATAGGTCTGTTGCCAATCTAATGTTTCTACCCTTGTAGGTTACATATCTCTTCTCCCGAGCTGCTTTCAGGATTTTCTCTTTGTCTATGAGACTCATAAATTTTACTATTAGATGTCGGGGTGTTAACCTATTTTTACTGATTTTGAGAGGGGTTCTCTGTGCTTCCTGGATTTTGATGCCTGTTTCCTTCCCCAAATTAGGGAAGTTCTCTGCTATAATTTGCTCCATTATACCTTCTGCCCCTCTCTCTCTTTCTTCTTCTTCTGGGATCCCAATTATTCTAATGTTGTTTCGTCTTATGGTATCGCTTATCTCTCGAATTCTGCCCTCGTGATCCAGTAGTTGTTTATCTCTCTTTTTCTCACCTTCTTTATTTTCCATCATTTGGTCTTCTATATCACTGATTCTCGCTTCTGCCTCATTTATCCTAGCAGTTAGCGCCCCCATATTTGATTGCATGTCATTAATAGCCTTTTTGATTTCAACTTGGTTAGATTTTAGTTCTTTTACTTCTCCAGAAAGGGTATCTCTAATAACTTCCATGCTTTTCTCAAGCCCAGCTAGTATCTTTAAAGGGATGATTCTGAACTCTAGATCTGACATCATACTAATGTCCGTATTGAGTAGGTCCCTGACAGTTGGTACTACCTCTTGTTCTTTTTGTTGAGGTGATTTTTTCCATCTTGTCATTTTGTGCAGAGAATAGATTAATGAGAGAACAAAATGCTAGCAGAGTAACAACGTCCCCAGAAAATATACTCTAAATAAATCAGAAAAGACCTGAAACAGTGGGAAAAGAAAGGGAAAGAGAGAAAAAAGAAAAAGAAGAAAAAGAAAAAGATAAATATAAAAACAAACAAAAACAGAACAAAACAAAACAACAACAAAAAAAACCCAGAATGTGATCAAATATGATCAGGCTGGTATATAGATCAGTGCCACACACTAGATTTTTGGTGTATTTTGGTCTGTTAGAAGAAAGTACCTCCCAAAATTATAAAGAAAGAAAAACTTATATATGTACAAAAATAAGGGTTGATATGATGAAAGGATGGAATATGAATGTAAAGATGGAAATTATAAAAAATTTTATAAAAGGAATTGATAAGAAGTTGTTTGAAAAAAGAAAGAAGAGGATTTAAAAAAAGAAAAAAAAAAGGGAGAGAATGTGATCAGGCAGGGGAGTAGAAAAAAAACATATACTAGAGATTTAGGGTATATTTTGATCTGTTAGAAGAAACTATCTCAAAATTTTAAGGAGAGAACAACTTCTATATATATGCCAAAAATATGGGTAACTACTATGAAGGGATAGAATATGACTCTAAAAATGAAAAATAAATATGTTTTTTAAAAAAGGAATTGATAAGATGTTGGTTGAAAAAGGGAAAAAGAAAAATTCAAAAAAAGAAAAAAAGAAAATAAGACAGTTAAAAAAAAATTAACTTTGAAAGACTAAAGAATCATGGGGAAAAAGCCATGAATTCTATGTATAGTATTCCCCTAGCGCTGGAGTTCTGCCGTTCTCATTGATCGGTGAACTTTGTCTTGGCTGACTGTTCTGGCTGATCTTCTGGGGGAGGGGCCTGTTGCCATGGTTTCCAAAAGTCTTTGCTGGAGGCGGAATTGCCCCGCCCTTGCCCCATCCGGGCTAAGTAATCTGCTCGGGTTGCTCTCCAGAGCTTTTGTTCCCTATGAGCTTTCCGTACAGCTTTGGAGGCGGAGAGTGAAAATGGCGGCCTGCCAATCTCTGCCCCGGAGGAGCCGAGAACGTGGGGCCCCGCTCCTCAGTGAGCCCCCAGAGAAAAGCAGTCAGTCACTCCCGTCTCCCCTGCCTCCGGCCGCACTCCATGCTCACCCGGCCTGTGACCGCGCGTTTCTATCTCTGGCACCCGACCCCGTATGGAGTCTCCAAACCCAGCAGATCCCTGCGGTGCACTTCCGTTCGGCTCCTCCCAGGGGAGGAAGGTGAGTCTCCCCAGATCTGCCGCTTGTTGGGTCCCTGCTGGAGGAGCAGGGGCCCGACTGTGCCACGGATCAGTTTATGGCAACCCCGAGCTGAGAGCCCGCGCCTGGGCTCCGCCTCTGCAGCCGGCTTCCCTGCGCTGTTACCTGGGAGCTCTGCCACACTCAGGCACCCCGGTCTTTCTTTGACCCCGAGGGTGCTGAGACCACACTGTCCCGGAGGGTTCCACCCCCCGCTTAGCCACCGGAGTGACGTCCCTCAGTGGAGCAGACTTTTAAAAGTTCCGATTTTGTGCTCCGCGGCTCTATCATTTGCCAGATGCGGCCGACGGAGGCCCCTCCCCCGCCGTCTATCCTCCCGAATATCGCCGCAGATTCACTTCTCCGCACGTCCTACCTTCCAGAAAGTGGTCGTTTTTCTGATGAGAGAGTTGTTGCTCTTCTTTTCTTCGATCTCCTGTTGAGTTTGTAGGTGTTCAGAATGGTTTGATCCCTATCCAGCTGAATTCCTGAGAGGAGACGAAATCCAGGTCTCCTACTCCTCCGCCATCTTGCTCCGCCCCCTCTGTTCCTATTTTATTTAGGTTTTCTTTCCCCCCTCAGGAATCGGAGTTGAATTTTGTCAAATGCCATTTAGTATATATGGAGAGATAATATGGTTTCTATCTTTGATTTATTAATATGGTATATTAGCTTTGCTCACTTAAAAATACATTCTCAAATACTTAAAATTAAATATGTTATTATTCATGCCTAATGTTTTATAAAATACTTTATGCACTGCTTCTCCCTTGGGTGGCCTTTTTTATTATTACACAGTGTTATGTTGCATACTTGTAACTGTTGCCATAAGTGGAACTTCCTTTTTGTTTAAAGGCATGATAAATAAAATGAAGCTGAGAATTTGATCTGACCAGTGGGCTGAAGGTGCCCTTCAGCATGGTGAAAGAAGTAGGGCTAGATCTGAGCTGACCTTCTCATGGTCCTGTTTTCTTATTATTTTTTTATTTTGTCCTCAAAGAATGATGGAAGGAAAACGATTATGGTATGGGTAGCAGGAAGAAATTGTTTGGGTTAGTTAATCCTTCTGGATGGATTTTAGTTTGCTTGAAGTTTCAAAGAAATACCATAAAGTGAACATTGTTTTATGTACTTTGTTCATCATTCTTATCCTCAGGGAGCCACCTGCCTAGAGCAGACTGGTCTGGTAGGTCAGCCTCTAGCTCCTTGTACCTACTGAGCACTTGAAATGTGGCTAGTGATGTGCTCTAAGTGTAAAATACTCACTGATTTTGAAAACTTAGTATAAAAAAATAAAAATATCTCAATTTTATATTGATTATATGTTGAAATAATATTTTAGATATATTGAGATAGATAAAATACGTCATTAAGATTAATTTCACCTGTTTCTTTTCACTTTTTTTAATGTAACTACTAGCAAATTTTAAATTGCACATGTGGCTTACATTATATTTTTATTGGACATCACTGGTCTAGAGGTAGTAGGTATGTATACACTTATAGATACTAAAATGATTTTCATAATTTAAGAAGATAAATAAACTACACTTCTATACTCCCTTATGTACTTGTTTCTTCTTATGGGAATAAATTTGGATGGATAATGGATCCAGTCATACTCCATTTTAATGGGTTACCTCCTCTGTGATTTTTTTATTTAACTGTTTCTAAGAGAATGCAGTTTCTTCATTATGCCCTTGACATTTCCACATAAGTTAAAGGCAATAAGCTTCTGGTGTTTTGGAATACCAGCACTCAAGAACTTACGTGAATATAGAAAGGAGTTAGTTTGGGGGTGCAAGTTTCTAATTTTGCCTTATCCTACAAATAAATTTTAATAAAAGTGTCTAGTACTTCAGCATTTCTTACATTTTTCCCGCCATTACCCTAGAACAGCAATTTCCACCTCCTTAACTCCCTTTAGGTAGCACTAGGGTTTAGCTTCTTTTAGTTCTGTCTTAATGCAATAGCCTGAGTGTTTTAAAATAGTTCATTTCTTAACTCTTCTATTCTTCACAAGCCAAAACAATTAAATTACTCCTAAAGCATTTTTGTAAAATCCTGGCTTTGTTGCATTTTTTTAAGGAAAATCATATCACAGAAGATATTGGAATATCGACTTGGAAGAAACAGACTTTTCTCTCCCATGGAGCCTTATTAGCAAAGAGCTGCCAAGCTGCCATGGAATTAGCAAAGCATGATGCTGACGTTCAGGATATGGCATTTCAGTATGGGAAGCACATGGCCATGAGTCATAAGGTATTTGCACATTTTCTCTTTTTCCAGTACTTAAATAGCTAAAATGATACATAAGAAACTTCTTGCCATTTAATAAGCTGCTTTTATATCTCAAAAAAAAAATGTTTATTGTGCACTTAAAATCTATCAGCCATCGATGGTGATTGTTACATAATATAAACAGTATGATTGGTAAGTACTGTGTAACTCTGATAGAAAGCGACAACTTATACCATATTTATGATGCTTGTCTTTTCTTACTACCTGAAAGGGTTCTTAAGAGAACTCTTACAAATTATTAAATAACATGTAATGTTGCCATTTACAGAATGAAAGTATATTTGCATTTTTGTTACAGTTCCCTTATGTACAGTTTCTTAGGTAAAACAAATTATGGAAAGTTAGGAGATTTAGAAATAAACTGAGTAAAATTGAAAGCTTTAATTCTAATAATTGACTCTTTTGAATGGGCATTATGAAATATAAAAAGTTTCAGGTTAGCTGTTATATTGCTGTCTCTGTATATATGTAACTTAAAAATTCCATTTGACACATATTTCTTAAATGTTACTTAAATAGCTCTTGAGAGAGGAGAAAATATATACATATGTTACGGATACGTAAAATATCTCCAGATGAGTTTTGATATATTTTATTAAATCTTAAATTTAATATTTAATATTAAGCAATTACATTTACTAAAACTTTAAATTATTGCTTTAACTTAAAAAGTAAAACAAAGTCTGCTGCCAAATAGAAGAGGAAATGTGTCAGGGAAAAATTATTTTAAAGAATTTTAAAGGTTATTGTTAATCATATGAACTGTTCTTTTGCTTATTAGAGTTCACCTAAAAGCTGTATTCCTTTAGCTTCATTTTTCACTGCATTAACTGGTGCTTTCTGAAATGACTAAAATGTACTAGTATGTATGCATTTTACTAATTTAATTCTTTTGACTACTTCTCCTAGATAAATTCTGATCTCCAGCCTTTTATTAAAGAAAAGACCAGTGATTCCATGGCTTTTAATCTAAGCTCAGCTCCTATAGTCTTACATCAGGAGTTTCTTGGAAGAGATTTGTGGATTAAGCAGATTGGAGAGGTAAAACAAAATTATTCCTATCTTAGGTATCAGTAGAGTAGTATTTAGTTGATTTTGGAACATAATTGATATTTCATGATGAGCTAAGCCATATAAGAGCATTTTCATATAACAGGTAACATTCTTACTTTATAATCTGCATTTTTAAGAGGCAAATGTTAGTTAAAAGTTAGGGATTGAAATACTGTTTTCTTATTATCTGAGTTCTTAGAATACTGCAACACAAAACCAGTTCCTGTGATGGATGCTAATTAACTCAGAGGATTTTTTTTTTTTCCTAAAGTCTTTCAAAAATTGGGCTATGATAATAGCACCACCCTTTAACTGACGGCAATTTCCCATCTGCAGACTCTAGCACAAGCTGCAGAATTCCAGAAGCTCCGTCTGTCAGCTCATTGGGTTATTTTAAAACAAACTTGGACCCTGAATATTCCAATTCTGAGGTATTATCAAAGAAAAAAAGCATGGTAAAGTCAGAGGGGAAAAGGGGCTTATATTGGGTGAATTTCCTACTTTTTTGCAGGAGAGAAGGTATAAAAGATGAGAAGGAATTTTTTTTTAAATTTTCTTTTAATCCAGGAATTCTAGAATGATAAAGTATTGACCTTTTACCTAAAACTTCATGGAGTTTATTTAGCTTTGTGGTTCTAATCGATTGGGTTAATGTGAGACTGGACTTGGGGAACTGTGTGCCTGCACAGCTGAGGGTGGGGATGGCAGCCATGCTTAGAGCAAAGAGAGCCTACATGATATCTGCTTTTGGAACGATAAGATTTTCCCTCTCCTAACCCTCTTCCCTTATTGGCTTTCAAAATGCCATCAGCCAGCTTAAAATCCCTCATAATCACCTGGTAGAAAATGAGAGGATTCATTTTTGGGGAAACTGTCAAGCCGAAGGGGAAAAGACCTATGGACCTTGGTGCTTGGGGCTCCCTTGTGTCATATCCCTGACCAGGCCTCCTACAGGGAGGCCCACCAGTTGACAAGCCTCAGAGTATCCAAGTGCACAGAATATCCAACTGAAATAGAGTAGGTAATAGAGGACCCCTGGAATTTTTTTTTTTTTTAAGATTTTATTTATTTATTTGAGAGAGAGAGAATGAGAGACAGAGAGCACGAGAGGGAAGAGGGTCAGAGGGAGAAACAGACCCCTTGCTGAGCAGAGAGCCTGACGCGGGACTCGATCCCGGGACTCCAGGATCATGACCTGAGCCGAAGGCAGTCGTTTAACCAACTGAGCCACCCAGGTGCCCCGAACCCCTGGAATTTGAGAAAAGCCTGTGCCGTGAGGGAATGAGTCAAAAGCAAACTGATGAAAACAGAACTTGGAGGAAACAGACCAGTGAAGAAAGAAAGACATTCCAAAAGCACTATAATCAATCTACTCAATGAGAAAAGACATTAAATTCATGAAATAAGAACATGTGATACATAAAAAGGGACAATCCAAGAATAAGAAATCAGAATCATAAAATATAAAAATATGAAAGCAGAGTTTTTTTTAAATCAGAAGAATAGAAGATAAATGTGAAAATTTCCCAGAAAGTTGAACAAAAAGTCAACAGAAAAGATAAGAAAATTAGAGAACCAATTCGACAGATCCTATATTTATTAGGAGTCCCAGAGAGAGAAAACCGAAAATGGAGGTGAGAAAATTAACAACAAAAAATTGTAAAGAAAAGTCCTGAGAATTGAAGGACCTAAGTTTCCAAATTGAAATAGTGCCCTAAATAATTAATTTTAAAAGACTCACACCAAGTCTCATCATTATCACATTTTGAAACAATGGGGATGAAAAGAGAACCTAATACTTCTAGGAAGAAAAAGAAAAACCGACCCTACAAAGGATCGAGAATCAGAAAGGCCTCCCAGTAGTGACACTGAACGCTTCAAGACAATGGACTAACAGCTTCAACATTCAAAGAGAAAATTTTTTTCCAACTTAGACTTTTATGACTGTCACATTACAAGTGTGGTGTTAAATAAAGACAATTCAAAACAGATACACAAAGTCTCGAAAAACTTTACCTCCCAAGCATCTTTTTTCAAGAGATGTATTTTGGGTGATGTGTTTTATTAAGACAAGGAAGTAACCAAGAAAGAGAAAGACATGGAACCTAGGAACTAGGGGATCCAGACATAAGCTGGAGGCAGTGGGAATTCCCGGGACAACACGAAAGGAAGAATAATAAACAATAATAATGCCAACAATAAGAGCACTTACTGTGTGCCAAGCACTCTACTAATGAGGAGCCTGAGGCACGAGAAATTAACTTGCACACAGTCACACAGCCAGCGAGTAGTGGAGCCAAGATGCAAACCCAGGCAGCCTTGCCACAGGGCTCACATCCTTCAGTAACAAGTGACATGCCACACTGTCTCTCCTCCAAGCACGTCCTAGGCTGATGGGTATGCCTCCAGTCCAGATTGGAACAAGAGGACAGAGATCTCCAGGAGAAATTTTTCTAAGGAAAACAATGGAACTAATGTGCTTGACCATATTGAGGATTTTTTTTTTTTAAGATTTTATTTATTGGGGCGCCTGGGTGGCTCAGTCGTTAAGCGTCTGCCTTTGGCTCAGGTCATGATCCCAGGGTCCTGGGATCGAGCCCCACATCGGGCTTCCTGCTCAGTGAGAAGACTGCTTCTCCCTCTCCCACTCCCCCTGCTTGTGTTCCCTCTCTCACTGTGTCTGTCTCTGTCAAATAAATAAATAAAATCTTCAAAAATATATATATATTTTTTTAATTTATTTGAGAGAGAGAGCATGAATGGGGGAAGGGACAGAAAGAGAAGGAGAAGCAGACTCCTAACTGAGCAGAGAGCCAAACGCAGGGCTCGATCCCAGGACCCCGAGATCATGACCTGAGCTGAAGGCAGACACTTAACCTACTGAGCCACCCAGGCGCCCTGACCGTGTTGAGAATTAAAGACAAATTAACAATAGATACATGGAAAACTTAAGTGTTGCTATTTAAAATAACCATGTAATTATGTTCTTGAATTTTGAGTCAGGAGTTTGGACAGCACACAGAGATGACTACTCTATAATGTCTGGGGCCTCAGCTGGAATGACCCACAGGCTGGAGGTGACTCAGCATTGCTGGGCACTGGAATCATCTGGAGACTCAGTTCACACTGGCACCTGGGCTGGGATGTCAAGACCATGTTGCTGGACCAACCAGAGTACTCACACATGGTCGACTCTTATCAAACACTCACAAGCCCACCCACAATCAAGAACAGTTTGTAGACTCACCTAGCAATGGGAAAAAGGTCAAAGAATTTTGGGCCAGGTTTTAAAACAGCCACACTAAACATATGGATTAAGATAAGCAGTTATTAGCTGTTGTGAAAAAATTTTAAATGTATAAGAAAGGACATACAACATAATACTCTTCATGGCTTAGAGAATAATATTTATACAGCATAAAAATATAAATACAGAATATTGATTGAAGCCAAAGAGTGTAATCAATGGGAGGAGGGGAGAGAAAAAGAATATGTTTCATCATATAAGAAATGTAATTATTCCTTTCATGGTAGAATCAATAAATAATGTCTGAAATTTAAAATCAAGGAAAAGCACTGTTTGAAGGTAAACAGCAGAACAAACAGCTAAACAGAGGGACACAGAACCGATAGGCTCTGGGGAGTGCTAGGTTGTTTTGTTAGGGTCTGGGGAGTACTAGGTTGTTTTGTTAGAAGTCTTAAAGTTAGCTTTTTCTTTTATTTTTTTTTTAAGATTTTATATATTTATTTGAGAGAGCGCAAGCATGAGCAGGGGGAAGGGCAGAAGGAGAAGCAGACTCCTTGCTGAGCAGGGAGCCCGATGTGAGGCTCGGTCCCAGGATCCCAGGATCATGACCTGAGCCAAAGGCAGACGCTTAACTGACTGAGCCACCTAGGTGTCCCTTAAAGTTGGCTTTTTAAATACATGTGTTTGCTTTTATTTAAAAACATATAATTTAAAACTGCATATTGTTTGCTGTAGTAATTCCACTTCTAATAATCTATCCTCCAAAAAAGATCAGATGTGAACAAAGACTTACCTATTAAAATATGCACTAAAATAGTAACTCTAAAAGGAAAAAAGTGAAAATTAGTTCATTTAAAAATAGAAAGAAGGGGGCGCCTGGATGGCTCAGTTGGTTAAGCGTGTGCCTTCGGCTCAAGTGGTGATCCTGGAGTCCTGGGATTGAGCCACGGCATCAGGCTCCCTGCTCAGTGGGGAGCCTGCTTCTTCCTCTCCCTCTGCCACTATCCCATTCCTTCTCTCTCTCTCTCTCAAATAAATAAATAAAATCTTAAAAAAAAAAAGGAAAAAGGTTAAATGAAGTATGGTACAATGAAATATCATACAACTATTGAATATTGTATTCCTGGGGTGTATTTGTGTGTTTTTTGACAGCTGAACCAAAAATATATATACAGATGGTGTTAGTAGCTCTAATTGGGTTACATTAGAATACATTGCAGATTTACATTTTGGTTGAAAAGATTCAGCTAAATATGTTGAATGGAAGCTACCAACTCTTCCTTGGCTATTTACATATATTCATATATATATGTATCGGAGATGTGAATTTTAAAGAAACTTCACAGAGAAGGGACATATTTAATTTTTAGTTTCTTTGCAAGCATACAAAGTCGTAAATGTAGACAACATGAGAATCCAGGATTTCCTAAACAACTGGTAAAATATTCCCAAATCACTATCTCCAACTTGATTTTAACTTTTCACGGGGATATCTAGTCCAAATAGCCAATGCCTTAGGCAGTAATTCAAATCAAATAGATCTTGTCCAGAGGTCAGTAAACCCAGCCGAGATGTTGTCTGTGAGCAGATGATGTCCTGCCCACCAACCTAGGATCCCTGTGATACTATCTAGATCCTCATCCCTCAGGAAAGACTGGCAGTTTATTGCCCATCTCACAGCCCCGCCAGGCCGCTGTGGTTTTCTCCAGTAGCTTCAGGCCCTTCTTATATCTTCCTGTCTGAGTCATGAACAGGATCACCGTGAAGAGAAGATTCATCCATCTGCAACAAATAAGAACTAGGAAGTTGGTTTTTGTCACGCAAGGGGAAACATTCCTCAGGTTAAAGGCTCCTTACTTGAGTTTATTTTAATCTTCTAAATTATAATATTAATGTTTATATAAAGCTCTAGATGATGATAATGTTGTTCTGTGAATGCCCCCTAGTCAGAGTTAGGGGACACAATTAGCATAATACTCGAGAGGGACATTCTATCCTAAATCTCAAGGAGGTTGCTTGTTAATCCTGAAATTAGTTCTAGTACTCTCTTTCCTGTTTTTCCTGATATTTACCTCCACTGCATTTTTGTGACCCTTTCCTCCCCAGGTGCTGAATTTTATTTCAGGATCTTTAAGGATAACAGTGAATTCACCTTTGAATTACCTATGGCACCTGGCATAGTGACTTACTTGGAATAGTCATCCAGTTAATATTTGTCAGAAAAGTATGTGTGGTATGGTTTTCACAGAGGTAGGCTGTTGGATGGCAGCTCTGTTTTGTTAAATAGAAAGTCAAGTTGGTATAGCAGAAACGGCCCATAGAGGACCAGGTTTTGGAAGACCTGGATTCTAGTTTGGACTCGGCTAGCATCTGTATAACTTTAATCACAGTCTTTCATGTCCTTGTTATTATTTTCTTTAAAATGATGCTGTTGAACTAGATCATTCTGAGGTCCCTTTCAGCTCTCAAATAAGTCTAAGCAATAGGTCTCTTAGGTAAGAAATGCATTATAAGAAAAATATTAATCTCTATTAGAAGCTTAATCCTAGTTTTGACACTGAAAAATGGAAAAGTGTTGCTCCCAATGTGGAAGTCACCTATGATTTCTTTTTTTTTTTTTTTAAGATTTTATTTATTTATTTGAGACAGAATGAGAGAGAGAGAGAGAGCACATGAGAGGGGGGAGGGTCAGAGGGAGAAGCAGACTCCCTGCCGAGCAGGGAGCCCGATGCGGGACTCCATCCCGGGACTCCAGGATCATGACCTGAGCCGAAGGCAGTCGCTTAACCAACTGAGCCACCCAGGCGCCATCACCTATGATTTCTTATTATCACATGTAAAATTACTTCCCTGCTCTACTCAGACAGGTTTGTGTCCCATCTACTCTTCGATTTCCTGCTTGGAGTGAGTGAGATTAATGACTAGACAGGGAAGGAAAGAGGAGATCACATACCCGTAGTGCCCATTCAACATCCTTGTGAAGCCAGGAAGAAGAAACTTCTGGAATTTTTCATATCAGGCCCTGCTACCTCCTCTTCAACTCCCGAAGTGTTAAGATTAGATGGCTTAGGTAGCTGTCTTCCATCACACCTGTAAGCAGGCAGGTGCACTTGTGTGCTTGTGCGTGCACACACACACACACACACACACCCCTTTTGTAAGAGGCAGTTAAGAGCACCAGGCCAGAACTGAAACAGCTGAAAAATATTTGTTGAACAATGTTTCCATACTAAATTCTACCTTAATTTTAAATTTAAATTTGTAGCCGCTGAAAAATAATGATCAGGTAAAAATACTGAGTGAATGGGTGATTCACCCTAGGGAGGTGAAGTCATTACTCAGTTACCATTTTGATTCCTAATAAAAGAAAGTAGAATCCTTCAGAGAACCACAGAGCTCTGACTCTCTCAGGGAGTCCAGAGGCTATTGCAGGTCAGCAAGCTTTATTTTTAATGATCCTTCTAGTTTTCTGCTGCCATTATAAGTCACTGAAGAGATAGGAATTATGATTATATTTTCCTGGCTGTTTCTGAAAGTACGGAAATGTCACTTAGTCTTGTGACATTCTGACACTGTCGTAACCGGCCATAAACTACCTTAAGTGAACTACATTTTACCAATGCTAAGCTACAACTCACTCATGCCTAGGTATCCTGCTGTTACTTCTTATTCAAAACGTGAAGCAGAGATTGCTGGTCGAGGCTGGTGTACATAAACATAACACATGTATATTCTTAACCAAAAGAATGCACAAAGAGTCTTCATTAATGCTACCTGATATTCTTCTAATTATTTATTTTGAGTTGTTTCAAAAGGAATAATATTGACACTCTCTATCATAGAGGGTGGACAGTGTGGGCATTTGAAGGGACTATATATGAGACCACAAAGACCGAAATGGCTCTAGATATCTCCTAAATTAAAATATTTCTTAAAGTTTTCTGTTATATTTAAGGAAACAAAGTGCTTGACTACAGGAGATAGAGCAGTAAATTGCCTGTAGGTTGTCTGTGGCCTCTTAAAGAGGGGATAAAAGAAACACACAAATACAAGGAATACTGTAATGATGTCATTTAGACAGCACAGAGGAAAGTCAAGAAATGATTTGAGAAATTGGTGATATCTGAGAGGGTCCTTGAAGAAGCAGATCTCGATGGCAAAGATGGGAATGGGAGGCTTCCTAGGCAACAGAAGTCATGAAAAAGGAATGCAGATGGGCAAGTGTACTGTATTCAAAGAAATACACGTATTATAGTTTGGATCGAATGTGAAAAATATAGGGCAGTATAGGGACAGGCAAAGAATTGCTCTGAAATAGTACGTAATGCCTATGTTTAAAGACTTTGGTTCAAACAAAAACATGCACATGAATGTTCAGAAGAACAACGTTTACAAGAACCAAGGAGTGGAAACAACCCATGTCCATCAAATGATGAATGGATAAACAAAATATAGTATGTCCATACAATGGAATATTATCCAGATGTAAAAAGGAATGAAGTATTGATATGTGCTACAGTATGACAAAAATGTTCTGGAACTAGATAGTGTTGATGGTTGCACAACATTCTGAATGTACTCAGTGCCCCTGAATTATACTCTTTAAAATAGTAAGACTCTGGATGTTTACTTGCAGAAAACGAACTTGATTCAGGTCAGGGAGCAGACACTGAAAGTCTTTGAACCGGGTAATGTCAAGGTCTGAAATGTGTTTTAGAGAGCTATGTCTGGCTACATCCTAAAGGACAAAGGAACAAGGAAATAGTAGAAAGAAGGAGATCGGTTAGGAAGTTTTGGGGAACCTGTTGATAAGTTCGGGAGAAAAGTACCGATCAGAGTGTTGGTGACAAGAAGGCGGTTAGGTGTAAAACTCACTTCAGAGAGGGGCGCTTGGCTGGCTCAGTTGGTAGAGCATGCGACTCTTGATCTTGGGGTCGTGAGTTCAAGCCCTACCTTGGGTGTAGAGATTACTTAAAATAAAATCTTTGGGGGCAAAAAAAATGCATTTCAGGGAGAAAATGTACAGGGCCTGAAAATTGGTATGATAGGGAGAAGCTGGTAGGTGTGTACTGGGGAAGGGCAGGCAGAGGCCAAAACCAGGATTTTGAATTTGGATTACAGGAACAATCGTGCCATTAATAGAAATAGAAAAGTTAAGTGGAAAAACTGGTATAAGTTTGGTTTTTGACATCGTGAGCTTGAGGTGCACCATCAAGGTTGGTGGCCATCACATTGGAACCTGGCCACTGGAGGAAACAACTCAATTCCATGTTCAGCCTGATTTCCTTGCTCATGGCCTTTCTGCAATCTGGGTAGATTCTGTCTGTGTTTGAAATTTTAAATTTCATGTCTCTTCCAGATTCCAAGAAAGCACAGCAAGAAAAAAAGGTTTGCAAAAGGATGACAAGACTTCTGAATAAAGAAAAATGTATTATGTAGATAACACAAGCCCTTCCTCTTTTTTAATTTTTTTATTTTGTAAAGGTTTTATTTGTTTATTTTGAGAAAGTGTGTGAGCACGGAGAGGGGCAGAGAGAGAGAGAGAGGGAGAGAGAGAATCTCAAGCAAACTCCACACTGAGCACCAAGCTCAGCTTGGGGCTCGATCCCACAACCGTGAGATCATGACGTGAGCCGAGATCAAGAGTCGGATGCTTACCGTCTGAGCCACCCAGTCGCCCCTATCCTCCTCTTTTTTATAATTGGACACCATGACCTTCTGTGCACCTGTCTGTTGCTTCCTCTTTTCCCAGTTAGCCAGAGGAAGAGAATACAAAAAAGCTAATCCTTGAACATTCACATTTCCCTCCAAAGATTAGCTTTCCCAGGTGAAAACGAAAGTAACATCAGGTTCCCGAGAAGTCCAGTTCTAAATGGTGTTGACTTCCTTGCAGATGCCTTCTGTGCTATCTTACTAATGGGCAAGAATGATCAGGATCACAAAGAAGCCTGTCCTGTTCCTTTCTATTCTTTTTTTTTTTTTTTTTTCTTAAAGATTTTATTTATTTGAGAGAGAGAAATAGCATGAGAGGGGAGAGGGTCAGAGGGAGAAGCAGGCTCCCCGCCGAGCCAGGAGCCCGATGTGGGACTCGATCCCAGGACTCCGGGACCATGACCTGAGCCAAAGGCAGTCACCCAACCAACTGAGCCACCCAGGCGCCCTTGTTCCTTTCTATTCTGATACCTTTCCCGCTTTGTAACTGGAAAGCTGGGTTGGTACAAGGCCTGCTTCTCCTACCAAACCAAAATTCAACTGCTTAAACTTTGGGGCTAGCAGATCTAATAGATTCTGATTTGTAAGCTTTTTTTTTTTTTTTTAATTTTTTAAAAGATTTATTTGAAAGAGAGTGAGAGCACAAGCAGGAGAAGGGGCAGTGGAAGAGGGAGAAGCAGATTCCCCGCTGAGCAGGGAGTCCAACACAGGGCTCCATCCCAGGACTCTGGGATCATGAACTGAGCTGAAGGCAGACACTTAACCAACTGAGCCACCCAGGTGCCCCTGATTTGTAAGCTTTCTAAATCCTCATACACTACCCAAACCATTCTAGGATGAGGATGGAGGTCCTACCCTTCCTCCCTTCCTCTGTTCCCATATAAACCTTTTCACTCATGTATAAATTAAACTCCACCTCTTCATACCAATACAAATGCACAGAGAATTTATTTTCAGTAACACCTGTCTTCTCTAAAGGAGCCAGTGATATTCCTGCAAAAGACCTTTTTTTAAATTTTATTTTATCTTATTTATTTATTTTTTTATTATTATGTTATGTTAATCACCATACATTACATCATTAGTTTTTGCTGTAGTGTTCCATTATTCATTGTTTGCGTATAACACCCAGGGCTCCATGCAGAGCGTGGCCTCTTTAGTACCCATTACCAGGCCAACCCATCCCCCCACCCCCCTCCCCTCTAGAACCCTGTTTGTTTTTCAGAGTCCATCATCTCTCATGGTTCATCTCCCGCTCCAATTTCCGCCCCTTCATTCTTCCCTTCCTGCTATCTTCTTCTTTTTTTTTTTTTAACATATAATGTATTGACCTTTAAAGTGTCATTGTTTTTGCAGCCACCAAAGTAATCTTTTACTCAAACAAGGATTATTAATGGATGATGGGTTAAGACAATTGGATGAATGGTTAGAAGGGAACCAAATAGTCACATGGATTCAAAGCGTCCCACAGATTACTTATTCAATACAAAGGGAAGCAGTGAACAAACTTAGTTTTACCAATAATGAGACAAACATATTGTATGACTCCTGATGTAATGAAGATGTATACAGCATCATGTATGTAGTTATCTTGCCAAAAAAAAAGTTTTCGTTTAATCTAATCATGAGAAAACACTCAGACAAATCCAGGATAAGGGACATTCTCCAAGGCAGTTGACCTGGACTCTTAAAAAATGCTAGTATTATGAAAGACAGAAAAGGTATTGTGTAAGGACTCTTGTAGATTAGAAGAGATTTAAAAGCCATGACATCCAAAGAGAATGTATGATTTCTAATTTGATCTTGGATCGGGATAAAAACAGCTCTGAACGACACTATTGATTGAACTGGAAACATTTGAATACAGACTTCTTAGACATTATAGGAAGCGTTAAACGTGCTGGATGTGATAATGGGTTTGTGGTTATGCAGGAGAACATCGTTGTTCTTAGGAGATAAATGCTGAAGTATTCAGGGATGAGACGTGATGTCTACAGCTTCCTCTCAGATAAGCAGCAAATGATCATCTAAAGAGAAAGCAAAGATGACAAAATATTAGCAATTGGTTAATGTGGGTGGAGGGCAAATGGGTGTCCATGATGTTCTCTCCTCAAACTAAAAAGTTTGAAGAGGAAAAAAAATAAAAGTTTGAGGAGAAAGGTAGTTTTCCTTAAAATTTTAAAAAGAGAATCTCTCTTTAAAAATGACTGTTATTCCCAAATATAGCTGCTAGCATTTGGGAAGAATAACATGATAAGTAGAGATGATCCGTCTCTAGCAATTTCTGGACTCCCTGCTGTGGAATATTAGTTTTCTATTTTTAGAAAAAGGTTTCTCCAGGGGCGCCTGGGTGGCTCAGTCGTTGAGCGTCTGCCTTCAGCTCGGGTCATGATCCCAGGGTCCTGGGATCGAGCCCCGCATCGGGCTCCCTGCTCAGCAGGAAGCCTGCTTCTCCCTCTCCCACTCCCCCTGCTTGTGTTCCCTCTCTCGCTGTGTCTCTCTCTGTCAAATAAATAAAATCTTTAAAAAAAAAAAAAAAAAAGAAAAGAAAAAGGTTTCTCCATATCCAGCCTTCAAGTCCAGATAGTAGTAGTTGAAAATTGGGAACAGTTCATTTATGTCATCCAATCCTTCTTTGTTACCTGACTTATAAGAAAGCATTTGTTTCTTAAAAGACTGTATTGTACATCCATTACTTACCAACGGGGAATCTGCCTTTGGTCCGCTGAGACTGGTATATAAACCTTTGGAATTAATCCCTCTGTGCATCCTCTCACTCAGAATGCTGGCTTTTTTTTTTTTTTTGCTTTTGTACAGAATATTGTTTTACAGTGTTCACTGTAGTTTTCTGAGGAGGCCTCTGGTGTCATGAGCACTGGCACACTATCTTGTCTATTTTCACTTTTTTTTTTTTTTAAGATAAAATAAGGTTCAAACCACACATTCTCTGTGAACTGCTAAAGACTGGGAAAAATTACTTTCTTTTCTCCTGACCTGGATTGACAAGAAGCACACCTACAGGAGGCAAAAAGATGAGTGAATCCCTTTTAAAGACCCTAGTAATGAAGCCCACGGGGAATTGTCGTGTATGGGAGAATTCACAGTGGCTTCTGGAGATGAACAGTGTGGCAGGAAGAGGTTCAGGACTGCTGGCTGTTGAAATACAGTCTGGATTTATTTTATATCAGCCTATTTTGGGCTCCAGTGAGAAAGTTATTTTATATCTTGCTCTGCTAGAAATATACATGATAAGTGGCAGATGTCAGAAAAAGAGGGGAAAGTTATAACACTCCATTCTCCTTGAGACTTAAGGAGTTTATATAGTTGTTCTCGTTTAGCCTTTGAAGTGAACCCTGATGCATACAGAAGAATAAATTGAAAAGAACATTAGACACAGTCTAAACCAGTGATCTTCAAATGAGTCAGAAACTCAGGGCGAGGGTACTGCGTTTTTAACAAACTATCTAGGTGATTCCGATAGCCAGTTCAGCATTTGTGAGAGCCCAACATTTGGGAACATAGGGTCTAGTAAATACTCTTATTTTACAGATAAGAAAATGAAGATGGACAGAAAATTTTTAAAATTGTTGGAGGTATTAATGTATTATGGGCTAGAAACCATATTTTCTGACACCCAGCATATCACATCTTCCCAGGAGGTCACAGTGCTTATTGGAGTGGTCACCATCAAGATATTAGCCACTTGCTTTCCTCCATAGACAAGGTGTCCTTAGCACCCTAAGCTTTGAGTTGTGGCTCTTGAAATGTCCTGAGGTGTCTGTTCCGGGCTCTTTCTACTTCAACACACTGCTTTCAAGGTTGAGGCACTTAATTAAACTAAACTGCTGTGTCTATGAGAAGGCTACTAGATCACTCTTCTCTATTCTATCTTTTTGTTGTTTGATTTTCATGAATTCTTTGAATTTATATTCCATAGATTTCCGTCCTTAGCCTACTTATAAACAGCAGTTGGGCAGTAAAGTGAACATATGGTATTGTTCAATACAGGTAAAAATGATTTGTCAAATATCAGCTAATGGTTCCACATTAACTACATCCTGGCACTCTGAATCTAAACACCCAACTTTCCTAGAACTAGGAGTGAGTATGATGAACTTTGCTTCGTAAGTTTCCTGAATAGACAGGACATAACCAACATATATAAAGAAAAAGCACTTATCCATCTATGCGTTCATTCCCCAGATATTATTGGCCATGTGCTCTATACTAATCCTGATCTAGACATGGAATACAGTTGTGAGCAGGAGAGAAAGTTGGTCTATTCTCATAGAGCCTAAGTCCTAGAGGGAGATTGTATGTGAAGCCCATTTAAACAAGGCTGTGCAACCCCTAGAATATAAGCTTCATGAGGGCGGAGATTTTTATCTGTTCTGTTCATGGCTCCTTTTCCAGTGCCTAGGCAGTACCTGACACGTGGGAGGTGCCTGGTGAATTTAGTGAATGAACAATCATCCAATCAAACAGAAACTATGGCCCCTCCCAAATTAACTGTTTCACAAAAAGAAATAGAATAAGTAATGTTTAATGAGAAGTATTATTTATAGAGGGGATTAAATCATCATTTCCATTGGTTTCTACTGTGCTGTATTTTTATAACCTCTAAAAGCCTTTTGTGAAAAAAATTTTGTATCCGAATGTGTATACTCTTAGGTGTGTAGATGACCTATGTAGATATTAACACACATGGCTGGAAATACATACATATTATATACCTATAAAGATTTAAATAGTCATAATATTTGTTTTATAAAATAACTCATACTTTTAGGTACAAGCTAAAGCAGTCAAGGATGAAATGGTTTCACAGAACTAGGATGTTTGTTGTGATAAAATAAAAAGGACATTTAGGAGAGCTGTGTTATCAACAGCTGACGTCTGTTCAGGTTGTAAGGGCTGTGGTGGTCGTCATTTTATGGAGGCTTCTAATCTCTCAGCTTTCAAAACATTGAAGAGCTGATACTGAACAGATGTGGATTCCATACATGGTGATTCTCTGCCACCATCTCCAACAAAGTCTGTCTCTACTGGTTGAAAGGGTGGTAACCAAGCTAGCAATACAAAATAAAATGAGAGAGTTTGAAAATAGCTTGTGATTGATAAAGCACAAGTACCTCAAAATAATAGAATTCTCTAAGATAATTAGTTTATAATCCAAGTAGGGAAAATTGGTTTTATAAAAATTTCTGATAGGACCACTCTAATGTTCTTATCTATGAACAACATTACATTCCTTCTTCCTACCTGAGGAAACAGCTGTTGGGATTTTGTTTTTGTTTTTGTTTTTGTTTTTATGAGACAGACTGGAAACTGACCTAATAACCTCCAAAAGGAAAAGTCTACCCTAAGTCATTGTAAATTATATCATTTCTCCCTCTCTCCTTACCTTGCAATCTCAAGATACAAAAGCTCCTCAACTTCCTAGCCTTCAACAAATACCACTTTCAACACTTTTAACATACCTTTTCTGTTAAACACTGAAAGATAAGAATGTTGAAAGATGCTGAATGTTGAGCTGGTTAGAACAGGAACAGAATTGAAAGTAGTGAGGAAATGGCAAATTTGTTGTGGAAATGAGTTGTTTGACAGGAACAATTCTGTGGAGCTCCCAGTTTGTGCATCATTTGAAAAGTCCTGTGCTGGAGCAATCCATACTAATCAGCAAGAGACAAGAGAAAGGATGAACAATTGAAAAGGTGGGAAGCTTGTGACCACAGGATCAACCTCAATGTCAGCTATCTCTTAACCTAAAATGAATTTAAGAGACAGCTGGGAGTTTGAGAACTCAAAGACTAAGCAAATTGTGAAATGCTGTTGCTAAAATTTTGGTCACAAGCCATGGATTATTACTTGGATCAAAGCCAGTTCCTGTTTGCGTACTGACAAAGTTTAGTAGCTAGGTCATGAGTACATCCATACAGACATGCACAAGGGCTCCCTATGAACTGCAGATATTATAGTGGAGAAAGAGGGATTTTCAGTGTAGACAAAACTATTTTGGGAGAAGATGTCCACAGACACACAAGTCAATATAAAATATCTGAGCAGAGAGAAGAATAAGCCTAGTTTTTACATTTCTGCAAGAACTGACTCCTATTCCTTGTGGCATAATGCATCTCAGGATTAAGTTCAAACTCTTCGTAGTTCACTGAAAATCTAGATCCCTAAAAAATTTGAAGAGCAGATTGAAAACTCCAAATTCTTTGTTATATTACATTGGTTGCAGAAGCCTTTTGTGTCATAGAAAACATTCAAGTCACAATTTTAACTTAGAGTGGTTTGTGATGGTGCTAATACCTGAGCAGTGTCTTCTAAGTTACTTATTATGAAAATAAGAAAAACAAAATGCAGGCATCTTTGTATAAATTTTTTAAAAGATTATAAAGAAGCAAGAAGAGTCAGGACCAATGTTACATAAACATCTTTTCTCTCAAGTAGTAATTTGACTTAGGAACAAAATGGTCTCAAGACCTAACCTATTTGCAAATTGAACAGTTCTTACTCTGTGCAGAGGTAGCAGGAGTTTTATTCTGAAGTCTACAAAAATGAGCTGATATATCAACAAAGATTAATACATTGATTGTCTCTATCATGTTAAGATTATATAATACATTTGAGTATATGTGTTAATTTTAAATTTTTAATAACTAAAATATTTTAAATAAAGTCTGACCCCATATAGAATGTCTTTTTTTTTTTTTTTTTAAGATTTATTTTATTTTAGAGAGAAAGTGCCGGGGGCAGGGGGGGCACGCAGAAGGAGAGAGAGAATCCCAAACACACTCCATGCTGAGCGTGGAGCCCTGTGTGGGGCTCACTCGATCTCACAGCCCCGAAATCGTGACCTGAGCTGAAATCAGAGTCAGATGATTAAATAACTGAGCCACCCAGGCACCCCTAGTATGTCGTTTTCAATTCCACCTTTCTATCATCCCTGGTGGGGTGGGGAGTGGAGGTGGGGGTCTTTCAACATAATACAATATAGTAAAAATTATGCCAAAGGAAGTGGAAGAGACCCTGGCCCCACAGATTACTTACTGTTTATACAGGAGGAAACATGTCGCTACAGTGGAACCATCTGATAGTCACCACCTTAACCAAGTGATCAAATTTATAGCACTACTAAGAGCGGGGACAGCCTGACATTTTGTGCCTCCCGAATTGATACAAAATTAAGTGTTTTGTATAAAGTACTCATGGCAGAAACGTTTAAGCAAGCTTTTTCAGACCCAACTTTCAGTTTGCAAGCAAAACAGGGACAAGTTAAATGACACAGTGAAAAAATAATATGACAAATCAAAAAAGTTAATGATTTTCAGAGTGCCTGGCTGGCTCAGCCAGTCGAGCATGCAACTCTTTTTTTTTTTTAAAGATTTTATTTATTTATTTGAGAGAGAGAGAATGAGAGAGAGCACATGAGAGGGGGGAGGGTCAGAGGGAGAATCAGACTCCCTGCCGAGCAGGGAGCCCGATGTGGAACTCGATCCAGGGACTCCAGGATCATGACCTGAGCCGAAGGCAGTCGCTTAACCAACTGAGCCACCCAGGCGCCCGAGCATGCAACTCTTGATCACGGGGTTGTAGGTCTGAGCCCCACATTGGGTGTAGACATTACTTAAAAATAAAATCTAAAAAAAAAAAAAGTCAATGATTTTCATGAAAAAGTTAATGGTTTTTATTTTTACTTCTTGAAAAATGGGGAGGATCTAGTCAAGATTTAAGACTAACCAGAGATACAAAAACCATGTGCAATGTGTGACTCTTGATTAATTCTGGTTGGGGGGGAAGCTATAAAAGATACTTTTGGGACAATAGGAGAAATTTGAATATGGATTGTATGTTAGATGATATGGAATTATTGTTAGTTTGTAACATTCGATAGCAGTCATGTGGTTATGTATGAGACATTCTGTGCTTATAAAACGTGCTGAAGCTTGGCGGGGTGAAGAGTCATGATGTATGGCATTGTCATGTCTAGATAGAATGTATACGTGTGCTCAGTATCCTGTCCTTTCAACTTTTCAGTGTATTTAAAAGTGTTATATGTATATAGTTGTATAGAGATACAACTCTGTAGATATATAAAGAGATACATGGTAGGGGACCAAGGGAGAGAGTGTTGACCTTTGTTCTTGGAGAAGTACAAGTTATAGAAGCACTAAATAATTTTTGAAGAACTAACAAATTAATTTCCCCTTCTTTCTACTTTAGGCTCAAGAAAAAGGAAGATTAGACTATGCTAAGGTAAGTAGATTTTATATATACTATACAGTTTTATACATTTCAGTTTGGTGTGTGGTTTTTGTTTATATTTGAAAGGTCAAAAGAGAATCATCCCTTTCAAAGTTGGGGGACACTCCCTGTTAAGTAACAGGCATTAGCAGGTAAGTGTACTTACTGAGTGCCTAGTTCATCCCAAACACTGTTAGGTGTTGAGACTACAACAGTAATCCAGATGAAGTGTTTTCTTTTGGGACATTTACAGTCCAGTGTGGGAGATAGATAACTAATAAACAACTAAATGGATACATCATATAAAGTCATGTGGTGGTAAGTGCCATGAGGAAAAATAAACTGGGTAAGATCACTCACCGTTGCTAGAAAGATGCCTTTGGCATCTTTGGCTTTTAGCGCCATTAGATAACACGTGAGAAGCACCACACAGAGCCGACTCAGACTCCTAAAAGTAGTAGTTTTCACATCATCTGTGGAGCTTTTGAAAACACACATGCCTAGGTGCAGCATCACACCCTCTTTCACCAAGATCAAAATCCCCTGGTGGGGAGAGCAGGGCAGGGGCAGGAAGGAAGTATTTGAAAAAAGGCTCCACAGATCATTCTGACACACAGCCTTGTTTAAAAACCGCTCTGAGAGTTCAGATTGCAGTGCACCAGTGCAAGCCTCCGAACACACTTCGGTCACATTCTGTGCTCCCCCCGGGGAGAAATGGAACATTGTAGCAGGTGCATGGGCTGCATATAGCTACTTGGCTAAAGGAAGGCGCTAACCATCTGGTTTATGCAGCAATCAGGACTATCCTGGGTATGAGCACACCTGCACTCCAAAGACAAGGAGGAGGAACTACAAGCTGTAAGGGCTCTGCTCGCAGTGGGACAACTGAAACCCAAGATGATCTCTCAGGGCTGATCTGGAACCTCGTGCTCTCCTGACAGTCCCCGGGGGGGTACACCCATGGCTCCATGCATTTGCTCTCTTTTCCTTGACTGAGATGCAGTTCCTCCTTCTCTCTGTCTCACAAACTTTTGCTTCCTTTCAGAAAAACTAGATAAGAGCACCTCTAAACTGAGGGCCTCCATATGCATCACTCTTCTTAGATGTCTACTTGACCCTATGTACCCAAACTCGGGCTGTGGACATATCCTCCTGGGTCGCCCACAGGCATCTTAAACTGAACTCACCATCTTGTCTGACATCCCTGGTCTTTTTTTTTTTTTTTTTTAAGCTTTATTTATTTAAGTAGCCCCTACACCCAATGTGGGGCTCAAACTTATGACCTCCAGATCAAAAGTTGCATGCTTTTGTAACTGAGCCAGTCAGGCACCCCTAAATAGACCTTACTTTTTAGAGAAGTTTTAGGTTCACAAGAAGATTGGGCAAAAGTATCAAGAGTTACCATATCCCCTGACCCTACGCACATGCAGCCTCCCCTACTATCAGTAATCTGCAGGAGAGTGATATATTTGTTGCAGTCAGAGAAACTACATGGACATATCATCAGTACCCAAAGTCCATGGTTTACATCAGTGTCCACTCATGTTGTATTTCTTGTCCTTTTAACTTATTCTCTCTCCTGTCATCCCCCCAGTCAACCCTGTGAGAATCTTAGAAGTCACCCTTGACAGTTCCTACTCCCTCACCCCCAGGTTCTTTACCAAGTCATGCCATTTTGGTATCCTACGTTTTCTTAAATCCAGCCCCTCCTCTTGATCTGTCTTCCATTACTTACATTGAATTTCTTCACCTGACCACTGGAAAGCCTACTGACTGGTCTTCCTAACTTTGTCATCACAAGTCCATTACCAACTGGAATGTCTAAATCATAAACCTGACAGTTTCAGACTCCAGCTTAAAACCTGCCATTGGCTCGTGTCATTTATAAGGCAAGTTCAAAGCTTGCTAGATGATTTCACCCCCTAGAGGGACTCTCCAGCATCATCTCTTCCTACCCTGTGTTCCAGCAGCACCAGATCACACAAAACGTACTGTTTCTGTTTTCCAGGCCTTGGCTCATGCTGTCCCCTCTGCTTGAAATGCCCTTCCCCCTTTATCAGCTACCCCTGTTCTTTCTGTAAGGCTCCAGTTAGGACCATCTCCTACAGGTAGTCCTCCCTGGTTCCCCAGGCTGGATTAAGTGCTTTCCTTCATTCTTTAATACTTCGTGCATCTCTCAGTCATTGTACTTACTCTGTAATATAATGCCCCATTTATGGGACAGACTATACACTGTGAGCTCTTTGAGGGCAGGGACATTGTCTTATTTGTCTTTGTATACTCAGTGGTTAACATGGTGTTTGGCACATGGTAAATGGTGAGTGACTGAATGAGGGAGGAAGGTAGGGAGGGAGTGGATGAATGTAGAAAATGGAAGAGTAAGAAATGAGTAAGAAAAGAGAAGACACATGAAGTTAGTTTCAGGAGTAGGATTTTTTATCTCAATCAGAGAGGAAAGATGCTTTTGATACACGTTGCAGATATCAACAGGGTTAAAAAAATTGTTTGGGAAGGCTGTAATATACTAGCTTGGAGATAAAGGCTGGGATTTCACTATGTGGTAGTAAAGGAAAACTAACAAAAAGAGTCGGGGAGGGCGCCTGGGTGGCTCAGTCGTTAGGCGGCTGCCTTCGGCTCAGGTCATGATCCCAGAGTCCTGGGATCAAGTCCCACATCGGGCTCCCGGCTCAGCGGGAAGCCGGCTTCTCCCTCTCCCACTCCCCCTGCTTGTGTTCCTGCTCTCGCTGTCTCTGTCAAATAAATAAATAAAATCTTTAAAAAAAAAAAAAAGAGTCAGGGAAAAGTCAACACAATTTGGCAATAGAATGACTGTTGGTCATTGATGTTTATTCATGACTCAGAGAACTCCTTCAGGGTTTTTTATCACAGAGGCACATGACAGTTGAAGATGTTAAGAGAAAGGATAAAACATGATGCACAGATAGAACACCCCTGGGCGAAGCAGTGGCTTGGCCACCAACTCACTGCAAAATCTAGTATCACTTACCGTCTCTTGTCTTCCTTCGGGTTGCTTCATATACAACGAGCAGTTTCGAAGAGTGCTAGTCAATTCTTTGGACCCATTCCACATTCGAGAGAAGACGTTCTTCTTGAGGGTTGGGGGGCATTCTTATCTTGTACACCTGAGGTCCAGATTCATCCCTTCATCCACTCTATCCACCCAGCCCCTGTGCATGGAACAGTTAATATGTGCAAGGCACTATGCTAGTGCTGCCTGTCACCGTGAGCAAGACTGATGTAGGCCTTGCCACCACATGCTTCCTTGGCTCAGACCTGCCTGTCTAAAGTAGCCACTCCCCGGGGCGCCTGGGTGGCTCAGTCAGTTAAGCGACTGCCTTCGGCTCAGGTCATGGTCCCAGGGTCCTGGGATCGAGCCCCGCATTGGGCTCCCTGCTCCGCGGGGAGTCTGCTTCTCCCTCTCCCTCTGCCTCTCCCCCCAACTCGTTTTCTCATTCACTCTGTGTGCTCTCTCTCCCTCAAATAAATAATCTTTAAAAAATAATAATAAAGTAGCTACCCTCCCTTTGCTCTATTTTTTCTTAACATTTATAATAATGTAGAATTATCATTTTCATTGAGTTGCTTGTTCCTGCTTTTTCTCTTTCACTGAAACGTAAGAGCTCCAAAGGCAGGGCCTCGTACATGGTCACATCATCTGTACCCAGCACAGGCGTCTATGTAGGAGGCTTGGTGACTGCATGCATGTGAGTTGCACTAGTGTTATTCTAGAAGTGTGGGAGGTTCTGGGAGGTCTGGAGTGGAGTATTGTAGACTTCAACAAACCACTTTAAGAATATGTTGACTATATATATAGCACAATCCATCTCAATGGTTAATAGCCCTAAGGTTGCCTTCCCAAGTGCCTAGTGACAATATTTCTCATGCCAGTAAACAGAACCTACCCCTCTGGAATATGTGGTACAGTTCTGACACTTAAGGGCCATCACTTGATCTAGGCAATTAATCTAAACTTATCATCCTTACACAGACCTAAACCCAAGTAACATGGGGAAAAAAAGATTATATCCATCTCTTCTAGGTATGGGGGAGATGTCTGCAGGGTCCAGTTTATGATACTGTCTCCCGTGCAGTGTACTGTGGGCCCATAGTAATACCTATCATGACCCCAGGTCTCTTCCTCTCTGTTTGGCATGATCATGGTGCTCGTGCTGACTGATGCAGGCCCCATGCTTATAGGTCAGGGCCACCCTTGTGGGATTATCTGTAAAAGGACATTTAAAAAAACTCAGCAGCCATTTCTGGAGATCATCATGAAATGTATTCATGGCTGGAAATTTTGTTACTTCCAAGTGATTGAGTATTTACCCAAAAGCCAAATTTTATCTGAAAAAATCCGATTCTGAGGACCATAGGAAATTATTTTGGCCATGTGCTCTGTGGCCTCACCTGCCATCTCTCAAATTCTGTTGGTCTCAGCAGGGCGAGGAAGTCAAGAAAGAGGGGGAAGAGGTGGTAACTTCAAAATCAGTCTTGGCTGGATCTTGAGACTGTCACTTCCCGCCAAACAGTGGTCTGTACTCAAACACTCAGATAAGAAATGGAATTACTTTTTAATTGAGTTCTTGTTGCGATCGAGTCTGGATATGAATGCTTTACACCGCCACAGTGCCTTTCATCTTAAGACATCAAAGCACTCGACAGCTATTAATTCATTATGTCTCTCCCACCTCTGTCAGGTGGTTAACGCACTCATGGGAGCACTCTACCTATCGCGGAAACTCATCCACCTGGAGTCTGGGCGAGGACAGGGGCTGTGTCACTGTAAGGCGATTCCACCCAGTAGCTTTTAGAATAGAAAAACGAGGAACGTCTTACTTACCTAGTTAAAACTGCGGAAGTCTTAGTAGACAGAATACAGTTACCAGAAGTGAACTGTGACCTGGAAAGCTGGTGCTAACACTTTGGCTCATATGCACAATACGATGGGGATCTTGTACAGTGACTGGTCTGCAGCCCCGGGTGTGTATCTCTCAGACTCTAGTCCACGCTCCCCGGGCTTCTGGCCCCACAGTTAAGCATGGCTGATTCAGGGCAGTGCTAGAGGGAAGAGTGCCACCTATTGAATTACAGGAATTCATGGGCACTTGTTGGAACTGGTGGAGAAGTTTCTCAGACCACACTCATGCTTGGTTTGCTATGGTAACATATATATGTCTGAAAGAAAACGAATATGTTGACTACTCTCGCTCAGAAAAACACGTACAAACGTCTGTGTATTTTCCCCAGCTGGAGCTGAGCGTATGCCTGCAGTTAGCCCTCCTGTCTCTCTGCTGCTCAAAGACTGAGGCAGATGGTATTTTTACCACTTCAGGCAAAACATGGCACCTATGGTTCGGCTTTCTACGATTTTAATTTTTTAACACTTCCAAAATGGCTTGCCCAAATAGCTCCAGCGTAGAGATGCAGACTTCTTCCCCAATTTCTTTTTAATAATTGCTTCAGATACCCAGATATGAATAAAGAGCACATGGTCAAAACCAAACTCCGTCAAGCGCTCATTCCCGCTCATTCTTTCACAAGTACTCTGGACCAGGCCTTAACGGGGCTTCTTTGACCTTCATGCTAATTTTGACACAAAGACTCTAAATGGTTTACAAGGGCTTTCTTTACAGTCCTCTCTAGTCTTTCCTGTGCAGTTCATAATAATTTTCCCCATGACTCAGTACAGAAGAGAGAGTTGCTTTTTTAATGTCTTCCTCCTGAGGTTCGCTCTAAGCACAGAGTTGCTCAAGGTTAAGCACTGGGTAAAGAAAGATCTTGCAGGTGTTAATTCATTAGGCATCCAGTTCTCGGTTGAACGTAAGAGAGATTTTTTTTTAAAAGGAGTGGGTTTTGACGTGCCCTCTCTGCTGGAATCTGTTCAGGCTTGCATCCCACCATGCTCAGGCTCAGTGTCTAGAGCTGCTCTTCTCCTCCCTCCCCGCCCTCAGAAGGCCTCGCACATTCTGTTTGATTATAAAACGCATTTGCATAGGGTACACATTAAAATTCTCTTCCCACTAGCAAACAGTGCTGTCCGCAGACATTTGCATTTGCATGCTCACATATCATCACTTCCCTTCAAGAAGAAAAAAGAGGCTTTCCTCCCATGTCATGGTTCTCCTTTCCAAGGTTTGCCCTTTAGTCTTTTTTTCTCTTTTATCATCCATAAATTGCTTCCGCCATTTTGCTGCAGACTGAGTCCAAAATTCTACTTTTTTGAAGCTTGAGTATAGAAAATTTTCTGTAAATATTATTGTCCTTTCTTTAGTGACAAAGCCAGACTCTTTTTTTTTTTTTTTTGGCAGACAGTTTTTGCCTGCTCGTTCTCTCTCATAACCCTAGCTAACTGGCTCTGAGAATTTTTCACATTGGCACATTTAGAGACCAGATGTTACTGTGTTTTCTCTTCCGTGTACCCCTTTCTTGGGCAGATGCTGCTTCTCCTACCCTGGGACTTCACATTAGCTCCTTTGGTAAAGTATTCCATACGGCATCACCGGATGCACTAAATCTCTCGTTTCCTCTAACCTCCTCAAGTTGTCTTTACATTTAGGATTTCTGTTTTCATGGTAACGACAGGGACTATGTAGAAGCATGGTCATTCCCTTCTCCCATGAAGGACTTGTGGTCCAATTAAATGAGGTGTTTGTAATAGAATTTAATGAAGAAAATCCAAATACCATAACGATATGGGTACAACTATGTAAAATTTTGATAAAGACTGGAAGAAAGCATTAGAAATATAAATACAGGCATTAAGGTGATAACATTTCAGCATGTTTTAAAATAAATACATTGTTGTTGTTGTTTTTAAAGATTTCTGGTTTTGAAATGTGGACTCACATTTGATTTAGAATTTTTTCAGATATGACCTGAGCTACTGGGAATTGAAAAATAACTTGCCTGAAATCATGTGTTTAGTGACATAACCAAAATTTAATTTTAGGCTCCTAAAAAATTGAGTGCCTGCTTCTATGGCAATAGGCAGAAATGCATGGTTGGAAAATGTCATTTTTGTACACTGCAAGTTTTTGGGCTAGGCCTCTAGTAGTGGCTGAAGTGATGGAAGACAGTTGAGGAGAACGGAAAAACCTAGCACGCTGAGCAGGCCTTGCAGGCAAGGCAGCAAAGCACAGCACAGGGATAGTGCTGGAAGGGACTGCCAGGACTGCCATCTGAAAGTTTTAAATCCCCACCCCTTATTTCTTAAAAATCAGATAAAAAAACAGTTATTTTTCTTTTGACAGTCACATTTCACGCAAGTGTTTTTTCTTGCAGCAGTAATGGATAGATTTTATTTAATCTGCTTTTTAAAACAATTAATTTACTAAAGTCAGTTTTTGCAACTACGCTTTGATTCCAGATCTCCTTTAAAATACAATTATTAAGGATGGAAAAATAGTCATTGGTCAATTTCTGTCCATAGTAAAGTATGGCTTTTGTACCATGTGAAACTTTTAATCAAAAATAGATTCTAGGGGGACCTGGGTGGCTCAGTCAGTTAGGCAAGTCCCACTCTTGATCTCAGCTCAGGTCTTGAACTCAGGGTCATGAGTT
Organism: Mirounga leonina; assembly: GCF_011800145.1. Classification (NCBI taxonomy): domain Eukaryota; kingdom Metazoa; phylum Chordata; class Mammalia; order Carnivora; family Phocidae; genus Mirounga; species Mirounga leonina. Next base: position 63,134,396 of record NW_023270807.1, on the reverse strand, counting down.
CAAGCCTGGCATTGGGCCCCACATACAATAGTAAGTATCTTGAACCAGAATTGTACCTTACTATGAGCCCTCAAGTCTTTTTGCAAAACAGTTACTCTTTGGACATTCATTCACTGTACTCTGAGCGCCTAACGCAGTGCCTGGCACATACTAGGTACCAAATAAATATTTGTTGAATTAGAATAGAATAGAATGAGTGAATAACCCAAGATAAACCAAATGTTTGTGCCTAGATTCTGTTCTTTTCATTCATAAGGCATGATGATTTCCTCCTTAAGTCTCTGAGTATATTATTTTCATTTGTCCCCAGTGACTATCATCTTGCTTTGATGATCTCTTCCTCTAATTTCTTAATGTTATTTTAAAATTAGATTCTTGTTCTCAGAGGTGTTAGCAATCCCACACACCTCAATGGCATCAGCAGATTTGATGATCATAATCTCTATTCCCCTGTGGATCGTGAATAATATTATTAAATGCTATCAATAATAAGCCTCTTTATGACATCATAAAATATACCATTCTCTCAGTTGTTAACCCAAATACTATTGATACTATTTGAATTCAATTCTCTACGTAGTTGCAAATCTTTTTTATTTTTCTTCAAATCATATATCCCTAGCTTGCTGATCTTGGGTTTCTAATTTAAATGTAAACTGCGAAATTAGTTCACAATAATAATATTTAGTGGGACAATCTTATTCTTAAAATTACCATTTTGAATTACTGATGTCTAAAAAATTGCATATCTACGTAATATCTATCATTCATCAGGAAGCTAAGGCAGACTTAGATTGTTAGTGAAGACCAGTTCTTAGTTGAAAGCCTGGAATCATGTCTGGTTTTACTCACCACTGTACTCTGAGCGCCTAACACAATGCCTGGCACATACTAGGTACCAAATAAATATGTGTTGAATTAGAATAGAATAGAATGAGTGAATAACCCAAGATAAACCAAATGTTTGTGCCTAGATTCTGTTCTTTTCATTCATAAGGCATATTTGGCTCTGCCTTTGTTCTTCTTATTTCATCCCAAGTATATTTTTAATCAAATGGTTACATCCTCAATGCTTCACACTCCCTGGGTTGAAACAAAGATTCACTTGGGGCAACCTTTTGAATCTTAGTCTAGAAAGCTAACTAAAAATGCCCTCCAGGCTGGTTCTGTGGGTGAATGCTCTGCGCTGTGGGGTAGCTGGATTCAATTATTGCTCCCAGTTAGTGGTATCGGGAGCCACCTGTGCACAGGACGTGCCTATCTGCCTTTATGTAGAGGATAGAGCCCTCTGTCCCCTAGAGGAGCCTGTTTAGTCCACTGAAACTGTTTTAAGTAGATCTAAGGAAATACCAATCTCTTCCCTTGTCATAAAAACAGTGGCAAGGCACGGGCTTTCCAAAATTATGTTCTTTAAGAGAAAGAAAAGGAAGATTTTCATGATTTCAACATGATTGGTCTATCAGAAAGCTGTCATCTGTTTAGTCGGCACATCTGAAGCCATTTCCCCGTGTTTCCTAACCGGTGTCTGAAAACACTGCTCAGCTTCCCCACTTGCCACATCAGGCAGAGTACTGATCCCGGAGGTGCTGAATTACCTTTTCTGAAATAGCAAGGTAGGTGTGCCACCTCCATTTTCAAACAGAATTACTGAGATAACAGTAGAGATCACAAGAACTGCAACATTGGTTAGTGATGTGTAAGATGCTACTAAAGATTTTGGGTGAGTGGATCCTGTCCCTTTCCCCCAAGTCTTTGACTTGCTGGCTTGATGAAGGATCTTACCTATTCACAGATCATAACAAAGCCAGAGTTATACCTCTGAAGATGGATTTCTGGATAGTGCAATGGTGCCCCCTGTAGAAGGTCTCCCTGTCCTAGAGCTAAGGAAATTATGCTAACCTGTATCTTTGATTCATTGCTAAAAAGATTTGTGTGCACCTCTTAAAAAAGGTTGTAGACCTTTCCACGTGCTACGATCTCTGTAAGTTGCCTACCCTAGTATACATGTTTCTCATTGTGCACTCTACTCAAGACACACAAAACACTTTAATCAGATGGTTCTATCAAATTCTATCTTTGAATCCCTTCATTTTATGGGGAAGAGATCAAATAACCTAACAGTGTCCACATCATTACTATCTCACAGAGTCATGATTCTGTCCAGGTTTGCTGACTCCACAGTGTATTCCTTACCACTATACTGCTTCTCAAGGTGCTTAGCCCTACTACAAAACAAGTAAGAGAGAATTTGTATGCAGGCTCTGGTTTTACAAACATCCAGAAACAGTATGCCTTACTCTATAATCCAACATTGTTCTTGTCTCAGAAATAGTGATTGTCTAGTAAATGACTGTCTTACGATTTATGTTTGCTGAACCAGTGCAATAATTATTGTGGTTTTTTTTAAACTGGCAAGCATTCTTCACTCTTCTAAGAAAGGTTTATGGATATAACCATTTAAAATGACTTCTCATTACCATTCTCTTAAGGGAGGCAAGGATCTATGTTAACAAATACAGAGAGTTTTTCTGTTATTTGACATGCACACTAGTGATGGAAGTCATAATGTGTTTTAAGCTCATGTTGTATCAGGATACATGTTAGGATGTTAGGAATCTAGGGTCATGTAGACAGCAGAGGTAGTGATAGTAGTTTTGAGGCAAGTGATCCCCAGGTATCAGCATCCAAATACTAAAGCAGATGGAAAATTGAGACATGAGGATTTAAGAAATGTATAAGTAAGATATGGACTCACATAGTTTATGTATTCCTCACATAACCCCCAGTACTATTGGATACCTACAAGATGTGAATCCTCTCATCCCACAATATTCTTTTTAATTAAATAGCCAGCATAATATTTGTCATGAGATTACAGAGTTTACTATCGATTCACTCCTAAAAAAGCCACGGGCAAAGAATGGCTCATTGCTGCAGTCTGCAACCTATGATATGTTTTGCTTTTTGAATTTCAGTGTATAGAATTAAGTTCCTCTTTGGAATATGACACTAAAATTAAAAATTATTTTTGAATCAGAATATGGATAAACCTGAGATTATAAATAGTTAAATTTTCCTTCAGAAGACATGACTGCTTTTCTTTAAAAAAAAAAAAAAAGATTTATTTATTTATTGAATTGAGAGTGTGAGCAGAAGTACAAGCTGGGGGGGGGGCGCGGGAGGGAGTGGAGGGGAGAAGGAGCAAAATACCTTTAAATACATACATACATATATATGTATATATAGGGGTACTGAATGTACGGTTTTGGGTTATTTGTACATATAATAGGGATGTATATATCCAGACATGATAATTTGTATGAAATGAGTTGTTTGGTTATGAAGCTATTTGTGGATAGTAGCCCACAGCACAGACTCATAAATGTACTTCACTAAGACATGAGTCTTGAAATCAGTTCTGAAACAAATCTCACTGTCCCACCCAAGTATACTCTCTAGTTCCGACCCTACTTGGCTTCTGAGATTGGGTGCAACCGGGGCACATTCAGGGTGGTATGGCCAGACTGAAGTCTCATTCTCAACAGCAGGCCACACATTATCCAGACTGAGCCTAATAGAAATGTGTGGAGAAGGCAAGAAAAATGAGATGAAACCTGTGTTTATCATTTTTTTTTCTGTTAGGTGGAATAGGTCCAATTTTAAATGGTCAAGATGATTTGGAAATTCATTTTTCAAAAACAAGCATATTTCCAATTCACTAATAATCCAGAGATTTTTTTCCTGTTAGGTGGAATAGATCCAATTGTAGATGGTCAAGATGATTTGGAAATTCATTTTTCAAAAACAAGCATATTTCCAGTTCACTAATAATCCAGAGATTTAAAATATTTAAAACAACTTCATGAATCTATGCAAAATAGTCTATGAATGTTTGTGATTAAAGCCAGGTGCATTATGTAAATATTACATCTAACTTCTGTAACGAACTCCATGTTCTTTTCCTCTTCAGGTCTTGCATTTGAATAGCATTTTATTGATGTCAAAGTAATTTGCCATACATCGTCTTGTTTGTTCTTCATAATAACTTCATGGGTATAAATATGATATAGGGCTTAGAGAAGTTGCCTTGCCCAAGATCACATGTGTCCAGGTCCAGAGTTTCCCTACTAAGGTTTGCTCATTGCCTCTCTACAGTTGTTTTTCATATTATTATGAAACAGCAGAAAACCAGTCTTAGGAGGAGAACACCTCATCCCATTATTGGATTAAAAAAGGTTCCTGTGTGGCTTCATCTGGGGGTTTCTGCTCCGGGTGCTTGAAAGACTGCCCTATGTGCAAATAGTGGCATTTTGTCTCTCCTAGAGCTCACCTCTTCTCTTACGTCCCATCTCCACGGGCTTCAGGCCCCAGGACTCAGCAAGGGAAAAGGAGAGCAGTGTAACAAATGTCCTGTGTGTCACACATGCTCATACAATTACACAGAATGATCTTATATAGATAAATAGAACTTATTAAAAAGTATTTTAAAGCTTAATACATATTACAGGAATTTTCCAGGCTATTTTACAAAAGAAAAAATACTCTGATGTTTTATAAGAGAAGAGAAAAATGTTAAAGCATGGGCTAAATTATATTTGTCAATTTGAACTCATTAATCCTTTATCCAATGACTTTTTTTTTTAAGATTTATTTATTTACTTATTTAGGAGAGAGAGAACATGAGCAGGGGGAGGGGCAGAGGAAGAGAGAGAATCCCCAGGCAGACACCCTGCTGAGTGCAGAGCCCCACCCGGAGCCCGATCTCATGACCCCAAGATCATGACCCCAGTGAAATCAAGAGTTGGCTGTCCAACCAACTAATGGCTGGACCCAGGCACCCCATCTAATGACTAAAATGTAGAATGATGAACCCTGAGATTGCTTTTATTTATTTATTTATTTATTGGCAGGGGGGCACACACATGAGGTGGAGGGAGGAGCAGAAGGAGAGGGAGAGAGAGAATCCCAAGCAGGCTCCACATCAGCACAGAGCCCAACACAGGGCTCAGTCTCACCACCCTGAGATCATGACCTGAGCCAATATCAAGATTCGGACACTTAACCAACTGAGCCATCTAGGTGGCCCCAGAGATTAGTTTTTAAAAATAGTGAAAATGACATGAGGTGATGATATCCTGTGATTGTGTGAAACCCCAGGTACCATTACTGTAGTCAGAGTTTTTGGTTGAGATTTTTGTTAAAAATAAGTTTTTATTATTAAGGATTTAAGTAAAAATATGTTAGTTTTGTGATTCAGTAGTGGATATGATGATATCTGAGCCTTACTCGGGGCCTATTTGTTTTTTTTTATTTTTTATTTTTTTAAGTTTTTTTATTTTATTATTTATTTGACTGAGAGAGACACAGTGAGAGAGGGAACACAAGCAGGGGGAGTAGAAGAGGGAGAAGCAGGCTTCCCGCTGAGCAGGGAGCCCGATGCAGGGCTCGATCCCAGGACCCCGGGATCACGACCTGAGCCGAAGGCAGACGCTTAACGACTGAGCCACCCAGGCGCCCCACTTTTTTTTTTTTTTTAAAGTATGACCTGAAGAATATACCTAATCAGTTAAAATATTTATGGCCTTTTTCTTAGCAGAAATGTGGAAATTTTCCATTTCCAATTCTTACTGACCTTTGTACTGCAGCCATATGGCATTTTTAGTTATAGTTTTAAAAAAATGTATATATTGCAATAGAGGTGCATGATTAATATAACAATGGCTTCAATTTTCTGCCATCTCTGTAAATATAGTTTTATCCAAAGTTATTTGACTTAATGTATTTTCTAAAATCTTTGATACTGTATGGTGAAAAAATTTGCCCTTGTGCACAGGCTTGCAAAGGGCATTATTGACAAAGATAGGTATTCTCTTCCCAAATGAAATTGAAATGCTTCCCAGTTCAGAGCATAAGAGTGAAAGGAAAAGCATTATACCGTGCTGCATAAGAGCAAGAACTATTTGTATCTTGACTCCACTTACCTTCCATGTTACCTTGAGCAACTTATTCTTGTCTAAATTTGTTCATCTGTAAAGTAAGAATAATATTAGTACCTACCTCATAGGGCTCTTGTAAGGATTGAAGATATATATGTCTTAGTGCTGGGCACACGTAAGTACTGTGAGGTTGTCTTTGTTGTTATTGTTAGCATTGTTCTGATTATGGCCATTTTCATATTGGGACTCGCACCATTCTTGTGCTTTTGCACATGAATTCATGTGCTTGAGGACGTAACTAAAAATTATCTTATTTCCATCCCCTTTCCTTTTGCTGAAATAAGATATTTAATTAAATCAGTAGATTTCCTTTCTCTAGACTCTTGCAAATAATCTCTTGTTCTGAGTAAAAAGGAATGCTTTTTATGTGGTTTGCAATTTGTTTATCATAATATGTTGATCATATTAGAGAGGGTTTTAATTGTAGCTTTTCCTTTTGTACCAAGTCTTGCCACTCAGAAGTTGAGAAGACCTTTCACTTGAAGCCCTGTCAGCTAGGATCTTGGAGTTGGATGGGACTTTGGAGGCTGCCTTGTTCCACCTCCCACACCTGCTAAGAATTTTATTCATGGGGGCGCCTGCGTGGCTCAATTGGTTAAGCCTCTGCCTTCTGCTCAGGTCATGATCCCAGGGTCCTGGGAGCCAGTCCCGCATCAGGCTCTTTGCTCAGCAGGGAGCCTGTTCTCCCTCTGCCTGCTCCCCCTGCTTGTGCTCTCTCTCTCTCTCTCTCTCTGACAAATAAATAAAATCTTAAAAAAAAAGAGAGAAGAATTTTATTCATACTTTCTCTGATGTGGTCAATCCAGTTTCTGAGGACTTCCAAAAACAGGGATGTCAAAAATAATTATTCTGTTGTTAGACAACTCTAGTTATTTGAAAGCTCTCTCTTATTTGTCATTGAAATCTGCTTCCCAGAAATTTCACCCTGTTGCTCTTTGTTCTGTCTCCTAAAGCACATAGAACAGGACTGCTCCATCTTCCATTTAATTGCTTTAGATATTGGAAGATGACTTTCATCACCTCCTTTAATTCTTTCCTCCAGGTTAAATATTCCTTAGAAGACATGTTTTCAAATACTTCTTCATCCTAATACCGGACCCAGTGTACTCTGAATACCCGTCTTGACACATGGTCATGGTGCCCAGGACAGAACATAGTTTTCTTTCTTTTTTTTTTTTAAGATTTCATTTATTTATTTGACACAGAGAGAGAAAGAGAGTACAATCAGGGGGGAGCAGCAGACAGAGGAAGAGGGAGAAGCAGACTGCCCCCGAGGAGGGAGCCTGATGCGGGGCTCGATCCCAGTACCCTGGAATCATGACCTGAGCCAAAAGCAGACGCTTAACCGTCTGAGACACCCAGGCGCCCCAGAACATAGTTTTCTTTTTTTTTTTTTTTAAGATTTTATTTATTTGTTTGACAGAGAGAGACACAGCGAGAGAGGGAACACAAGCAGGGGAGTGGGAGAGGGAGAAGCAGGCTTCCCGCCGAGCAGAGAGCCGGATGCGGGGCTCCACCCCAGGACCCTGGGATCATGACCTGAGCCGAAGGCAGACGCTTAACGACTGAGCCACCCAGGCGCCCCGGAACACAGTTTTCTAACCATGAATACCATCAAACAGTACAGCCTGACCATTCCTGCCTTTGTCTGGGACATGTACATCTATTGATGCTACCAAAGTTTGTGTTTGGGCTTTTTTTTTTTTTTTTTTTTTTTTTTTTTTTTTTTACCTATATCAGTCTTGGCTTATGCAAAGAATGTGGTTATCAAAGATTCTCAGCACTTATTTATGAGTCACTGCCAAACTGAGGCTCACACTTTTACAATGAATTTTTGAAACCTAAATGCACAACTATACAATTATCCCTGTTACATTTCATCTCAGGAGTATTAGTCTTTTTTCAACGTGTCAAAACGATTAATATTTTGATGCTATCCATGTGTTAGCTTTCTCTCTTGGCTATATGACATCTGCAAGTTAAAATTTAGTATGTATTTCTTCTCCATCTTCATTCAGGTAATCCATAGAACTGTGATAAAGGAAAGAAACCGAGTCAGGGTTTTTTCTGTTTTTCTTTTTTTATTGAAATATAGTTGACACACAATGTTACATTATTTTTGGTGTACAACATAGTGATTTGACAAGTCTATATGTTATGCTATGCTTACCACAACCTTAGCTACCATCTGTCATCATACAACACTATCATGATGCCATTGAACATATTCCCTATGTTGTATCTTTTATCTCCATGACCTATTACACATTCCATAACTGGAAACCTGTATCTCCCACTCCCCTTCAACCATTTTTCCCACCCCCCAATCCTCCTCCCCTAAGGCAACCATCTCTTTGTTCTCTGAATTTATAGGTCCATTCCTGGTGTTTGTTTGCTTATTTGTTTCATTTTTTAGATTCTACATTAAGTGCAGTCATATGGTATTTGTCTTTCTCTGTCTGACTTATTTTGCTTTAGCGTAATAAGTCCATCTATGTTGTCACAAATGGCAAGATCTCATTCCTTTTTTATGGCTGAGTAATATTCCTGTGTGACTATATGTATGTGTGTGAATGTGTATGTGTATACATACCACATCTTCTTTATCCAGTCATCTATCAATGGACACTTGGGTTGCTTTTGTATCTTGGCTATTGTAAATAAATAATGCTGCAATAAACACAGGGGTGCATGTTTCTTTTCAGATTTGTGTTTTTAAAAGATACCCAGTAGTGGAATTACTGGATCATTTGCTATTTCTATTATTAATTTTTTGAGGAAACTCCATACTGTTTTCCACAGTGGTTGCACCAATTGACATTTCTACCAACAGTGCAGGAGGCTTCCTTTTTCTCCACATCCCCGCCAACACTTGTTATTTCTTGTTTTTTTGATAGTAGCCATTCTGACTGGTGTAAGATGATATCTCATTGTGGTTTTGATTTGCATTTCCCTAATGATGAGTGATGTTGACCATCTTTTCATGTCTGTTGGCCATCTGGATGTCTTCTTTGGAAAATGTCTATTCAGGTCCTCTGCCCAGTTTTAGTCAGATTATTTGGGTTTTTTGGTGTGTTGATCTGTATAAGTTCTTTATATATTTTGGATATTGACCCCTTATTGCATACATTATTTGCAAATATCTTCTCCCGTTCAGTAGGCTGCCTTTTTGTTTTGTTGATGGTTTTCTTCACTGTGCAAAAGCTTTTTATTTTGGTGTAGTCCCAGTAGTTTATTTTTGCTTTTGTTTCCCGTGTCTGAGGAGACATATCTAGAAAAATGTTACTAAGGCCAATGTGAAATAAATTACTGCCTGTGTTTTCTTCTAGGAGTTCTATGATTTTATGTCTCACATTTAGGTCTTTAATCCATTTTGAGTTTATTTTTATGTGTGGTATAAGAAAGTGGTCCAGTTTCATTCCTTTGCATATAGCTTTCCATTTTTTTCAGCACCATTTATTTTATTTATTTTAAAGATTTTATTTATTTATTTGACAGAGAGAGACACAGCGAGAGAGGGAACACAAGCAGGGGGAGTGGGAGAGGGAGAAGCAGGCTCCCCGCAGAGCAGGGAGCCCAATGCGGGACTCGATCCCAGGACCCTGGGATCATGACCTGAGCTGAAGGCAGTCGCTTAACCAACTAGGCCACCCAGGCGCCCTTCAGCACCATTTATTAAGACAAAACCAAATATTGAGTCCTAGAGTTCGCTCTTCTGTTCAAATTAAATCCACTGCCAAACATTTTCTAGGAGTAGTTGTTTTACATATTTGAATCCACATTACCATACTCTAATCCAGAGTCCCATTTGTCTGTCTTACCACAAAGGACTAAGTTTCTATTTTTTCTTTTTAAAGATTTTATGATGTATTTATTTGTCAGAGAGAGAGAGAGAGCACAAGCAGGAGGAATGGGAGAGGGAGAAGCAGGCTCCCCGCTGAGCAGGGAGCCCAATGTGGGGCTCGATCCCAGGACCCTGAGATCAGGACCTGAGCTGAAGGCAGATGCCTAACCGACTGAGCCACCTGGGTGCCCCAGGACTAAGTTTCGAACACCCAAATATACTCTATCTTTACTGTTTCAGAAGCTAACAATGAGTGGCCATATCAAAAGAAAAATGAGAATATTTTGTAATGGTTTGCTCATTGTGACCCACCCATCCTGGGGCTGCAATACCACTGCCTTTTTTCTAGAGCTCACAAACCATCTATTTGATAACCCTTTTTGGAATTTTGCCATCATTGTCCATAAATTCACTGATCTTTGTTCCGGATGTACCTCTGTCCTCATCTTTTTCTTTTGTCCTGTGTTTTAAGACATTGGTCAGTTGAGTCTCTTATCTCTGAGATGTCTTATGTCTTTGAGTAGCTGGGAAGGACATTTATGTGCATTGTAAGCATGAAGAGGACAGAGGTGAGTGGATGCCTCTGTGAAGGTGCTCTAGACTGGAAACTAGGTCTCCAGAGTGAGGAGGAAGACAGAGAAGGGAAGTGCCAGCAGAAACATCAGACAAAATGAGTGAGAAAGCTGCTGGCGGGGAGGAGGCTCAGTGGGGGTGCCACACAGTAATTTGTCCGTGAGGATAATATTATGTTCGGAATGGGAGTGGTGGTGGTCTTAAAACGCAAAGGATACCAGAAGCCAGACCTAAGAGGCAGGTTGGTAGCTGCCTCCAAGGCCTCCCTGACAACCTGTAATGGGCTCTTTGAATGCATGTTTCATCCTTAAAGGCCTCTCTTCATGGGATTTATTTTAATCTTTTTTTTTTAAGATTTTATTTATTTATTTGACAGTGAGAGAGGGACTACAAACAGAGGGAGTGGGAGAGGGAGAAGCAGGCTTCCCGCCAAGCAGGGAGCCCGATGTGGGGCTCGATTCCAGGACCCTGGGATCATGACCTGAGCCGAGGGAAGACACTTAACAACTGAGCCACCCAGGTGCCCCGGGATTTATTTTAATCTTTACAGTTTTTAAGTCATTCTTTATTTCTGTTTCCTTTGTCTTCTCTTAATAATACATCATCTTTTGCAACTATTTGAGCATACTTGTTCTTATTTGACATGCAGCCTTTACATTTTGATGCCTCTTATTTTTGTCATCGTCTCCATCCCCTGTGCACCCCCATCAGTCTTTAGCAGATTCTGAGGAGGTTGTTTCTGAACGTTTTTCTGTGAGGAATGGCACTTTAAAAACATGTGTGACAAGTGTCCTGGTGATAATACAGACTTATGGGTGGATTCCCACACACTTTTTTTTTTTTTAAAGATTTTATTTATTTATTTTATTAGAGAGCGAGCGAGAAACAGCATGAGAGAGGAGAGGGTCAGAGGGAGAAGCAGGCTCCCCGCTGAGCCGGGAGCCCGATGCGGGACTCGATCCCAGGACCCTGGGATCATGACCTGAGCCGAAGGCAGTCGCTTAACCAACTGAGCCACCCAGGCGCCCTCCCACACAATTTTTACAGTTTTCTACCTCTCCTTTGTCAGTTCCTTCAGAACAGAGATAGCATCCGATCTCCACGGTGGAGCTTTGTGCAGAGCAGGTGCTCAGCTGAATCTCAGCAGTGGAGGAGACGAAATGCTGCTCCCTTTACACCTGGGCCTTTTCAAATCTGAGCCCCAAGAGAACTTATTCTGTAGCCATTTATTTTGGCCTCTTTCATAATTAATTATGACCGTTGTTGAAATTTAGTTTTTCAGAGGCTCTCATCACCCTTGAACTATTTCTGTTAATAATCTCTTGGAATCATGGTGATCTTTTCACTAATTTTTAAATGTGCTTTCCTAATTTATGGTCTGGGTGTCCTAAATCATACCTGCTGGTCCCTTCTTTCACTGAGTCTAATACCAGGATGGCATGACTTTGTGTGTGTGTGTGTGTGTGTGTGCGTGCGCGCCAGATTCCTATCACCTTTACATCCAATCATGTTGACATACTGAAGCAAAAAGCACTTCTTCTATCTTCTGATACCTAAGATTATCAGTCAGGCACATCAAGAATTTATCAACTATTAGGATGTGAGTTTTAGTAAATGTTCAAAAGTTAGAGTCCCTTATCATTACTGCATCTTACATTTCTGCCAGTTTCATAATCCCTGTTAGGGAAGCCTGGTCCACTTCTCCCACTCGGTTAGGAGATGTGTGGTCTCTTTCCATAACAGCATGGCCGCCGTTTGTTTCCTTTCATCCTTATCCAAGTGTTTTCAACCATAAAAAAAAAGAGAAAAATTTAACGTATTGCTTATACTCCCTTACTCTCTATTATACAGTTTCTACAGAACAAGGTCTACCCTAATTTCCAGATGAGTTTCAGCATCCCCATTCTCTGTAGCACTCTCCCTGTTTGGGTAAAAGAAAACTTGGGGTTACCACCAATTCTGTTCCAGTGCTATAGAGGGGAAGAGCTCTGGATGTGCAGAAATGAAACCCAGGCCATTTCTCAGATTTGCTGTTGGCCCTTACCACTCAGCCAGTCTCATCCCAATATCTTCTCCTGCAAAATGAGGTGAGAAGATATGATTGGGCTTGGGTTTCTTCTAGGTCTTAAAGTCTTTATTTGGTTTCATTGGAGAGAAGCGGCTGCCACGTCCACTTCTGCTAAAGCTGCTTAGATCTCATGGCAGGGGCTTGTCTTTACTATTTAAGAGAATTTTTTAACCAAATAGTTTTCACAGGCATATGATGATTTCTCAAAAGGGTCTCATAAAAGCAACATTTATCACTGAAAAGGTGTTTAATAACACCTCTTAATAAATGTTAAATAATAATGCACTTAACTTTAAGTACTTTGCATCTTTTTTCTCTCTGTATTAATATCTTTAATTGGGTCCTCTAGCAAGGGATTTGGACTTAATTTATTGCAGGTGATGCTGCACTTACACAATTATTCAGTTGACTTAATTAGAGATTTAATTATATTAGTGCCCTAAAGTGCTATTTCAGAGAAGTAAAACACAGACTGGTAATTCACCTTTTTGTATGTTTTTGTGTCACTTATCCTATAGCTAAAATGTTTTTCAAGCCATAAAGCCCAGAAGGCATACTAGCACTTCTAGCCATATCCTAATATGGCAAGTTTTGTCTGTGCACTAGTTTGGGCTTTGCCCAGTCAAAATGTAGGTGAAGGCAAAACTGGAAAGAATTTTTCTAATTGTGATCTTATCTCTTGCATCTATTAGAACCAAAGTTGTAGGTCCAGTCCCTCGTATTCCTTTCAACCCCCTCCAGCTCTATAGCCCTGGCGCAACCCCCTAACAGGGGGTCCTGGGAGGCAGCAACTGTGTTTGTCTCCGTATCTCCCACCACTACTACACACCTAGGCCATATAGGTGCCCAGTACATGGTGGCTAAACTGAATTTGATCACTGCCAGGACTACTAGTTGGAAGTGTGGTCAAAACAGTATAAACCCAACCCAATTATTTTTTTTTCTTTTTTTTTAAGATTTTATTTATTTATTTGAGAGAGAGAGAGATCTCGAGCAGGGGGGAAGGGTAGAAGGAGAAGCAGACTCCCCACTGAGCAGGGAACCTGATGTGGAACTCGAACCCAGGACCCTGGGATCATGACCTGAGCCGAAGGCAGATGTTTAACCGACTGAGCCACCCAGCCACCCCCAACCCAACTATTTTAAAATATAGTAACTCAAAATACGTACCCCAGCAGGCAAGGTACTCCCAAATCTGGCTAATTGGAATGACCAAAGAAGCAGTTTTAGGCCTTATTGAATCCATCTCTAGGATTGGGGCCTAGACATCTGCATTTTAAAGTTCCCCAAGTGAATCCTAGGGCACCTGGCTGGCTCAGGTGGTGGAGTGTGAGACTCCTGATCTAGGGGTTATAAGTTCGAGCCCCACGTTGGGTGTAGAGATTACTTAAAAATAAAATCTTTAGGGCGCCTGGGTGGCTTAGTTGGTTGGGCGACTGCCTTCGGCTCAGGTCATGATCCTGGAGGCCCGGGATCGAGTCCCGCATCGGGCTCCCTGCTCGGCAGGGGGTCTGCTTCTCCCTCTGACCTTCCTCCTTCTCATGCTCTCTGTCTCTCATTCTCTCTCTCTCAAATAAATAAATAAAATCTTTAAAAAAATAAAAATAAAAAATAAATAAAATAAAATCTTTAGTGCTCACTTCGGCAGCACGTATACTAAAATTGGAACGATACAGAGAAGATTAGCATGGCCCCTGCGCAAGGATGACAGGCAAATTCGTGACGCGTTCCATATTTTTGTAATGTATGGTGATTAACATAACATAATAAAAAATAAATAATCTTTAAAAATAAATAAATACATAAAGTTCCCAGGTGAATCTTATGGTCAGCCAAGTTTAGGAATTCCAGCTTAATGTGTCTTTTGTCACATTTATTTACAAAGGATGAGATTGTTTTATCGGGATAGACTCACTGCCTGTTCTGATTTATAGTAAAGATGAGTCTAATTTATGGCCTATTAATTATATCTAAAGGATTTCTTTTGAGCCAATAGTTTAGGTTTAGTTGGTTGAAGTGTATACAGATGTCTGTAAGGAATAATATCTTCCACGAAGAATTAAATTACTGCTGAATCATGAAATGGGCATTTTCCACATGGAAGCTGTCAGGTCCCTTGGTATGCAAAGCTCAACTCTGTAGAAAGAAGATTTAGGTATTAATTGAAAGTACAGTAATCATTGGTGAGAGAAATTAACTCTTTTAGGGCTTGCGTAATATTCAGTGATATCCTCCCAGGTGCTATTTTTCCCTAATCTGAACTACCTTTCATTGTAAGAATTAAGTACCTTACAAGTCACTATCAAGTATTCAGTTGGGCCTAGCTGAATAAGGTTTATAAAGTAACAAACTAAATGAAGCAGTCAGAGAAATGCAGAATGTGGACGCCTGGGTGGCTCAGTCAGTTAAGTGTCTGCCTTCGGCTCAGGTCATGATCTCAGGGTCCTGGGATGGAGCCCCACATCGGGCTCCCTGCTCAGCTGGGAGCCTGCTTCTCCCTCTCCCTCTGCTGCTCCCCCTGCTTGTGCTCTCTCTCTAATAAATAAATAAAATCTTTTAAAAGAGAGAGAGAGAAATGCAGAATGCAAAACACTGCACAACACAGCATGGTCCTTTCGAAATGGCATATCATAGGGGAGAAAATACTAAAGTGTCATAACGAGTGAATGCAATGTGTGAACCAGGATTCCTCCTGATTCAGGAAAAAAATAAAAGACTAAAAAGACATTTAGAGCCCACTGGGGAAATTTGCCCATGTGCTAGATATTACATAATGGTGGAGAATTATTGTTAACTTTCCTAGTTGTGATAATAATATTCTGGTTATGTAGGAGAATGTTCTTAGGAGCTGCATTTCAAAACAAAGGTGAAGCATCCTGCAGCCCAGCATGTGTTCAAGCCAAGTCCTAGCAGCTCAGAGCCTATGGTTAAATATTTCAGAATTTTGTGATTCCACAGCCCTTGGTAGCTTGAAATCAGCCATGACGGGAGTTTTTATACCACAAAAATCTGCACGTGCTACCCTGGAGAGGTAATTTACCAGCATACCACTGCCCACAGCTTATTTGAAAATGGTTGAGAAAACACATACATATGAGTAGATAAAACAAAGATAGCAGAATATTGACAACTGTTAACTGTCGGTGGAGGATATGTGGTCACGCGTTGTGCTAGCCGAGGAGTCAGCAGCCTTTCTGAGAAGGCTGACATGTAAGCATTTTAGGCGCTGCGGGCGAGTAGAGCCTCTGGCAGCTACTCCCCTCTGCGGCTCAGCCACTGGAGCCCAAAGCCGCCACACAGGGCGCTTCACCGAACGGGCATGGATGTGTGCCAACAAAACTTTATTTATAAAAACAGCGGGGGCAGATTGTGCCTGGGGCCGTAGCTTGCCAACTCCTGTGCTCGTCTTTGAACTTTTCTGTACTTTTATAGTTGATAATAAAAAAATATTCTTTTTTAATTTGGGTTTCTTAGCCTAGTTTTCAGAGCCCTCCTGGATCCCCTGATACCTGCTCCTGTGTTATCACACCGATCTCTCTTTATTCCTTGGACACTGTACTCTGGTCTCCTCTGTGCCTTTGCTCAAGCTGTTCTCTTTTGATATAACTCCCTTGCTCCCCTCAACCCCATAACTGTTTATCAACATTCTCAAAACATGCCTCAGATCTCACCTACTCTGTAAGGTCTTCTTGAATCTCTTCTAATTACAGTTGATCTCTCATTTCTTTGATCATTTATAGTCCTATATTTGTAGCTTGGTTTTGCTGCTTTTTACAGTATACCCTTAATTAGTTCCCAATCCATGAAGCAGAGAAGAATCATTGTACTCCTTTCACATAATAAGTGTTCAGTTAATATTTGCAGATTGAAATCCAGTCTTGCACCTATTATGCACACGCCTGCAGGTACCAACCTAAAAGTCTAGAATACAGAATGTTGGCCTGTCTAATTTAGGTTTGGGGTAATTAAAGATAATGAAAATAGCATGTGATCTCTTCCTCCCTCCCCCATTTTAGTGCCTTCATGCATTCAGTAACTGGCAAGAGACCAGGAAATCCTAGGCTGAAATAGTCCTGAAGTTCACATGCAGTATGTGGAAATACCTACCAGTGGGGCGGTAAGATTTCTGGCAGAGTATAGTTTTCAGTACTGCCGGACTGGGCATTGCAAACCCTGGCTTCTGACCACAACTCTGCCACTATTCACCTGTGATCTTGGGTGAGCCGCTGAACTTCTCTGGGCCTCTGTTTTCTTCTCTGTATAATTAGAGGAATAAAGTGGGTTGTTTCTTTTATTCCTTTATGTTACATGCAGTATGCGGTACCTTAAAGTCTAATGAAGAGATAGATGCGGGAATGGAACATTGAAGTACAACACTGTATAATAATGCTGTACTCCAGATGTGCACAGGGTACTTGGGGAGCCCCAAGGAAGAGGGGCACCCAGCTCCTTAGGGCTCTCATCCTAGCTGAGCGTATTCCACTCAAGTGGAATTTGGGAAGTTTGAAGGAAGTGGGAAGATACGGGAACAGTCTCAGGGGAGATGATTGCTGCAAGCAATTTCCCTAAATAATGATGATGGGGGAACGGGGAAAAACAGGCTGGGCAAGAGCTAGATCAGGAAAGGACTTCCGTGCCTCATGAGAGAGCTTGGACTCTTTTCTTCTGAAGGCTATTGGAAAATAGTGAAGGGTTTTAAACAAGATCACATTTGCATTTTATAAAGATCTCCTTGGCAGCATGACAGATGGAGTCCAGGGCAAAGAAGTGGTGGTGGGAAGACTCTTTAGGAGGTGGTTGCATAAAACAACCCAGGCAAGGGATGATGATAGCCTGAACTTAGGTAGTGGCAGTGAGAATGAAGAGCGGAGAATAAATTTGAGAGCTCTAAAAGAGATAGAATGGCTAGGACTTGCTAACTCTGTCAGTCAAGATGGATACAGACAACCTCACAATCTCTGTGGCCTCAGACAACAAAGCTGTGTTCCTTGCCCGGGCTCCATGTCCCATGCAGGTCAGAGAGGCACTGTGGTGCTCAGTGTGGTCACTCAGGAATCCAGCATGAGGAGCTTTTCTGATGTGGCTGGGCCATACGCCAGGGGGAAAGCTTTGGAGGGACTCATGTGGATGGTTTAAGTGCTGCTGCCCAGAAGTGACTTGCATCATTCACAACTCAAGGGCTAGAACTTGCCCCTTGGCCCCACCCAGTCTCTGGGGGCCAGAAAGTTCAGTCAGGGCTGAGCAGCACTGTTGCGGCCATGGCGCCTGACTGGAAATGCGGCATGAAGGAGGACCCCCAGGTTTCTGATTTAGGGAGTTAGGCAGAGGTATTCACTGAGTAAGAGAAGATGGAGTTGGGGGAAGCGGAAGTGGACTGACCAAATCATTATCAATCTCTTCCAGCTCTGAAGTGTGACCCTATTACTGGTCCTTCCCTGTCATCAAAAAGAAGGATTAGAAATAAACTCCAGCTGTTGGCAAGAGTTTATTTTTTTTTTTTTAAGATTTTATTTATTTATTTGACCGAGAGAGACACAGAGAGAGAGGGAACACAAGCAGGGGGAGCGGGAGAGGGAGAAGCAGGCTCCCCGTGGAGCAGGGAGCCCGATGTGGGGCTCCATCCCAGGACCCTGGGACCATGAGCTGAGCCGAAGGCAGACACAACGACTGAGCCACCCAGGCGCCCCTACTTTATTCTTTACCAAGGTGTGTTTTGGTTCATTCTTCCCAGTCAAATGAAAGCTCTTAGTTTTAAAATGTAGCGCTCAGGGGCGCCTGGGTGGCTCAGATGGTTAGGTGTCTCTTCGGTTTGGGTTGTGATCCCGGGGTCCTGGGATCGAGCCCCACATCGAGCCCCGCATCGGGCTCCTGGCTCAGCAGGGAGCCCGCTTCCCCTCTCCCTCTGCTTCTCCTCCTGCTCATGCTCTCTCTCTGTCTCAAATGAGTAAGTAAAATCTTAAAAAAAAAAAAAGTAGCATTCAGAGATCTCAACAAGGTGTCTTTGTTGAATTTTCATACAGACTATTGTGTCAGCATACAGCATTAAAAAAAAAAAAAGTTACTAAGTAGGATGTTAATGAAGCCTTCCTCACGCAAGAATATCAGGCTGCTGAATTCAAAATGCCAGAGATGTAAATGCCCTCTGCCTTCAGGAGCGCCAGCCCCCAGCAGGGCACATTTCAGGCTAGCACGGGGTGGGAGTGGGGAGGAGGTGTAATTAGGCTGATTGGAGCCTGTTGTGCTGCTCGGGAGCACAGACTCCTAGCAGCCCTCGGGAAAGGTAGTGCCTCAAAATCATTGGGGACCGGTGTCCTCTTTACCTCAAAAGAACACGGCAGAAACACCGAATCCATACTGTGTCTCCCCTGCTTTGTTTTCCACCTCCCCTCCCCAGTTTAATTGTGGTACCTGAAAAACTGACTTTTATTGTGCATTTGTTTCTCAACAGTTGCGAGAAACAATCAAAGCTGGCAAAGGTGTGACTTCAGCTATTGACCTGTGTCGTTACCATGGAAACAAGGCGCTGGAGGCCCTGGAGAGCTTTCCTCCCTCGGAGGCCAGATCTGCTTTAGAAAACATTGTGTTTGCTGTGACCAGATTTTCGTGACACCAAATTAAAAAGACACTATTGTTGGTTAGCTGAAAAAAAACAAAACAAAACAAAAACTGGGGAATGAGGTGATCGGGAGGGCTTTCATGATGGACTATCTCAATGTGTTAATGACTTTAAAAACATAATCCATTCTTTCCTTCCTTTTATCACGTTGCTAAATGAATCCTGCCTTCTTTTTGGAACTGCTACAAACAAAATGAGAAGAAAAAAAGGTCAAGCAGTTTTCACTTGTCGTGCCAGCAGCACACTTGAGTCCAGTAGCAGAAATAATTAATGAGATTCGCTGCTGTGACCTCAGCAAATGGACAGGAAATAAGTCCTTATTGATTGGACTGAGCCAGGGATGGCGCCAGGGCGGTGGCCTGTGGTTTTCCTTCTAGAGAGGGCAGAGCAAGCTGGAAGCAGCAGGTGTCAAGAGAAACGCGATCAGTGCCAGCCAGCAAGGACTGTCAAATCAAAAACTAGTGACCAGTTGTCATAACGGATGGTAGTTTTGATGATGAAGAAAAAAAGTGCTTTGTCTCCTTGCAATTATGTCTCTGTATCTATAGGTACAGTATGAATATACTTTGTGCTTCATCGTTTTTGTAAGATTTTTTTTTTTTTTTAGGAAAAACTGCTGAAAAAATAATGCTAAACATTTGAAGTAGGAGATTAAAATGTTATCAAATGTTAACTTGTAATGTAAATGTGGTAGGAATGGCTTGTTTTTCTTTCTAGAAGACCAAATATTTTTTCAAACACATTTCAAAGAACCAAACTCTTTTTTTAAGCCAAACAGGATGCTTTTTTTCAAGGAGAATGTATTCATTTGTCATATTTTGGTGTAGAGAATACCTTTAACTTTTACGAGTGTCACATACATAACTGTTGTTCTGGGGAGTAAACTGGTGATTTTTTTTTTTTTTTAATTCAGAATGTCAAATTTGGTCTTGAACCACAGACATCCGATTACAGAAAGAATACAAGCAGTCTCCCAAGCCTGCAATCAGGCACTGTCTCTGTGTGGCTCATACGAGATGATTTTTGTGGTTTGCATGCATGCAATGTGAGAACACCGTTGACAAGAAGGCTGAGTTTACATAAATGATCTAGATTGAGACTCAGCTACCTTTCTTCCTTCTGTGGTGTAATTACAGCCCTATCTGGAGACAGTGAACACAGCAAACAGATTTTATTACCTCGTTCACTCAAACACTAAGTGAAGTTATTTTAGTTAAATTCCTTCCCCCAAAAGTTACGAAACCATTTTATCGGGACCCAGCATATGGCATGTGATAAAGAGCAAATGTGAGCTGCAGAGGTTAAGGTATTGTATTATGAAATATTTTTTAATATACTTAAAATATTATAATTGTACAGTTTATGCTACTATAATTTGAAGGCCTGTAGATTTAGCTTAAGAGAACACTTTTCTGTTTGAAATGGTCTTTTCTCAAAGAAATTGGCTTAATTAGTAACTCTGGTTAGATGCTTTAGATCGGACTAGGTTTTAATCATTAACTTCCACAAAGGAGGAGTTGTGCTTTTTGTTCTCTAAATGTGCAGGAACTTACCCGAGCTGTAGGTTTTCTGAAGCAGATGGTCAAGTGCTACCAGGCAGGATCCCCGGGCTCTTCAAATTCTGCTTTAGCAGCTGGTTTGCTCTGTGACCTTGAGCAAGTCACTTCCCTCTGAGCCTCGACTTCCTCATCTGTTAAATAAATGAGAGAATGTATGAAGTCCCTTCCAGCTTTGTTTTATTTTCTAAAAGACTGTCACTTCTGACCCTGGATAACAAAGATGCCCTGTGAGGTTCAGGGAGGAGGAAAGGTGAGACCCAGAGAGAGGCTACAAAGGAGTGCATAAAACTTAATGGCAGGGCGCCTGGGTGGCTCAGTTGGTTAAGCGACTGCCTTCGGCTCAGGTCATGATCCTGGAGTCCCGGGATCGAGTCCCACATTGGGCTCCCTGCTCGGCGGAGAGTCTGCTTCTCCCTCTCCCACTCCCTGTTTGTGTTCCCTCTCTTGCTGTGTCTTTCTCTGTCAAATAAATAAATAAAATCTTTAAAAAAAAAAAAAAAAAAACTTAATGGCAAATTTCCTCCTACACTGCCTCGTAGCTTAGGGCCTACAAGATTCCTAGCTCTCTTTTGTATGGCATGTAATCCTGGACTCTTCTGTTTCAGCACCTGCCTTTCTGCTTTCTCTGGGACCTTTCCTCCCCTGGCTCAGGTGTCCTGCCCTCAGTGTTGAATGAGCTCTACCTCTGTCTTCCCAGCCTCCAGGCAGGCTTTTGTTAAACCTAACACTGTTGGCCAATTCACTCTCCAGCTTTAAATGGTGAGAGTCTTTCTTCACGCCCCTTCTTTAGGGATATTTGTTAACTCTTATGTCCTTATAATTTCAGATAATTTAGGGAGAAATTTGGGGCACCAAGACATGCCTAATCACACCTCTTGGCCTACCACCTGTGTGTGGCCAGGGACATCTCTGTTGACTAGGTAAGACTCTGGCCTCAGAATGTCCCCTCCACCCCCTCTCCATCGCCCCCCATCCCCAGTTTCTTGCTAGAATTCCTTCTTTAGCCATCGTGCTGCTCCCCTCCACCTGGTTCCCCCCAACTTGCAACTTGGCCCCTCCAAACCTCACTCACTTCAGGCTCCCCAAACCAGCCACACTCTCCTCCCTGTCGGTCTTGTCTTGGTCAAGTGTGTGAAGGCTCTGATAGTAAGGGCCCTGAGTACACACTGAGTGCATGCTCTCTGGGGGTAAGCATCCTTCCCTTTACCGATGCAAAAGCAGGCCTAGGGAACCGCCCTGACCGCCTGGCCTGCCCTCCTTCCTCACCTCCCCACCAGAGTCTTTCCAGGTAGCGCCTTGTTCTCTCCTCCTCTGCTTCTCTTTCCTCCTTTCAGAGATCTCAAAGATCTCGAGCCCATAGCCTCCCTATCTCCATCCTGCCCCCATTCCTGAGTCTTCAGTGTCTCCTCTGCTGACTATATGTTTTCAATCCTCCCGATCCCCAAAATGAACTTCCTCCCTTCACGCTGTATATTCTTCTACCTCCACTCTTTTTCTTCTCAGCTTCACCAGCACATCTTCTTACAGTATACTGACTCTTTAACCCTTGCAACTGGTCACCCACTCCCAGTCCCCACCACCTAGACCAGCGCCAGTGCTTTAGACACTCCAAGAATACTTGCAGAACAGATCTATCCAGTCTCTCGCCGCACACCACTGAGATGGCCTTCTGACAGATGGTGGCCTTTCTGTGAAGCTGGCAAGCTCTGTCCCTGCACGCAGACTTCCCCACAGCATTCCAGGTCGCTAACACAGCCGCCCCTCTCCCTTGGCACCCTTGACCCACCTCTGTGCAGGTCCTTCCCCCCTTCTCTGACTGTCCTCCTTCATACCTGACACATCTCTTTAGTCGCACCCTTGGAGACATTCTTTTCAAAACATTTACCTTCTATTTCCCCAGAAACTAAAAAGCAGTTTTCTGCCCCACTAAGTTTTCTCCTTTTAGATTCCCCAACTTAGAACATCTGTTTCCTGGCATAAAAAGACAGTATCAATGAGATATGGATTAGATAGTGAGCTGATTGCCATTCACAATTCCTTTGAAAGAAGATCCAGTTTATGACTATCATTAAACTTTGTTTTAAGTTTTACTTGGTAACACTAAATCCTCTTCATGTTTTCTTGCTCACATAATGTGGTTATGTAGGCACACCGAAAAATAAATTATCAATGTCATTTTTTGCCTGGTCCAGGTCTCATTCTCTAATGTTTGAGACTCTGTCTTACCCATGACAGTATTATTGCTATGGCCCAGGACATGAGTGACACCAAGTTGGGATAAAAGACATATACATTAGTACAAATTGCTCCAAAAAGATAGAGACCTTTTTTTAGGCCCAGTATCTACAACACATTGAACTCCAATGACCAGAAAGTAGTTGGAATAATCCATGATGATCTTTTTTCAAAGCCTGAGAAGGTGCTGTAACATGGCCCTCTTTGGGCAAGCAGGTTTGGGGGAATTATGTGTAATCAACAAAATTACAGCTAAAGGATACTTCTTTTTTTTTTTTAAGACTCTAGCTAATCAGCAAGTTCATCACTGATAAAGAGAACCTTGCTTGTTGTCAAGCTCCTTCCTAGAGTTCTTAATTTCAGGAAGATCCTTTCCTGCCACTTCATTTATCTTCCCACTTTGAAATCCTGTTGTTAAGATCACC
This sequence comes from Mirounga leonina, assembly GCF_011800145.1. Lineage (NCBI taxonomy): Eukaryota > Metazoa > Chordata > Mammalia > Carnivora > Phocidae > Mirounga > Mirounga leonina. The sequence continues at coordinate 63,111,080 of NW_023270807.1, read as the reverse complement.
TTTCCGACCAATAGAAACTCCAGAATTTATCTTTATAATCTGTAATGACTGCCTCTCACGGTAGAGAAGACATGCCACACCTTTGTTAAAGCACAAAAGGGCAGAAATGAATTGGACTGGTTCTTTAATTCATTTAACTGTGTTTTTATTAATCGTGTTTTAGTAATAATAAAGCTATTGGCACTTTATTTTTTTTTTTTTTTAAGATTTTTATTTATTTGCGAGAGAGAGAATGAGAGACAGAGAGCATGAGAGGGAGGAGGGTCAGAGGGAGAAGCAGACTCCCTGCTGAGCAGGGAGCCTGATGTGGGACTCGATCCCGGGACTCCAGGATCATGACCTGAGCCGAAGGCAGTCGCTTAACCAACTGAGCCACCGAGGCGCCCGGCACTTTATTTTAAAAGCATAAAGTAATCTACCAAAAGAATCGTTTGCCTCTTTCTCTTACAAACTACCTTCAGTCCTGATCTCAAATTAACTGTTTTATTCTTTCGGAATGGGTCCTGCCTTTCCATTAAGGAGATAACATGCTTCTAGTGTCACCTGGGGAGAGTCCAGAGGGGCCAGAACTGATGGGATCCACCTCTTTTTCTAGTTCACCCCACCTGCCCTTGGGGCTCTGACGTGCTAAGTTTTCCACCTCCCCTGCTGGAGGAATGTTCATAGTTCTTTCTTTTCTGTAGAAAGAGAAAGTTTCTCAGGCTTTTATTCTTTTTCATTCTTTTTAGAGATGCTGACCGTCTTCCTAGAAAAGCTACATCAGCTTTCTCTCAACTTGATCTGCTCATTTCCAGGACTGACAGTGTACCCATCACTGTGCATCCTGTGAGCAAACAAGTGGGCTCACCCCTGCCTTGACTGTTGGGGTAGCTTAAATTTCACTTTTTAAACATATTAAAAAAAAATTTTTTTTAAGTGGTGCGCCAGGGTGGCTCAGTCGTTAGGCGTCTGCCTTCAGCTCAGGTCATGATCCCAGGGTCCTGGGGTCGAGTCCCACATCGGGCTCCCTGCTCAGCAGCGGGAAGCCTGCTTCTCCGTCTCCCACTCCCCCTGCTTGTGTTCCCTCTCTTGCTGTGTCTCTCTCTGTCAAATTAATGAATAAAATCTTTTAAAAAATAAAAAATTTTTTGGAAAATAGAAAAAAATTAATCATTCACAATCTCACCTTGCTAACATAATCATCTCACCATTTCATTTCTATTTCTTTCAGCCTTTTTTTTTTTTTAAAGATTTTATTTATTTATTTGAGAGAGAGAGAGAATGAGAGAGAGAGAACACATGAGAGGGGATAGTGTCAGAGGACGAAGCAGACCCCCCACTGAGCAGGGAGCCCGATGCGGGACTCGATCCTAGGACTCCAGGATCATGACCTGAGCCGAAGGCAGTCGCTTAACCAACTGAGCCACCCAGGCGCCCTCTTTCAGCCTTTTCTATCATGCATATCCTTTTTTTGCATGGTTCTAATTATAGTATAAATTCAACTTGGGGGAGGGGCGCCTGGGTAGCTCAGTCATTAAGCGTCTGCCTTTGGCTCAGGTCATGGTCCCAGGGTCCTGGGATCGAGCCCCGCATCGGGCTCCTCGCTCTGCGGGAAGCCTGCTTCTCCCTCTCCCACTCCCCCTACTTATGTTCCCGCTCTCGCTGTATCTATCCCTGTCAAATGAATAAATAAAATCTTAAAAATAAAATAAAATAAAATAATAAAAATAAATAAAAAATAAATTCAACTTTGGGTCCTGCTGTTTTCACATATCATAAACATTTTTCCATGATGTTGCAGTTTTCGTAACCATTATTAATAAGTTGCTTAAATTCTAAAGGCAGCTGAATTTCTATTCCTGGTTGGTTTCTCCAGTATAAATAGGTATATGGTAAATACTCCATAAGGAAACCTCCTAACCTGGGGCACCTGGGTGGTTCAGGTGTCTGGTGTCTGCCTTCGGCTCAGGCCCTGATCCCGGGGTCCTGGGATTGAGTCCCACATCAGGCTCCTTGCTCAGCAGGGACCCTGCTTCTCCCTCTCTCTCCCTCTGCTTGTGCGCTCTCTGTCAAATAAAATCTTAAAAACAAAAAAACAAAGTGTAGAAACAAAACAAAACAAAAAACTGTGGAACAAATTCCTTTAAAATTCTGCAACTGGAACGATTAATTTTTTTCAGTGGTGGTTCGCATTACTGCAAAATGATGACTTCTTCCTTCCCACTGAAGTTCACAATCTAGGGAAGGAAAGGGCCTCAGTCAGTAGTCATGCCTTCTGCTCTTGGCAAAGACCACAGAGAAATGATCTTGTAGGAGATGAGAAGCCATCTTTGCTTCTTCAAAGTGAAGGGGAATAAAATAGGCCACTCAAAAATGTGCCACTTTGGCATATTGGTTATTTTGGATTAAAGGTGCTTGAGGGGCACCTGGCTGGCTCAGTCAGAAGAGCATGCAACTCTTGATCTTGGGGTTGAGTTCAAGCCCCATGTTGAGTATAGAGAGTACTTAAAAATAAAATCTTAAAAAAAAAAAAGGTACTTGAGAAACAGCCAGTGCAGGAAGGACCCTCTGACCCACCTTTGTCCTGTCATAAATCTCCCATGTAAAAGGTACCCTTCCTGTACCAGGAGGAAGAGAAACATCCTCATCATAAGAGATAGGAATTTAGGGCTGAGAAGGCTATATAAACAAATTTTGTTACTTCTTCACTAACTACCTCCAAGCCCAAACCTCTTTGTCTTGTCAATTCTTCACAAATTTATTGTTTCTTTGTCTAAAAGGTATAAAAGCTGCTTGCTTTGGTCATTATTTGAGTTTCATATTTTTATGGGCTCCTGTACATACGAAATTAAATTTGCTTTTCTCCTATTAAACTGTCTTAGGCCAATTTAATGATTAGGCTAGCCAAAGAACCTAGAAGGGAATAAGAAAAAAAATTTCCTTCCCCTACAGAAGACTTGGGAGAAGGAAACTTTTGGGTTTGTTCAAAGGGAAACAAAATAATCTTTATCTGACTCGGATCATTCATGCTGTAACAGTATGAGCTTATTGTGTTTTGTTACTGTCTTGTTTCATTTGGGTCTTTTTTTTTTAAGCCTAAAAACATCATTCTCAAACAATTAAGCTATACTTGCAACCTTTCCTTCCTTAAATTAATTGTTGTAATTTTACTATTTGCATTATTTCTCACTTTCTAGGCATTTTGATGATTTCCCCACCATAATTTTATCATGAATTGCATAGTAACCTAAACTTGTGTACATAGAATATGATCAATTTATTGTGAACTTTCTAATTGCTGCCTGTTTATCCTTCTCTTTCCTTTTATCCTTTCCTTCCTTTTTTTGAAGATCAGAACTGCTTTAATTGCATTCTTTTTAAAAAGCAGCTTAATTGAAGTATAATTTACATACCATAAAATCCACCTAGATTGATTATACAATTAAATGATTTTTAGTAAATATACAAAGTTGTGAACGCATCACCACATTTCAGTGTTAAAGATCCCTTGTGCCTATTTGAAATCCAACCCTTGGGCAGCCACTAATCTATTCTCTGTTATAGATTTGCCTTCTCTGGACATTTTATGTAAATGGAATTATACTTTTTTACATCTGGTTTCCATCATTTAGCATAATGTTTTTGAGGTTTATTCATGTTGTAGCATTAATCATTATTCCTTTTTATTGCTAAATAGTGTTCCATTGTCAGGTTATGCCACATTTGTTTGTTTACCAGTTGAATGGCATTTGGGTTGTTTGTACATTCTACCTATTATGAATAACGCTGCTATGAATATTCAGGAACAAGTCTTTGTGTGGACATGTTTTCATTTCTCTTAGATTCCCAAGAGTAAAATTTATGGTAAATTTATGTTTAACATTTTAGAAATTGCCAAGCTATTTCCCAAGTAGTATCATTTACATTTCTACCAGCAATGCATGTAGATTCCAGTTTCTTCACATCTTTACCAACCCTTGGTAGTCTCATTTTTATTCTAGCTATTCTAGTAGAAATGAGATAGTATCTCATTGTGATTTTTATTTGTATTTCCCTAATGATTATTGATGTTAAGCATCCTCTCGTGAGCCTGTTAGCTGTTTAGATTTCTTCTTTGGTGAAATGTCTGTTCAAACATTTTGCCCATTTCTTAATTGGGTTATTGTCTTGCTTTTGAATTATAAGCATTTTTTTTAGTATTGATTTATTTTAGAGAGAATGAGCGAGCATGTGCAAACAGGGAGGGGTAGAGGGAGAGGATCTTCAAGCAGACTCCCCACTGAGCACAGAGCCCAATGTGGGGCTCAATCCCACAACCCCGAGATCATGACCTGAGCCAAAATGAAGAGTCAGACACTCAAACGACTGTGCCACCCAGGTGACCCAAGTTATAAACATTCTTGATATATTCTGGATACAAGTTCTTTATCAAATATATCCTGTGCAAATATTTACTCCCAGTCTGTGACTTGATTTCATGTTCATAATGGTGGTTTTTTGTTTTTTGTTTTTTAATTTTACTTAGTTCAGGAGCAAGCATGAATGGGGGGATGGGGAGAAGGAGAAGCAGACTCTACTGAGCCGAGAACCCAATGCAGGGCTCGGTCCCAGGACCCCGGGATCATGACCTGAGCCAAAGGCAGATGCATAACTGATTGAGCCACCGGCGCCCCCATAATGTCTTTTGAAGCACAAAAGTCTTTAATTTTGATAAGTCCAATTTTTCAACTTTTTTTTTATAGATCATGCTTTTGGTGTCATATTTAAGGAATCATTGCCTAATCCAAAATCACAAAGATTGTTTCCAGTGCTCTTTTCTAAAAGTTTTATAGTTTTAGCTCTTAAGCTTAGGTCTATGATTAATTTTCAGTTAATTTTTGTGTATGGTGTGAGGTAAATCAGGGTTTCTCATCCTCAGCACTGTTGACACAATGGGCTGGATCATTTGTTGTGGGGGCCTGCCCTGTGCCTTCTTGGATATTTAGCTGCATCTCTGGCTTCTACCCAGTAAATGTCAAAAAGCCCCCGCCCCCCGTTGTGACGACCAAAATTGTCTCCAGGCATTGCCAAATGTACTCTCCCTTTGGGAAGCCCAAATTACCCCCATTAAAAACCACTGAATTAAATTAAATTTTTTTGTATGTGGATATCCATTTGTTCTAGAGAAACCTTTTGTTGAAAAGACTATTCTTTCCCCCTTTGAATTGCCTTAGCAACTTTGTAGAAAATCAATTGACCATAAATATAAGGATTTGTTTCTGGACTCTCAATTCTGTTCCATTGATCTCTGTGTCTTTCCTTAAGGCAGTATCACACTGTCTTGATTACTATAGCTTTATATTGTTTTAAAATTGGGAAGTGGGGGCGCCTGGGTGGCTCAGTCGTTAAGCGTCTGCCTTCGGCTCAGGTCATGATCCCAGGGTCCTGGGATCAAGCCCCGCATCGGGCTCCCTGCTCCACGTGAGGCCTGCTTCTCCCTCTCCCACTCCCCTGCTTGTGTTCCTTCTCTCGCTATCTCTCTCTCTGTCAAATAAATAAATAAAAATCTTTAATAAAAATAAATAAAAAATAAAATTGGGAAGTGTTGGGGCGCCTGGGTGGCTCAGTCAGTTAAGTGTCTGCCTTCAGCTCAGGTTATGATCTCTGTGTCCTGGGATTGAGCCCTGCATCAGGCTCCCTGCTCAGTGGGGAGCCTGCTTCTCCCTCTCCCTCTGCCACTCCCTCTGCTTGTGCTCTCTCTCTTTCTGTCAAATAAATAAATAAATCTTTTTAAAAATAAAATAAAATTAGGGGCGCCTGGGTGGCTCAGTCATTAAACGTCTGCCTTTGGCTCAGGTCATGATCCCAGGGTCCTGGGATTGAGCCCCACGTTGGCCTCGCTCCATGGGAAGCCTGCTTCTCCCTCTCCTACTCGCCCTGCTTGTGTTCCCTCTCTGGCTGTGTCTCTCTGTCAAATAAGTAAAATCTTTAAATAAATAAAATAAATTGGGATGTGTAAGTCCTCCAACTTTTTTTTAAAAGATTTTATTTAGAGAGACAGCATGCAAGCGGGGGAAGGGGCAGAGGGAGAGAGAGAATCTGAAGCAGATTCCTTGCTGCGCACAGAGCCCGACATGGGATTGATCTCATGACCCTGAGATCATGACCTGAGCCAAAATCAAGAGTCGCTGCCTACCAGATTGAGCCACGCAGGTGCCCCTCATTAAGCTTTTTAAATTAAAATAATTGTAGATTCAGAAGTAATTATAAGAAATAACACAGAGTCCATGTACCCTTTATAGTTTCTAATGGTAACATCTTATAAAACTGTAATACAGTACCAGAGCTAAGATAATGACATTGTTACAGTCCATCAGTCTTATTCAGATTTCACCATTTACACTTGTAATTCTTTTTCAAAGTTGTTTTGGCCACTCTGGCATTTCCATAAAAAATTTTAGGAGCAGCTTGTCAATTTCTACAAAAGAGCCTGCTGGGATTTTGATAGGTATTGTATTGAATATATAGATACAATTTTGGATAATTGCCATCATAGCAATATTAATCTTCCAATACATGAGTCTTTTCCTTGTTTTTAATTGTGGTTTTATATATATGTGTGTGTATATATATGGCATAACACGTACCATTCTAGTCATTTTAAGTGTACAATTAAGTGACTTTAATTATATTCACACTGTTGTGCAACCATCACCACTATCTAGTTCCACAACTTTTCCATTACCCCAAACAGAAACCATGCTTTTCTTTTTTATTTTTTTAAGATATTTTATTTATTTATGTGACAGAGATACAGCGAGAGAGAAAGCACAAGCAGGGGGAGTGGGAAAGGGAGAAGCAGGCTTCCCACTGAGCAGGGAGCCCGATGCAGGGCTCCATCCCAGGACCCTGGGATCATGACCTGAGCCAAAGGCAGACACTTAATCGACTGAGCCACCCAGGTACCCCTCCTTTTAAAGCAATAGTGAAATTGCCACTTACTAGTTACTATATGCTCTTCTGTGGCCTCCAAAGTCTTTTTTTTTGTTTTTTTTCCAAATCAGTAATTTAGTACCAAATGCTGAATCCCAGGGAATCCTACCTAGTACTTATCTTTGGAGGAAGATAAATAGAATCTTTGTTAAGAAATTGGCCTTTAGAGTCTTCAGATCCCAGCTCTGCCATTGACAAGCAGGTTACTTACCTTCTCTGAATCTTACATTATCATGCACAAATTTGAACATTTCTATTTCTCTCAATCTTCTAGGTGTGGGCTTCACTAAATGGGGTGCAGAGACTCTCAAGGATATTCGGCAGGCTGCAGGTGCTGTGGGAAGCCACAGAATGAACATGCACATTATCTAAGAACATATTTTTTCCCCACGAAGTTAAAGTTAGGTAATTTAACTACAAATGATTTTTTAAAGTTTTATGGCATATCAAATATATATATATATATAATGGAATTAAATGTAAGCTTTGCATTTATTTTAATATAAAATGTAAGACTTAAAGGGCGCCTAGCCAGCTCAGTTGGTAGAACATACAGCTCTTGATCTCAGGGTCATGAGTTCAAGCCCCAAGTTGGGCATAGAGCTTACTTTAAACACATAAATAAAATAAAATGTAAGACTTAAAATAAATGTAGTTTGTATTGTGTGTTTTGGGCTCACCCTCCTTCCCTTCCACACCCCACATTCCACTTAGTCTTTTACCCTCTAGTCTCCCTCTCACCCTGATAGGTACTCATTATTCACAGCCCTTTTCCTACAGAACCTCAGGATCCTTAACACAGCACAGCAGGCAGCCACACTTAAAATATCAGAACCAGCGCACAAGTTGAAGTCCATTTGCCATCTTCGTTCAACTACCTAACAACTGGGCGCCTGGGTGGCTCAGATGGTTAAGCGTCTGCCTTCAGCTCAGGTCATGATCCCAGGGTCCTGGGATCGAGCCCCACATCGGGCTCCTGGCTCAGCCGGGAGTCTGCTTCTCCCTCTCCCTCTGCCTCTCCCACTGCTCGTGCTCTCTCTCTCTCTGTATCTCTCTGTCTCAAATGAGTAAATAAAATCTTAAAAAAAAAAAACACAAAAAAAACCCCCCTACCTAACAACTATTTGCTTCATAGTTTACCATTTGGGAGTATTTGAAATAAAATCTATAGCCCCCAAAATCAAGGTGATTTTCTTTACTCTTGGCTTTCCAAGTGTTACGTTCTTTCTTTCAGATGATTTTATTTTCTCTGCTTTACCTATACACTCTCATGATAAAGACAATGAAAGACATCATGTGGTATGTTGACTTTAAAAATGACTTTAAAAATTAGGGCACCTGGGTGGCTCAGTCAGTTAAGTATCTGCCTTCAGCTCAGGTCATGATCCCGGGCCCAAATCAAGCCCCACATTGGGCTCCCTGCCCAGTGAAGAGTCTGCTTCTCCCTCTGCTCCTTACCCCGCTTGTGCTGTCTCTCAAATAAATATTTTTAAAAATAAAAATTAAATAAATAAATGAATGAATGAATAAATAAATAAATAAATAAATATGGCAGTTATCTATCGGGTCATCCAAGTCTTCTGGCCCCCAGGTACTTATATTTTATGTAGCTTTGTCCTCCTAATAGCCATCAACAGAAAGAAATTGGATGTCTGTTAGTATGAAAAAATCCTTTTGAGATGTCTTTGCAAAACACTTTACATGCACTACTGTCGTCATTAGTTCCTATTTAAGAAAGGCTGAAATGTGTTCTTTTGTCCCCTATTTAAGAAGGGTTTAGGGGCAGCTGGGTGGCTTAGTTGGTTGAGCATCTGACTTTGGCTCACGTCATGATCCCAGGGTCCTGGGATTGAGCTGAACCCCAGGGCTCCCTGCTCAGTGGGAAACCTGCTTCTCCCTCTCCCTCTGCTGCTCCCCATGCTTGTGTTCTCTCGTGTTCTCCCTCTCTCTGTAAAATGAATAAATAAAATCTTTTTTTTTTTTTTTTTTTAAAGAGGGGTCACCTGGGTGGCTCAGTTGGTTAAGCATCTGCCTTAGGCTCAGATCATAATCCCAGGGTCCTGGGATCAAGCCCCACATCGGACTCCCTGGTCAGCAGGGAGTCTGCCTCTCCCTCTCTCTCTGTGCTCCCGATCTATTGCTCTCTCAAGTGAGTAAATAAAATCTTTAAAAATAAATAAATAAAACTTAAGAAGAGAGAGAAGGAAAGAGGGACTGTGACCCCTCTATTTAAAAAAAAAAAAAAAGGAAGGTTTAAATTTTGCCTTATCAGTTGTAACACTGGGGTTTGTATGGGATTTTTTTTTTTTTAAGATTCTCATCTCTTTATATATATAATGAAGAGATAGACAAGAACGTGTAGTAGAGAGAACAAAGCTCTTTTTGACTGAACTATTAAACACCTAAACATTTATATTTTTCTTCCCAGTACTCTACCTACCAACTTTTTATGATCAGAAGCTGGCATGACAGACTAATTTGTATCTAGCTGTTGCTAAGCTATCACCATGGTATCAAGGCACTAAGGCAAATATAGATGCCTAAAAACAAACGTGGAGGAAGAAAATTTTGTCCCTAGCCCCCTCACCTTTCCTGTCATCTGGATGAGTAGTTAACCTCAAAGTTCTGTGTCATAGCTGCTTTACAGCCATAACAAAACAAAACTTTTGAAAAACCAAATTATTACAGTCCATAAAAATATAATGTCTGCAAATGTTAGATGTGTCATTTACAAAAGTCATCACTAGTCTTCCTACCTACACTTTGTAAGGATTGAAACAGCCCTCAGAGTAACTGTTGAGTTTTTATCCTCAAGGAATATAAAACATCAGCAAAAATACTGTCCTATTAATTTCGTTTTTATGGTCAGTCAAAATGAATGGCATCTTTTTGTTCTGTCTCAATAGTGAAAGCTTTTCAAATAGTTTTTAGAATTTCAAATTCTAGTAGATGATTTCAGCAAAATGCCCTATTGTGAGCTTTATCTTCAAGGGTGGTATAAATGCACTCTCCAATCTTGTATCTTAGTCCTATTACTTCCTTTGCCTCTCCATATATACACACTAAGAGATTACTTAATCCAAAGGGAACAACTCAATTTTCAACGCTATTAAAATATGTTTATAGACTGGATGTAACACTTGTTTACCCAAATAGTAGCATAAATATCTGTTTTTAGAAAGCTTTACCATAAATCTTTCTATATGATTGGATTCTTAAGCAAGACTATGATTAGGAAATAAACCATTTTCCCCCTTGGCTAATTCTAATGAAAGCTTTCCAACTTAAACATTGTGTTTGAACACTTCTTCCATTCATAGCATGTGCCCATCAAAAAGCGCTTTCTGTTTGCAGCGTGTCAGCTGTACTATTTATAACCTAGTTAACAATGCCAACTAGAGGCAGTAAAAGGTGTGTATTTCATATGCAAATTCCTAGCAGTAATTTCTACAATTACATATAGTTGCTTGCTCTATTATGTTTAACATCAGCTTATAAAACTGAGTACAGGAAGTAGAAAATGATCTAATACTACATTTTTACATTTTTGTATTGCTTAGAAGTTGTATTGAATTAATCAGAAAAAGGAAAATTAAAGAGTGCAAAATGAAAGTACCCCGAGCTTGTAATGGACATTTTAACATAATTGGACCCATCACTTTGATGACCTGCAGCCGTCGCTGTTCAGACCAAGAAACTGTGTGACAGAGGCTCTTCTTTCCGTTTTGTTTCCAAATTTGTGTTTTCCCAAACAGTCTTCTTTTACAGGGGTGCATCTTCCCCTTCCCCCAGGGGTGTATCTTCAAAAAGCAATACTTAAAGTACAAAGATAAGCATAAAGCTTATCATTTGGGAAGTTATGGGGCTAGATGGTAACAATAGTCCCACAATGTGGTATGTGAACCACCTGCATCAAAATTAGGGGCTTGTGTTAGTATCAGGGCTTTACCCAGATGTACTGAGCCAGAATCTCCGAAGGTGAGGTGCAGGAATAACATTTCTCAAAAGCTTCCAAGTAATTCTCACATACATTCCAGTTTTGGATCCAGTGGGGGTAGATGACAAATTTCTAAGGTTCCATTGATATTCTAATTCTTGCTGTGGTGCAACAAAGAGAGCACGAGCTTTGAAGTAAGCCAGATTCCAGGCAGATTGAAATGCTCAACATTTAAGCCAGAAAAATAAAAATCTATGGAGAAAAACAAATACTGCATGACCTCTCTCATGTGTGGAATCTTAAAAACAAACAAACAAAAAACCTGAACTCTTAGATACAGGAAATAGATTGCTGTTTGCTGGGGGGAGGGGGAGGGGTGGTGGGTGGGGCGGCAGGTGGAGGATGGGTGAAGAGGGTCAAAATGTATAAACCTCCATGTCATAGGGATGTAATGTACAGCATGGTAACTATGGTGAATAATATTGTATTGCATATTTGGAAATTGCTAAAAGAGTAAAGCTTAGAAGTTCTCATCACAAGAAAAAAAAACTCTGTAGCTCTATGTGGTAAAGGATGTTAACTAAACTTACTGTGGTGATCATCTCGTAATACAGTTGTCCCTTGAACAATGCAGCTTTGAACCGTGTGGGTCCATTTATATGCAGATTTTTCCCATAAATACAGTCCTGGTAATGTATTTTCATTATGATTTTCTTTTCTCTAGCTTACTTTATTGTAAGAATACAATATATAGGGGCGCCTGGGTGGCTCAGTCGTTAAGCTCTACCTTCGGCTCAGGTCATGATCCAAGGGTCCTGGGATCGAGCCCCGCATTGGCAGGAAGCCTGCTTCTCCCTCTCCCACTCGCCCTGCTTGTGTTCCCTCTCTCGCTGTGTCTCTCTCTGTCAAATAAATAAAATCTTAAGAAAAAAAAAAAGAATACAGTATATAATACATACAAAAGATGTGTTACTCAATTGTTTATGTTCTTCAGTAAGGCTTCCAGTCAACAGTAGGCTATTAATAGTTAAGTTTTGGGGAGTCAAAAGTTATACGTGGATTTTCAACTGTGGTGGGTAGTGCTCCTAACCCCAACATTGTTCAAGGTAATCACAGGGTGCCCAGCTGACTCAGTTGGAAGAGCATGCAACTTTTTTTTTTTTTTAAGATTTTATTTATTTATTTGACAGAGACATAGCGAGAGAGGAACACAAGCAGGGGAAGTGAGAGGGAGAAGCAGACTAGCCGCTGAGCAAGGAGCCCGATGTGGGTCTCAATCCCAGGACCCCGGGATCATGACCTGAGCCCAAGGCAGACACTTAACGACTGAGCCACCCAGGTGCCCCGAGCATGCAACTCTTGACCTCAGGGTTGTGAGTGCAAGCCCCACGTTGACTGTAGAGGTTACTTAAAACTAAAATCTTTAAAAAGAAAAATCTAATCATTATGTTATACACCTGAAACTAATATTGAAGTTATTTATACCTTGATTTTAAAAAATACAGAAAGGGGGACACCTGGGTGGCTCAGTCGGTTAAGCATCCAAACTTTAATTTCAGCTCAGGTCATGATCTCAGGGTTGTGAGATCAAGCCCCATATTGGACTCTGTGCTGGGCATGGAGGCTGCTTAAGATTTTCTCTCTTTTGCCCTCTCTCTGCCTCTCCCCCCCCATCTAAAAAAAAAAAAAATACAGAAAGGGGAAAAGAAGTATAAGATGTGTAGTAAATGAAAAATGTAAAATAAAATGCAGAAATAAGTACTTATATTGGAATGAATTATAATAAATATACATTAATTAAATTGACCAAACACTGTATGTTAACTATGCTAGAATTAAAAATTGTTTAAATATTAGATTGACTAATTAAAAACCAGACTCTGGGGGCGCCTGGGTGGCTCAGTCAGTTAGGCCTGCAGCTCTTGATTTTGGCTCAGGCTGTGATCTCAGGGTCCTGGGATTGAGCCCCATGTCAGGCTCCACACTCAGCAGGGAGTCTGCTTGGGGATTCTTTCTCCCTCTCCCTCTGCCCTTTTCCCCTCCCACACTTGTGCTTGCATGCTCTCTTTTTCTCCTTCTCTCTCAAATAAAAAAATAAATCTTAAAAAAAAAAACCCACTCTGATTGGGTTAAAAAGTAAGATCCAATAATAAGTTGTCTAAAAGAAACTTAAAAGGCACAAAAAGTTTAAAAATAAAAGATGGAAAAAATTATGAACCAAAAGAAAAAAGGGGAAGAATCTTAATAGCTGACAATATAGAATATAGAGCAAAAAAATATAAGGGACAAAGAAGGACATTATATGCTGATTAAAGGAATAGAGCAAGAAGCTCTAACCATCAAAAACATGTATGCACCTAACAATACAACATCAAAATATACAAAGAAACATCTTTAAAAATTTTCTGGGAGAAATGGATAAATCAAGTTATAGTTAAAAGATTTTAGCCACATCTTTCAGAAATTGATAAACCAAGCACATAAAATAAATATATTGAAATTTTTGAATAATTCAGTTAGTAAGCTAAAGCTATGAGGTAGGTATAGAACCCAACACCCAAGGAATAGTTCAATAATAACTTTCAGATTAAACTATGTGAAGATGTCCACGGCTGACAATTTTTGGCCCATAGAAGTGGTAGTTTCATCTTATTCAACCTAAACCACATAGATTGCTGAAGGAACTAAATCAGCTAATGTGTATAAAACAATCAGCACAATGTCTAATTTAGTCTCCTTTGGTCTGTAGTCTACTGAGAGTACTTGCCTTGATTATTGGTTCTCATAAATTAATTCAGTAAAACCCTACTGTAATTGGGTGAGAGCCAAAGAATTCAGTAATGTGAAATGTAAGGTCACAGTTTTTTGTAAGGTTAACAACAAAACAACCAGTGTGGAGCTAGCTGGTGAGGAATTCTGGGAGTCCAACTGCCATATCTAAATTCGGCCAGACAAAGCTGTAATTTGGTGCCACCTGGTGGTTGGCTCCAATTTAAATATTGTTGGGACAGTTCTGAGTCCAGAGGCAGCAGGAAAGCATCAGTGATTCCAGAAATGTCCCAGTTAGTTGGCCAGATTCCGAAATTTACCTTGGAGAATACGGAGACCAGAGACTCACTCTTCACCTATCTCTTTTTCTGAAACAAGTTTACATGCCTTTCCTTCACCTTCATGACCTTGGTCTCCACCCCAAGATCCCTATCCCCACCCCTAGCATAGAACTTTAACCCCTACCCCTGACTCTTATCCCTGTACTGTTCTCAAACAGGGGCTAGGCCCAGAATGGAAGCCAGTTGCCAATTCTGCATTATATCTAAAATTATATTTTTGATGAGGGCATTATTATGGGGTTTTACTGTGCTTATGAAGGATCCCCTGAATGCACACAACATAGTAGCACTATATTTTTTTATTTTAAAGCCTTTGATTACTGCAAGTGTTTCTGGTTGGCTATAAAAAGCCTTTATTTAGTTGAGACTAATTGAAATTCAAGCAGGAAAATAAAAGGAAGACATGCAAAGGGGGAAATTTTCATCTGGAGAATATTAACCCTATTATATGAATGCTATGAAAACTTAAATTTACAGTTGCCTTTTGTGGATGATCTCTTGTTACCCAACAGGCTCAGAACTTCTTAGTTTGGTTATTTCTTTGTTGAATTTCTCGGTTTGGGGGGTAGCTTTTCCTTCCTCATATAAACACGTGGCCCTACTCCAGTCTTACAGGCGTGCCCCCTGAACACACAAACTGGGCTTCTCAGCATCTGCACGGAGGGGCAAGCCTGTAAAGGGGGTAGTGGTCAGTTATTGGTTACATTTCTGTTTCTGTCCTCATCACTCTTCCTGGCGCCCCTCCACTTGTGAGTTACGGCTGGGTCACTAAACCGAGTCGGAGATAGGCCGTCTGAGAGCCCGGCACCGCTGAGAGCAGCAGAGTTCGCTGTTTGAGATCAGGCTCGTCTTGGCTTGTGGCTGCCAGAGGTCATGTCTGTCTTCAATGAAATTGTCGAGCACCAAGGAAGATTTGTGGCACCCCCCAGCACAGGCCTTCATCTGCCCACTACCTATTGTTCTGACCTTACCTGTTACTTCTGCCTGGCCTCTAACTTCACTGGCTCTCTGGTTTTTACTCAAAAGGGCTATTTATAGCTTTCCAAATATGGCCTGCAGTTTCCTACTCAGCTGCTGCCCACGGTATTCTCTGCTCAGAATGCCCTTCACCCAGCCTGTGTGGGTCAGAATCCCGCTCAGCCTTCCTGTAGCCTCTCAGGACAGCCCCGTCCTTCACGGAACCTTCCTGAGCCAGCTCCTCACTCATCCTTAACACTGGGTCTCCCTCTGGTGCCGCCTTCTGCTTTATATTACAATATGACAGTTCTGAGGGTTAGCGGTTGATTCCTTGGGTAGACTGAAATCTCTGTGAGGACAGGGACTTGACGTATCCATTTTTTAATTCCCAAAAGGGCTCAAAGCTTCGCAGTTGTAGGTGTTCAATAAATATTTGTTTAATTTGAAAGTTTTTGTCACATTAAAACCAGTCAGGCTGTCTTCCAGAGAGTTCTCACCCTCTCCTGCCAATGGCATGGGTGCACAACCCTAATTTAGGTACTAAAGGGCCTCCCCCACCTCTCTCTACAAGTGATAACAGCCAAATTCTGTCCCTGCAAAAATTCTCTGGGAAGGTAGCCATTGGGAAAACACATTCACTTACTCTAGCCTAGACTAGAGATCCCTTTGGCACTGAAATAATTTACTTACTTACCCAATGTCAAGGCTGAATAAATGCAGTCTCCCCCAAGTACAAAGTTTACTCACTCAGAGCTGGGATTGCTCGCCTGGGTGGCTCAGTCGTTAAGCGTCTGCCTTCGGCTCAGGTCATGATCCCAGGGTCGTGGGATCGAGCCCCGCATCGGGCTCCCTGCTCAGTGGGGAGCCTGCTTCTCCCTCTCCCACTCCCCCTGCTTGTGTCCCCTCTCTTGCTCTCTCTCTCTCTCTGTCAAATAAATAAATAAAATATTTTTTTTAAAAAGCTGGGATTGCAACAAGTATCTTACAAAGAATTTGAGTGGGTACAGAAGCTGTACCTTTTGTGTGTCTTCATTTTTTAACATTTAAATGTTATTAAATCATTGGATAGCAACTTGGATGTAACATATTTTATTATAGATAACCGTTTGAAAACTTCAGTATCTCCAGAAAGAGAATTCAGGAAATACCAAATGTGTGTCTTAGAGAATCATAACGTAAGTGCCCTCTCTGTCCCCAAACTGGTTATGAGTTTCTCCCTTGCACTGTACATAGGTCATTTATTTCCACTGATGCTAATACTTTCCTTTAAAAAAACTGTTTTTAATTTTTTTGAAGAAAAGTAACCTCAAACCTCTCTAATTTCTAATGTAAGATATTCTGAGGGAAGCAGGTAATATAGATTATTGGACTCCTCTGGTCCCTTTTCCCTCAAATTCACACATGCGAGTTCCAAAGGGCAATTACTCCTCTTTGCTCCATGCTGATTGTATAGGTCAGGAGGGTAATAAGGTCGTTTATTTGAAGGATTTTCATCTGGTGTATTTCTAATATTCTTGCCCCGCTCCTGACCACTCAAATCAGTATCACAGTGAGACCAGCATCTCTCTCCCACCATCAAAGAAAATGATGAAACAAAGGTGATTTGAGTCTGAACTTTCTGCTCCCAAATTTATCATCTTCCCGGAGCACAAGGGTTGTATTGCTTTAGTCTTTTAAACCAGTAATGGCTCAGTAATAATGTTAGTCCTTTAAACCAGTGACGGCTCCGTATTAACTAGTATCGTGTGTTTACTATTAACTCGATGGCTAAACCTTCAAGTTATTACATATTTTTCAAAAACCTTATTATTGAATTCAGAAATTGCCTCTGGTAGAATCAGGAAAACAAGGTACTACACTAATAAAAGTAAATGTTACGTTATAATAAATTATTAAGAAGACACTGTGTTAGATACTTATATTTTACTTGAAAACTGGAATCTGATTAATTGCCTGAATGGGGATTTCCTTCCTAAAAGATTTTCCTAGTGCTTCCTTAGAAGCCACAGAGAAATTCTGAAACTGCCTTATAGATAACCTCAACTCAAATATGTTCAGCAAGATAATATTTTTGAGATATTAATCTATATTTTTATTCTCCTGTTATTTCTCCCTTTCTCTTCCCTGCCTCCAAGCAGAAATTCCCATCTGGGTTTATTGTCTTGGTGAAGGCATGAGATGGAACAGAAAGCTGAAATGGCCCTCAAGCTTTTGTTTCTAAAAGCGTAAAGCCCCAGCAAGGAGATGATTTGAGCCATAGGCAAAATGTCTTGGGCAGACGCAGGAGGATCCCGGACAGGGTGGCGAGGAGGAGCAGGGCTGGCACGGGAGCTTTCTGGCAACCTGGCTGGGAGGCAGGCCTGCCCTTCGAGAAGACACAGATGTGAGCCATGGCACAAACTAGAGGCTGTGGGCTAGATCTGACTTTGTTTGGCTGTGTGAATTTCAGTCATTCATATTAAAAATCTGGGCAATTTCACATAAAATTCCAGGTTTGGGTTTCTCTAAAGTAATTGGCGGATTTGGCCATACTGGATTCAGTCTATAATGGCACCAAATGGCTGTCTGCCTTGGATAAGGACTGAACCCTCTTGTTCGCCAGAGTCCCCGCCCGTCCCTGCCTTTTCCCTGCACTGACACCAAGAGTTACTCATCCTAACACTCACTGCTGTTTTCCAGGCAATAGAGGATGCTCCTCTTTACCCAAGATTTTTTCCGTTAAGTGGAAAAACAAAAGATAGACTAAAGATGGCTCACATTGAAAGAAACAGGGGAGCTAGTGCATTTTTTTGTAGAAGTGAAGATGTTCTTATGTGTTGAAGAGGCAATCCACCAGCTTCCCGCTTGAATTCTCCTTGCTGCTTCCTGTAGGCATTTGCATCAAGTATCCCTGTTCCAGGCAGCCTTGCAAAGAGATGATCATGTCCCCAGTCAGGCTTGGCAGAGCCGCTGCCTGCAGGGCATAGTGAGCAGGACGATGGGTGGCTTATCCAGAACCGATGTGGGCAAATGCCTGGAGGTCAGAGGCCCTTGGAAGCCCGCTGAGGGTGGGGAAGACTCCAAAACAATGGGGCTTAACATAGAAAGTAAATTATAAACATAGTTATTTCACACACACAAATGTATGAACTCAGATCTCATGGAATACCTTTATTATCTCACTGGCTTGGTTGTTTAGCTCGGAGCTCTAGCGGCTCCATTGTGCTCACGTGATAGAGGCTTCCAGAACCTGTCCTGGAGAAAGACAGCAGGACGCAGTGTTCTTTTCCTTGTGGATGGCGGAAAGAGAATCAGCACTAGAATTGTGGTTTGGGAACCATCACCTGTTTTAGAATCATACGGTGGCATCTCTCCCTTTCTGCATGGAGTTTCGACTTAAAATGGGGCTCTGGGGGGCGCCCGGTGGCTCAGTCGGTTAAGCGTCTGCCTTTGGCTCAGGTCATGGTCCCAGGGTCCTGGGATGGAGCCCCGCGTCGGGCTCCTGGCTCAGTGGGGAGTCTGCTTCTCCCTCTCCCTCTGCTGCTCCCCCTCTTGTGCTCTCTCTCTCTGTGTCAAAAAAACAAATAGAATCTTTTAAAAACTAATAATAAAATAAAATAAAATGGGGTTCTATGGGTGTCAGCATTCAGGTTGGGCATATGAACCTTGGTGTTTTTGCTGCTAAACTAGAAATGTGTTTTTCAAAACCCCAGCTGTTATGTGCCTGGGTTAGTTATCTCAACAGGTCGCTTACCTCATTTATGACCAGTACAAATAACAGCTCTCCTTTACTGAGCTAACCTTCCGCCAACCACTAGAGCAATGCTAAACCTAACCGCCTTGTTTATAACCACCTGGGGGGGGGGGGGGTTGCCCCATGCTGTGAATAGGGAACCGGAAGCCAAAAAGTTTGAGCAAGCTTCTAAAATCTCACACTGGGCACACGTTGGAGTCGGGATTCAAATCCAGGTCCGCCTGACTGTATAAGCTCAGCACTCCACAGCTAGCAAGCACCACAGTATTTATTACCACTTGCTATCTGCCGGACAACAATTGGGCGGAGGGATGGAAGCATGAATGCAATGGCCAAATCTTCAGGGAGCAGCAAAATTAAATTAGGCACATTCTTTTTTTTAACGATTATTTATTTATTTATTTGACAGAGAAAGACACAGTGAGAGAGGGAACACAAGCAGGGGGAGTGGGAGAGGGAGAAGCAGGCTTCCCGCTGAGCAGGGAGCCCGATGCGGGGCTCGATCCCAGGACCCTGGGATCATGATCTGAGCCGAAGGCAGACGCCCAACAACTGAGCCACCCAGGAGCCCCTAAATTAGGCACATTCTTTAGAAATAAAAGGGAAGGCAGGTTCCTGCAGTGACAGGTTTTGCAGGAGTCCTTGGATTTGTGCTGGTAGCAGAGGAAGTCACCTTGTCAGCGGAACATTCACTCTGGGGCCCTGTGCTTCTGGGATGCTAAGACTGGGTCCAGAATAGCATACTACTCTTTTCCCCGACTTTTATGAGTTGAAGTGTATCCCCCAAAAGACACTGAAATCCTTACCCTCAGTATCTGTGAACAGGACGTTATTTGGAAATAGGGTCTTTGCAGATGATCAAGTTGAGGTGAGGTCATTAGGATGGTTCCAATTCACTATGACTGGCATTCTTATAAAAAGGAGAGATTTGGGGGCACCTGGGTGGTTCAGTCAGTTGAGTGTCCGACTCTTGGTTTTAGCTCAGGTCATGATCTTATGGGTCATTGGATCTGGCCCCGCATCAAGCTCTGTGCTCAGTGGGGAGTCTGCTTGAAGATTCTCTCCCTCTGCCCTTCCCCCCCATGCATGACCGCATGCTCTCTCTCAAATAAATCTTTCATAAACTAAATTAAAATAAAATAAAAAGGAGAAATTTGGACACAGAGACAGGCATGTACAGAGGGAAGACTATGTGAAGACATAGGGAGAATGCCATCGACAAGCCAAAGAATAGCTGAGGCTACCAGAAACAGAGAGAGGCCTGGAACAGATGCTCGTTCACAGCCCTCAGAAAGAATCAACCTGACCAACACCTTGATTTTGGTCTTCTTGACTCCAAAATTGTGAGATAATAAGTTTCTGATGTTCTAAGCCACCCAGTTTGTGGCACTTTGTGATGGCAGCCCTAGGAAAGAAAAACACCATCCAACCTGTATACTTTTAATTGTTTTATTATTATTTTTTAAAGATTTTATTTATTTTAGGGATGCCTGGGTGGCTCAGTTGGTTAAGTGGCTGCCTTTGACTCAGGTCATGATCCCAGGGTCCTGGGATCGAGTCCTGCATCGGGCTCCTTGCTCGGTGGGGAGCCTGCTTCTCCCTCTGCCATTCCCCCTGCTTGTGCTGTTCACTCTCACTCTCTCTCTGACAAATAAATAAATAAAATCTTTAAAAAAATATTTTAAAAAAGATTGTATTTATTTTAGAGAGAGAGAGAGAGTGCACGCACCAGCAGAGAGAGGAGCAGAGGGAGAAGGAGGGGGAGATGACCTCCAGCAGACTGCTGAGCCAGAGCCCAATATAGGGCTCGATCCCAGGACCCTGAGATCACGACCTGAACCTAAACCAAGAGTCAGACACTCAACCGACTGAGCCACCCAGGTACCCCCGTATACTTTTTTAAAAGGGAAGATTCAGTTGTGTGGCTTTGTCATCATCCACTTCAGAGTCCTCCTCCTGAGCGGGTCTGGGAGCCCCAGAAGGGTCTGGCATCGTCCACATGCAGCCTTGAACCCATATTTCGAGGCTTAGCCCCCAGTCCAGTCAGCTGGAATATCTAGAGCCTGTGTCTGAGTCACAGCAGGGAAGAACCACTTAAGATCCTTAATGCAGAAGGTGGCAGAAGGTATGACACACATTCTGAAGCATCATGGAGTCCAGTCCAAAAGTATCATGGACAATGTGAATCACAGTACCATCAAGTAAGACCAGTTAGGCTGAGATGAGGGCCGTCTGCAAAAAAGGTCTAAGCGGGAGCACAAACCTGGGTGCTACTACCTCTGGTGGGGAAGGGGCTGGTGAAAACACGACAGAGGAGGTTTTGAAGGAAGACCAGGCATTGACAAGGGGCCTCTAAAAGCCTCTAAGGCTCAGGCAGAAGAGGCGGAAGTGCCCAGTGTGAGCAGGAAAGGAGTGCTCCAGCACTCCTATGTGTCTTAGTGTAGAATGGGATTTTCTGAAAGGAGAAGATTAAATTCTATTCTAGTCAGCACTATTTCTGTTTTGAACAATTAAATTGGGAAATAACTAGACTTAATTGGAAAATAGCAGAAGAGCTAGTACTTTGGCTATAATGCAGGTCATGCCAATTGTCAGTTACTCATCGAGAGCCTGGCACATATTAGGTCTGCAGTAACTATTTGTTACATGAAAGAATGAGTTACAAACCATCTAATCTCTCTGGACATTATTTTTTTTTTCATCTGTTCAAAAATGGGATAAATTGGTATGGGGAGGTGATATACCTGTTCCATCTCTCGCAGATCCGTGATCAAAGGCAAACAGGGTGACAAAATGTGAAAACACTGTTGTTATGAACTGAATGTTTATGTTCCTCCCAAATCCATATGTTGAAGCCCTAACCCCCAGTGTAAAGGTATTTGAAGATGGGGCCTTTGGGAGGTAATGAGGCTTAGATGAGGTCATAAGGGTGGGGCCCTCATGGTAGGATCAGTGCTCTTTTTTTTTTTTTTAAGATTTATTTATTTGAGGGGTGGGGGAAAGCACGCAAGAGTAGGGGGGAGTGGCAAAGGGGGAAAGAGAATCCCAAGCAGACTCCCCGCCGAGTGTGGAGTCCAACATGGGGCTCAATCTCACGACCCTGAGATCATGACCTGAGCTGAAACCAAGAGTTCAGACACTCAACCCACTGAGCCACCCAGGCACCCCAGGATCAGTGCTCTTATAAGAAGAAATACACAGCGAGTTTACTCTTTTCCTATTCACCATGTGAGGACGCAGCAGGAAGGTAGCTATCTGCAAACCAGGAAGCCAGCTTTCACCAGAACGCAACCATGCTGCCACTCTGATCTCAGACTTCCAGCCTCCAGAAAAGTGAGAAGATAAATTTCCATTATTTAAGCCCCCGAGTGCAGGGTATTTTGTTATGGCGGCCAGAGCAGACTAAGACAACAATGGGAAGACCTTTATGACTGTGAACTTTATAGAGTTCTGTATTGGGCAGGGGGGTGCGGTTCTGGCATGTGGCGCAGATTCTACCATGAATTAGCTACTTGCCTTTGGGCTCTTCCCTTGTAACAGCATAGGGGGTACAGGGACATTTCCAGGCATCATTCATACAGACTAGGACCCATCCTGTCCTAATGTTTGACCTTTTGTTTCTTCATCTATAAAAAAAAAAGGATGAGGAATGGAACATGGTATCTAACAGCAATTCATTTATTCTTTCAGCAGATATTTGTTGAGAATTGACTGTGTCTGAGGCACAGAGCCAGGTACTCGGAGACAGAGCATTGGAACAGGGTCTTGCCCTCCAGGAGTTTACAGAAAGGCACTTACAGCTTCCTGTGAGCAGAGTCTCTGTATTAGCTAATTTGCCGTAACAAAACATCACAGACTCAGGGGCTTAAACCACAGACCTTTATTTCTCATAATTCTGGATGCCGGAGGTCAGGGTACCAGCACATTGGTTTCCCCTGAGGCCCCTTCTCCCTGGCTTGCAGATGGCCTCCTTCTCTTCATGTCCCCTGTTGGCCTTTTCTCTGTGTGCATTGCTGGTGACTCTCCCTCTGCTTTTAAGAATACACGGGAGGGCGCCTGGGTGGCTCAGTTGGTTAGGCGACTGCCTTCGGCTCAGGTCATGATCCCAGGGTCCTGGGATCAAGTCCCACATTGGGCTCCCGGCTCAGCGGGGAGCCTGCTTCTCCCTCTAACTCTCTCCTCTCTCATGCTGTTTCTCTCTCGCTCGCTCTCTAATAAATAAATAAGTAAAATCTTAAAAAAAAAAAGAATACACGGGAGACTCTTAATCAGAGGAAACAGACTGAGGGTCACGGGGGGGGGGGGGGTGGGGGGATGGAGTAACTGGTCGATGGGCATTTAGGAGTGCACTGATGTAAGAGCACTGGGTGTTATATGCAACTGATGAATCACTGACATCTGCCTCTGAAACCAATAATACATAATGTTAATTAATTGAATTTAAATGAAAAAAAAGAATACCGGTCATTGGACTGAGATGAGAGGCACACCCATATGACCTCATTTAACATTAATTACCTCTTTAGAGAGTCCATCTCTAAATACAGTCACTTGGGGCACCTGGGTGGCTCAGTCAGTTAAGCATCATGGGATCGAGGGTCCTGGGATCCAGTTCTGCATCAGGCTCCCTGCTCAGTGGGGCATCTGCCTCTCTCTCTCTGCCCTCCCCCAGCTTGTGGGCATGCTTTCTCTCTCTCTCAAAAATAAGTAAATAAAATTTTTAAAAAGTAATTAAAAAAATAAATAGTCACTTTCTCAGGCATACTGGGGGTTAGGACTTCAACACATGGATTTAGGGGGAGGTCAGAGTTGAGTTCCTAATAGCCTCTATGACCAGGAAAGAAAAGGCACTGTGGAAGTACAGAGCAGGGGCATCTCGCCCAGACTTGGACTACCCGAAGCCTCTCGAGGAAGAGATCTAAGTTAACTGAAGGATGGGGCTGGCGGCAGGGGCTGCTATTCCGAATAAATATACTCTGTGAAGCACAAACCTTGTATATTTCACTTTTTTGTGGCCTCTGACTTTTTTTTTTTTTAATGTGTTTGGCCTTTGGTAGGAATAACAAAGAGGAACCCAAAAACATTCCAGAAGCCAATGTGCCTTGGGCAAGCCACCTTTCCTTTTTTTTTTTTTTTTTAAGATTTTTATTTATTTATTTGACAGAGAGAGACACAGCGGGAGAGGGGAACACAAGCAGTGGGAGCAGGAGAGGGAGAAGCAGGCTTCCCGCCGAGCAGGGAGTCCGATGCGGGGCTCGATCCCAGGACCCTGGGATCATGACCTGAGCCGAAGGCAGACGCTTAACGACTGAGCCACCCAGGCGCCCCGCCACCTTTCCTTTTTGCTTCAGCTTCCTTCTTGGTATAATCAAGCACTCCGCATTTATTATTTCCCAGACCTTAATGTGCCATGATTCTAGGGAAATCCTTAGGTATATTCACAGTTACTTCTCTAAAATACTGGGTTGACAATTCAGAAGCTTGGGGAAAGGGAGACATGGATTCTGTAGCCAAATGCCATATTAACTTTTGGAACATTATTAAGATCTCTTCTCTCTGTTTTCTAATAAGAACATGTAGATAAAGGGGAGCCTGGTGACAGGAGTAAGTCCAGACTCTCACACCAGCTCTGCATGACTTACCTACTCCAGGGTGACTTTTGCTCTGTAGGCCCCGGTGACGTCTGTGGGAAGGGGGTACAGGGCTGCAAAAGCAATGGATGCCCATTGTGGGAAAAAATAAAACCGAACATGACACAAAGGTATTATGTGAAAAAGTACATTCCTTTTCTCGCTCCCAGCCTATACCGTAGGGGAAACCATGCCTCCCCGTTTTCCACATCTTCTAACTTACGCTGAAATATATGTATTTGTTTTTCTTTTTTTTACAAAAACAGGATGATACTACTTATGTTGTCTGGCACACAGGAGTGTGACAGCACCTGGCTCCAGGGGTCCCAAACAGACCAGGCTTAGCCAGCCGCCACTGACAAAATCCAAAGGCAGAGAAACAAATGGTGGTGGAACAAGAAAGGAATTTATTTATTTATTTATTTATTAAAGATTTTATTTATTTGAAAGAGACAGACACAGCGAGAGAGGGAACACAAGCAGGGGGAGTGGGAGAGGGAGAAGCAGGCTTCCCGCCGAGCAGGGAGCCCGATGCGGGGCTCAATCCCAGGACCCTGGGATCATGACCTGAGCCGAAGGCATATGCTTAACAGCTGAGCCACCCAGGCGCCCCAAGAAAGGAATTAAAAAAAAATTTTTTTTTAATAATCTCTATACTCAGACCTGGGGGCTCAAACTCATGACCCAAGATCAAGAGTTGCATGCTCTTCCGACTGAGCCAGCCAGGCACCGTGCACAAGAATGGAATTTATTTAAATGAAGCCAACAGTGGGAGGAACACAGAGTAGCCTCTAGAAGACTATCTCCAAAAGGCTGAAACTACTTCCAGGTTTATATAAGGAAAATGTGGGGCAAAGGTGGGCGGGTACCTGCAGGTAGGCAGTGAAGGTCAAAAGGATCAGTGTCCTGGAGTCAATCCTGGGAGGGGTCTTGTAGGCTCAGGGCAGTCCTTGCTGGTCAGGGGATAGTTTTGGCTCCCATTAGCGGATGCTCTGCCCTCAGGGTCTTCCGCCTGAGCCAAGAGACAAACTGGAAAGAACCCAACTAGAAAAGTTTGAGGTCAAAACGGAGACAGCCCAAGTCCTCTTTCAAATAGATCTCTAATTGTCTTTTACTCAAATGTGGCATTGACATTCATTCTTCTGTCCCCATAAAAAAGAGTACTTCTCTTTCTAAAGCCTATGTAGTATGCTAGCATGTGTCATTTATTGAACAATTTTTCAAAACCCCTCCCATTTTTTTGCTAACATGAATGATCCTGCAATGAACATACTTGTAGATGTAGCTTTGGTTGAGTAGTTCCCCTCGAAGGATTCCTAGAAGTAGAACCGCTGGATCTCGAGTTCATTTTTATGAGGTGTTTCATTGTACAGAAAAAAATTTAGGTCAAATAAGACCCCCCAAAAATGTGTGTATCTATGTATGTATACCATTTCATTTAAAAAGTCTTGACTCACAGCATGAAATAATTTCTTAAAAATTGGCCGGTTACTAGACTAGTATGTCTTCTTTTTCTTCTTTTTTTAATGGGCACTGATTGGCTGGGAAACCAGCCTCCCCTTACTCCCTGCTTCCTGACAGTCGCAGCTGTGTGATCAGCGTGGGGACTCCTGACTGCAGGCCCGTGGGCGCCCCTCTGGGTGTGGGGGCCCTGGTGGCTGCTACGCCTCCAGCCAGCACTCTGGACTCAGAATGAGCTATAGTTCAGATTGGCATTTGTTTTCTCAAGGGCTTGAAATTGAGAGTGGAATTGCAGCAATTTTCACTCTTCCTAACATTTCTTTTTGCAGAATCCTATTGTGCAAGCCAGATATCCAACTAAAATCAGATCTTAATGGCTGTGTTGGGTACTTAAAATCTCAAGCTGCTATAAATTATTAAATAGGCCTCAACACAGAAGAAGAACTGCCCAGCACAAATTCTCTGCAGCTTTTTCATTCAAAACTTAATCTTTTCCCCCATATTGGGTCGTTTACCGGCTCCGGATTCCGGTAAAGGTAGGTCTCCCCGCTCCCACCCCCCCAGCACACAAGGGGTTAAACTTAACTCCCGGAGCCTAATTTCCCAAACAAAAGCCAGTTTTGCAAGTTATTTTTCAAGGTGTGTCTTTCCATAAGTTCTATTTAATAAAGTTAATACATGTTCCCACTTCCCTTCTTTTTTTCCCTTCTTACTTCTCTGTTGTCAGTATTCATGGAATCTGGATCTGTCAGCTACTTATGTTTGAAGTGGAAGAATTGGCAAAATTATACATCCAGCAGGCAAGAAATAAAGTGGAAATGTCTCACAAGTAACACTGAAATCTGTTGCGTTGTTTTAAGACTTAACTACTGAGAAGAAAAAAAAAAAGCCCTACTAAATATTGTCTTGGCAACTATAAATATATTTTAGCGATGATAAAAACCTTTAGAATAGCAGCTACAAGATATCTGAAACCTAATGCCTATCTGTCTGCCACTCTCAATTATATATATTTATATTCTATATATCCCATTCTTCATTAAATGCTGTGCAATTTTCCTTTTGAGTTGCTGTAGTGTTTTATGTGAATCCTTTATATGGCCAAGGAGCCAATTTCCCCCCCTGCTGCATTTTACTCAGGTAAGATTGGAAATGAGCTCATTAGATCAATTGCTGCAACTCTAATTTGAAAACTTGAAAAATGCATTTCTAACTAAGAAATTTCCAATCATGCAGATATCTAAAACTCGGTTTTCTTTTTTTTTTTTTTCAGGTCTTTCCACACATCCCCATGAACCAGGAACTGTCACTCCTACTGACTTCTTAGGGTTGTGTTGGGCAGGAATTGTGTTTTTTATACCTCATTCCTCTCCCCATCTTACTCCATGTTTATTCATTTTTTTTCAGAAGGCATTACTTTTATCCACTTGCACTTTCAGACCTATTATTTTTTTTTTCAGAGCTATTATTTTTTAAAGCCTCCAAAATACAAGTTAGATACAGCTATTCCAGTGCAGCTTTGGAGGTTGTTTTCACCTTCATATACTATTTTCCCTTATGAAACAAAACAAAAAACATACAAAACCATTTGAGGGTAGGCCATTTCCTAGATAGCAATGATTTTCATTTCCGTTAATAACTTATTTGGAATGAACAGCTTACTTTGTTAAGTAGATTGATCCAGTTATGCAAATTAAGATGTGTAATTTACAATAATACTCAAGGTCACTTTGTTATTTTCTAAGATGTTTTTAAAAAGTCAGCCGTCAGGTAAGCACGCTGCTCGCCTTAGATGCTATTTATTAATAAAATTATTGTATTTGGTTTCAAATATGAACAAAGAAATGTTGGTTTCTATTATTTTTATTTCTATTGTTTTACTATTTAATTTCTCCTTAAATACCTCGGTTGTTACTGTGAAAGGGCTGAAGATACAGATCTTCACAACACATATCTCATCTAATCCCCTTTGTAAAAATGTAACAAGGTCATTTTACATTTTTAAACCACTTCTGCAAAGTGGTTTAAAAATGCAAAGTGAGCTTAAATGCTACTCTTAACTCTTCCTAACTCTTCTACCGGGAAATCCTAGAAAACTGAACTAATGCAACTTATACTCTTTAAATTCTAATTATAACTGTCAAATTAAATTGAAGGTGAGACTAAAACTGCTGTATCTGTTAAGTGAGTCAAGCGATGTACTGGATCATACGTGTTATTTAATGTGCAAGTGTAAAAGTCAAGTTGCCGGCAGAAATCGAAGTGCCTCCATTCTGTCTTCTGAGAATGTATAAATTAACCATTCTCCCCCAAGCGGTCCTCCTCCCTTCCTCCCTCCGCCCTATTTTAAATGTAGATAGGGCGTCTCAAGTCTTTTGAATTTGAAGGGCTGCTATCTCGGCCCCATTCTTTTCATCATCCTGTTTTGAATGACACTGAGCACGTATAGATTCTTTTATAAAAGCACCCCCTGGATGCAGAGCTCGGTTCTCCCGGAGGCTTGCTAATTTTGCATAGCAATTAGTACTGACTTCTCAAAATGGGCTATCCAAATGCAGCCTCCAGAATGTTCCACGTAGTTCCTCAAAGGTCTTAGATAACCGTGCGCCTTTTGATTTCAAACCCGAAGGGAAAGAACTTGCATAATTACTAAATTCCCAACTGGAGTGGCCCGGAGGAGGACACGGTAATCCAAAACTCTTACGTTAATTCAAACCCTCCCCGCAACTGGGCAGCAAGGAGCCAGCATATGCCTTCTTTTAAAATCTATTCTACCTATTCACTGACCGCGCAGGGCTGGGCCACATGGCTCTCTCTTGCAGCCAGTCAGCTGTGAGCAGCAGATGGGATCATTTGCATTTTTCTTTTTATATTTACTCCGACCGGCAAATTAAAGGCTTTATAAAAAAATCTACATTCTCATTGTTTGCCTAAAATACAAAAGTGGTTTAACTGTTGGATTGGGCTTCCCTGACCTTCACACGCCACACCCCTTCAAGTCACTGAGACTTAAGAAAATACCCGAGGGGTAGGTTTCGTATTTATCAACTTGCAATCTACAGTCCGGGAGTTAGGAGTAGAAAGAATCAGCCTTTATTGAATTGGTGACTCGTGTTTTTCTATTTTCAGCGCTCGGCGCAGATACCCCGTGGGTTTGTCTGTGGCATGTGGGTCTGCGAGCGCGCGCACTTCTGAATCTCTTGCTCTGTAGCCTCAAACCTCAAAACTTCGCGTTACAAGTAGAAGGCTGATTTTCAGCCCAGGCTTACAACAGAGGGCGGCCACCCTGCCGGGGGAGTGGCCAGAGCCAGCGTTTCCAGTGTTTCCCAGCGCCGGGGTCGCTCCCCCGCGCCCCGCCAGACTCCATGCCGGCTTCGCGGGGCCCCGGGGGCCCACGCGGGTCCCCGCGCCCCGAGGTCTTTGTGCGGATCGCGGCGCGGGAACACCCGCCCGGGGGGCCAGGGCCACGACCGGGATGCCAAAAACTGGGGAGAGACGCGGGCGCGAGGGGAGGAGACGACCCGCAACAGTCGCCGTCCCGCGGAGGAAAAAAAAAAAAGTAGAAAAAGAGGCTTTTCAGGTCAAACTCCTCGGGTCTGAGCAACCACGTTTTAGAGCAATGACTCGTGGGGGGAGAACACACGGTGTGCAGGGCACTTTGTTAGGCAGCGCTGCCCGGGCGCGCCGTGGGCTTCGCGGCCGCCGCCCCCCGCCCCCCGCGCGGGCCCACGTGGAGCGGCGCGGCGCTGGACGAAAGCGCAGGGCCGCCCGGGTCCCCGGAGTGCGCGCCCCAGCTCCCCGCCGCGGCCGTTCACGCCCGAGCGCCGCCGCCGGTCCCGCGTGTGCCCCGCTGAGGGGGAGGGGCGGGCCAGGGGTGGGGGCGGAGGGGTTGTGGTTCCACTGCAGCGGGGGCTCCTGTGTCCTTGTGCGGAAATGACACACGGAGTCCCGTCACGTCACGCGAGAGCGCAGCGCACGGACACACACAAAGAGAGGGGAAAATACACGGCGCCCTCCCGCCGCCCCCAGCAACTCCCCGGGCCGCCCCGGCCAGGCCCTCCGCGCGCGGCCCCCACTCCCCGGCCCCGCGCTCCCCCCCACCCCCCCCACGTGGCGCCCAAACTCGGCGCGGGCCCGCTCTGCAAAGTACAGAACTCGCGTCCCAGGTAAGTGCGGGGCGGATCAAGCCGGCCGCGCGGTGGCGGCTCCGGGGCAGACGGACGGGCGAGTGGCTGCAACATCCATGCCGGGGTGGGGGCGGGAGCAGGGGAGGGGACGCGAAGGGGGGCTGCCCTGAGCGCGCCCGCCGGGAGGAGCGCCCACCCCCGCGCAGGGCCGAGCGGCCGGAGCGGGCGCCTAGAGCCCACGGGCTCGCCGCGCCCATTGTGCCGCGCGCCCCTTTGTGCCGGCTCGGAACGCGGCGGCTCCATGGCGTTCCGGGGAGCACGCGCGCCGCGCGGGGCGGAGGGGGGGACGCGGAGTGGAACGGTCCGCGTCGCCGCCGTCGCCCGCCCCACTCGCGCCGTGCGCGGGCCCCGCACCCCCGCCTGGCGCTGCGATGGAGCGGCCGGGGCCGCCGGAAGGCTCGGCGGAGCCCGCGGTGGGCTCGGCGCTCGCGCTCGGCCGGGCTGCGGCGGGGCACGGCTCGGCGTGTAGAAGGGGGTGTCAGAGCAGGAGCAGGGGGCGGGGACTGGAGGGGGATGCCGAGTGGGGAGCTGGAGGCCGGAGGAGCCCCCGTTCGGAGGGACGCTGCCTCCGGAGGCTGCAAATGGAGCTAGGCAGGCCGGCGGCGGCGGCGGCGGCGGCCACCGGGAGCGGACAGGGACGGGCCCCGCCGCCAGGGGGCGCAGCGCTCCCTCCCCGGCGGTCCACGGCGCGCCTCGCGGTTCCCGCTGCCCGGGAGCTGGAGGCGGGCCCGGCGCCCTGGGTGTGCACCCGGCCTGGCGCGAGGCCTTCCCGGCCAGCCGCGCAGCCGGAGCCCAGGGCGCTCGCCGCGCCTCGTGACCGCCCGCCCCCTTCCCCTCTTTATTGTAAACGTGAATTCCCACGCAGACTTTGCCCTCGCCTTATCGGTGAGCGTGCTGCAACGCTTGTGAGGGCCTTGTGTGCCGCGGCAGAGTTTTTTACAAGGTGTTTTTACAGGGGTGAGAGAGTTTGATTGCTCAGGTGGCCCGCCTGGGAGAGTTGCACACGCAAAGGCTAACCCGACTAGGGTGCACGGGATGGGGCTAATAAGCACCTCAGAGTTGGTAATGTTCAACTTATTAAAGTGACTTTTGAATGTTTACCGTGCCAGAAAGCTGTGGCTGCAGGAAACTGAGGCAAGAAGTGAGCTCCCGGGCTTGCTGGGTGTATGAGAGAGGGATGGAGAAGATTCTTTTGTTAATCCGCACTGCCAGCCCGTCGGCTTTTGTTCTGTTTCATCATCCGTCCCTAGTTCATGGTTTCCTATCAATAGCTGCACAGGACCCTGTCAGCTTCTCTCACCCTCGCTACGGACATTTGTGCATTTCTTGTATCTTCGCAGTTTTAGATCTCCAGCCGCTAACCTAGTGTCTGATAACTTAGTAGGTGCTCAGTAAATATTGGCTAAATGAATGGAGGGCCTCTTGGATTTCAGAAGAAAGGTGGGGTTAGTGCAGCCTGTTCCCACTAGTGGGCTCAACGGTGTATGTGTGGCCCTTGAAATTAAATTCACGGATAAAACCAGAGCTTTTAATATCTCTCACATAAAAGCTCCACCACTGAATATGGGTTTTACTGGAGACACCCATCCCTTTGATGAAGCAATTTAACAAGAAAAGTTTTGTGTCCTTCCCTTCCACCACCACACACATAGCAGTAGTTCCAGCGAAGAGAGGACCTAGTAGACAAGGTAATCATCCCAGGAACCTCTTAAAGAGTACCACATTGCCACATTTATTACTACTATCCCTTTTGGTCACTTCTAGGTTCCTAAACATCCTTTACATGAGCAGAGGAATTGCAGAATGTATAATAATTAGGAAGAGAAAAATTAGAATCAACCCTGACAGATTTGCTTAGGTGAAAATTTAATCTCCTGCAGAACGTCCCACCTGCCACTTTTTAGAGCTGACTAAAAAGCCCCTGAAGCAGTGAGGAAGGAAACAAGAAGCTTTTATGAATTGAATTGACACCATGATGAAAAATCTGGGGATGTGTCTTTTAAATACCTAAAAATTGTATAATGTAGAAACACATGAAGGTTGCTAGCCAACCAGCAAAAATAACTTGGTGTTAGTGTATGGGAGGTTGGGGTGTAGCATTTTTTTCCTGGCACCTAGTCGTGATGACAGGTGGTGAATTACGGTTGCTACCGTTATTACTCATTGTGCCCCTCATTGGCTAAAGTATGTTTGGGGGAATTATTTGTAGAATTAATCTTCTGGTAGATGGAACTTTTCTGCATCCTCCCCCTTGATGGTGGTTACAGGGATGTATACATGTGTTATCTTTCATGGAACTGTGCACCCCTCCCCCCAGAGAGTAAATCAGTTAATTTTTTTTAAATAAAATTTAAAGTCACAACACACATGCCCCCCAAATGGGGTATTTTATGTGCTTTGTGAGCATCGCTTTGCTCTTGCTGTTTCTTTCCCCCTCCAGATTGGACAGTTGTTCTTGTCCCCCTTCTGATGCTCCAGTACTTCTTGCAACATTATTTCAGCTTCCAGCTCTGGTGGTTTCTGGAACTAGCTGCCACACCTGACCCCCACGTGCTGTGCTAAGAGTGCTCCATGCTGGTGTCAGGACTTCCGTGTGTCAAACGGGAGACATGCTATTTCACTGGGAGTGGTAGTTAATGCGTGGCATGTTAGTCACTGAATGATCAGACCTTTTACGAACGACTGGTTTATTTATTTATTTTTTAAAAGATTTTATTTATTTGACAGAGAGAGACACAGTGAGAGAGGGAACACAAACAGGGGGAGTGGGAGAAGGAGAAGCAGACTCCCCGCTGAGCAGGGAGCCCCATGCGGGACTCGATCCCAGGACCCTGGGATCATGACCTGAGTCGAAGTACAGACACTTAACCGACTGAGCCCTCCAGGAGCCCCTGGTCTTTCTTGTGTGCTGGGGGCTATTGGTTTGAGCATGGAGCTAGTGAATGGAAGGATGGAGGCTTGGGGATGGGGGGTATGTACACCAGACTATGCCCCAAGTCTAATTAGCTCATGTGGTCACAAGACAACGCACTCCAAAGAAGTGGGAAGTACAGAGGAAACTCAGCTTGTACCTCCTAGGAAAATTAGTCACCACCGTACAGTCAGTCACATGGCTGAGTGCTGGGGTGTGCTGGCCCTCTTGTCCTGCTTGAGCCCCAGCTTCTGGGTGCCAAGGTTAAAGTTACAAGTCTGGTGCCTCTCACTATTGATGTCTTTGGAAGGTAGCCCCTCTTGGCCTCATGAAGGCTTTGAGAGTAATGGCTTAGCCGAGGAGGACATCGCAGTCACATTCGGACAAGACAGTGTCTGAAGGGTAAGACACCAGCTCGCAGGCAGGCAGGGTGGAGGTCGGACTTCTAGGCCCGCTGGAAGATGTGGTTGTACTTGAGTAAGGAAGGCAGCAGCAATTACAGCTTTAGAAAACTCGGGGGAAAATTGCCCTGGTTTTTGTGAGGACTGCTATTTTTCAAACTGCGTTTGCAGATGTGTCTAAAAATAAAAACAAATTGCAAACATGTCCTGCAAGTCCCAGGGGCAGGATGCCACTGCCAAGAGGGCCGGGTTCCGAGAGCCCCAGGACTCCCAGCCGGTCTTGTAAACGCAGAGCCCCGAGCCCCGCAAGAGCAGATGGCATGGGAACATTCTTTCTGTCCTTAGGGAGAGCATTTTATTGGATTTCACCCCCTTCCAGTTTGTTTCGTTTTCATTTAAAAGAAAAGTTATTAAACTTTTAAAAGCTTTAAGCCATATTATTTAATTTTGCCGTTTTAAGAAATATCCACTAGGGGCGCCTGGGTGGCTCAGTTGGTTGAGCGACTGCCTTCGGCTCAGGTCATGATCCTGGAGTCCCGGGATCAAGTCCCGCATCGGGCTCCCTGCTCAGCGGGGAGTCTGCTTCTGCCTCTGACCCTCCCCCCTCTCATGTGCTCTCTCTCTCTCTCATTCTCTCTGTCTCAAATAAATAAATAAAATCTTAAAAAAAAAAAAAGAAATATCCACTATTAAAATGACTTTGAAAATCTTTAAAAAAAAAAAAAAACAACTTTATAATAGGTAACATTTACTTTTTTTTTTTTTTTTCGAAGATCCCACTTATCTATTTGACAGAGAGTGTGCATGAGCAGGGGGAGGGGGAGAGGGAGAAGCAGACTCCCAGCCAAGCAAGGAGCCCGTTGCGGGGCTTGATCCCAGGACTTTGGGATCACGACCGGAGCCGAAGGCAGACGCTTAACCAACCGAGCCACCCACGTGCGCCTGGATAACATTTACTAAGTGCTTTGTGCAGTCACTTTCTCCTTTGTAATGTTCGCAGAAATTCTTGAGGTAGGCTATTATGTTCAGCTCCATTTTACAGAGGAACCAAAGGTAGGGAAGCCACTTGCCTTGTGTTAATAAGCCGAACAGTAGGCAGGGCCAGAGTTTTAACCTGATTCTTTCTGATCCTCAAGGGAGTTCCCTTTTCTTGGAGATCAGAGATCAGCTGCACTCGTCCCTACTCTGGTGGTCCAGGGGCCCTATCGCCAGGTGACTTGCTCTGCCTCAGAGCCCAGCCTACAAATGGGCGCTCAGTGGGAAGGAAGAAAGCAGAGCGTGGGGAGGTCATGCCCCATTCGTCGGGCTCTTGGAAGGCTGGAATGAGGCCCCGGAGTCCACCTGGGTCCCTTTCGTTCTTTTTGCTCTCTGTAATACCCCCCCACCCCAAGGGAGGCACAGACTGCTGCCCCCCCTGGTTCTCTGCCTGCCAAATAAGAGGGCTCTTGCGAGGATCGCGTGGGTTAACATGTAGAACAGACGGCTAGCCGGCCCTCCGGAATGTGAGCTGGTATCCTCCTTTTCTGTGCTTAATGTTTAAAATCGATATGACAGAGCGATATCACAAAGTCAGATCAGTCATGACCGTTGTGAAAAGGCTGAGGTGAGTTTTTGTTAGGTCTTTAAGTTTTGAAATCCTGAGTATGTCTTATTAATGACACCTTGAAAACGGTCCAAGTGTATTTTCCCTGCTTTACCCTTTGCATGTGGCAGCTCACACAGCCACCAGCTCCCTGGTCTCAGGTTTCAAACACAGTGCTTTTCTGGGGCTCCCGTTCTCCAGCAGCTCTTCCTGTGCTCAGAGTTTGCCTCACTTTGCATCTGCAAACGTGACTTGGGAGGTGGGGAGGATCTGCCCCCCCCACCCCCCCCAGTGGCCTGAGGTCAGGGCTGCTGGGCCCTGTCTTCCTGGACCGCACCTCAGCCCAGTGGCCAGTGCTAAGTTCAGTGGACGTTTCCGATTTAGTGGGCCAGAATCCTGAGTCAGCCGGCTGGGATTTGAACCTCGAGGTTTCAGGAAGCCCAAGTACTTCCCATTTCTGGGCCTGCTGCAGGGCCTGTGTGAGTCCTGGCCAGCCACAAGCCCCTGGCACCTTGGATTAGCCTCACACTGCCCTCACCAAGAGGCCTGGTCTGGCTGCTCTCTCATGAGTGGAGGTTCTCTGGAAAGAACATGATGGAGAGGACCCCTGGCCACTCCTAGCCCTCTCTGAGCAGCACTGGAGAACGTTGTCCCTTGGACACCTGCGGGACACTTAGGGAAGTGACCCATGACCCTGCGAAGGCGGTGGGCTTTGGCAAGGAGTCACCACACCTAGGTGACCCCTGCTGTCCTTACTGTGGTCTTGTCTTCAGCTCTCAACAAGGAGAATTCTCCACGTCAGGTTCTATGTGACTCCTTATTACCCACTCAAACCAGTCACCTCACCACACCTTCCTTTTTCTGTGGTTCAGGCACTCCTCAGCTCGGCAGACCTGCTGACCTTCCCTGTCCCCACTACCTCCTGCTGCTTAACCCAGGAGCCAGGTCCCTCAGAGCAGGCCTCTGCTTGCCCAGTTTGGGCCAGTTTTGAGGAGTCAGGGAAGGAGGGCCCCAGAGGCGGGTCAGAATGTCTCCTAGACACCGTAAGAGAACCCTGAAGAAAGGACCACATTTAACAGTGGTCATGCAGGGTACAGAGACCCAGAAAGTGAGGCCTCTGCCCTGGTGAGTTGCTAAGCTTCCGGCCAGCCGCGAGCCTTCCGGTGACCTGGCCTTCCCACCCTGATCCAGAAGACTTGCTCTCGTTTTTTGGTTTTGTTTTGTTTTTCCCTCCCGTGAAATTTACCTTATTTTGAAAATCCAGGCAAATGCACTGATAGAGCCTATAATGTACCCACCAGGAAATGACATTTCCTTATGGTTCAGAACCAATCTCTTCACCTTCTTCTTCACACCCAGGTTTATGAGCTGAGACTTTTTCCTGATCTCTCTTTCTCCCCACACTGAGGAGCATTTTCCATCTTCAGAGGCAATAATTCAGAGATAGTTAGGAAATGAAAGGCCTTTCCTAGTTTGTCAGTTGTTATATTGTTTCTTAGATTATCGATATTTTAAATATTTAAAAGTTGAAAGATTTGATTTTACGTAATTAGCATGTTGCTGTTTGTGGGCCTGAGTGAGAATATGGCCTGCTCTATTCTATATTCATATTGTAATACTCCTTATTTTTCATTTTTAAAAATTTCTTTTTCATTTTCAAAGAATTGCATGCCCACTGTAGAGTATTTGGAAAGTAGAAGGAAATATTAAGAAAAAAAAATCCATAATCTCCTGATTGGAGGTAATTAACGTTTTGGCATATTTCCTTCTAGCTGCATTATGGCATTTTTTAATTATGCAGTTGACATATCCCCAGCGAACTTTGAAGTAGGTTATTATTGACTGGGTGGCCCTGTAATGAACAATTGATTTTGAATCTTTACACATAATTTAATGCTCGGCTCTTCCTGTCAATAGAGGTTTTCGAATTCATGTGTTGAGAAAATGTGTCAAAGTCGACTTCCTAACTTTGTATAATGGAAATAACGATAGTGATCAAGGGGGATCTCAATCCAGGTCACATTCAGTTTGTTCTGTCTCCTACTTTCTCTGCAGCTTTTTGTGGAATTGATCAATAAATAATAACAGCTAACGGCTATGGAGGGCTTCTGCGCCAGGATTTCCACCCTCGGTCTGATACTCAGTTCCTGCCTGTGCTTAGCCTGAGAACCTCTGCCCTCTGCCCAGTGTGATGACTGCATATCATAACTTTCAAGTGTGTGAGGCTCCGTAAGTGACAGAAAGATTTGGTTATAGGTCCTTATAAGCTGAAAGTGATGAGGAGGATCAAGATTTGCCCATCTGAACATTGACAAAGTTATTTTCGAAGTAGATTTTTTTCCCCCTAGAATTTGCTTTAGTGTTATTTCTTCCCCTCAAAGAAAAAAGTCTGATAAGTATATGCTAGAGCTTAAAATTATTTGTGTCTAGGTCACAAAATTGTAAGCATTGGTGGTCTTCTGCACAGCTATGCAGGCCGCCCGTGTTTACTAGATTTGAGTTACGGTTGTTATAGAAACCCTAATGTAATATCTCCTAACCTTGGGGTTCTGAGTGCTCTTTCCTTCCTGTTACTTTTATCTTATGCTGTTTACCCGTCCTCCCCTCTGACCGAGGTTCCCAGAGTTCCATCTTCATTCTCCAGGCCCTCCATCTCTGCTCGTATCGGTTGTGATCAATCCTTGTAAATCAGCTGTGCCGTCGGTCACCCCTGCACAGAGGACGGTCCCCCACTGGCACCAGCAGCTCCCCATGCACAGTCGGGGATGTAGTCACCAAAGCACTGGGCAGGGAGGCTTCAGCATGTTCCCAGCTTTTCCGACCCTTGGATCCCATACCTATAAAATGAGATCATCTCTGAGGTCCCTTTTGTCTCTAAAACTGTGCCTCAGTTTCCTAATGTAGGAGACTAACAAGAATCTCTGCCTCATAGGATTGTTAGGGAAGTCAGTTCACTGTGAACCTCCTTCTACATAGTGTAAGCTGTTGTTTCTGTTGATTCTCCACCGAGGGTGCAGAGCATGGGGCAGTGAGGTGAGGAGTCAGAGGGAACGGCACGGCAGCGTTTCTGCCCTCCGCGACCTTACCCCCAGGGCTGGGTCGGCCTGTTGGACTCCTCCACTGGCGCCCTCAGCACCACCTCTAGACAGGGGACTCCTTCCCCGACAGAAGCGCGTTACCATGACCCTGACTGTCTCCTCCCAGAGAAACTACTCACTCGGGAGCCTTGTCTCCCAGTCTGCTTCTGGGGGGGAACGCGAACTAAAAAAAGAAGTGAGAGAGAAGTTTCCATGATCTATTAAGTGAATAAACAAGGAACAGGATCTTAAACCTTCCAGTATCAGCATCTCTTTATATGCTTAAAAATTAACAAAGACCCCAAAGAGCCTTTGTTTATATGGTTATATCTGTCAATCTTTACTGTGTTAGAAATTAAAACGGAGGGGCGCCTGGGTGGCTCAGTTGGTTGAGCATCTGGGTCATGGTTTCAGCTCAGGTCATGATCTCAGGGTTGTGGGATTGAGCCCCACGTCGGGCTCCATGCTTAGCGTGGAGGCTGCTTGGTATTCTCTCTTCCCCTGTGTCTCCCCCTTGCTTGCATGCTCTCTCTCTCTAAATAAATGAATAAATGAAAATCTTTAAAAAAAATTTTTAAAGAGAAATTAAAATGGAAAAGTGTTTAAATATTTTTTAATTTATTTAAAAACAACCATAATAAATCGATTACAAGGTAATGTCACTAATATTTTAATGAAAGGTAACTATTCTCCCACCCCAAAAAAATCGTAGTGAAAAGATTGATATTGTTCACATTCTTTTTTTTTTTTTTTTAAGATTTTATTTTTAAATAATCTCTACACCCAGTGTGGGACTCGAACTCATGACCCTGAGATCAGGAGTCGCAGGCTCTGCCAACTGAGCCAGCCAGGTGCCCCTATGTTGTTTACATTCTTGCATCTCTCTTTAATATCTGACTTAATAGAAGGTGGCCGATTTTCCTATCTGCCTCTGTAGTCAATCTTTTGCAAAATAACACTTCATGTAGCCTCTGGAAAGCTCTCCTACACGTATCTGTGAGAGAAAAGGGGCAATGCTTCTCCCTCACCCTCTGCTTGCCTCTCTGCCTACTTGTGCTCTCCCTCTCTCTCTGTCAAATAAATAAATAAAATCTTTAAACAAACAAAAAAGGGCCAATAATATCTCAGTGTTATAAAAATAGTTTTCATCTCATGGAACCCTTGAAAGGTCTTGGACATACTCATAAATTGGCTCCCCAAAAAGAAAAGGAAAAAAAAAAAGCTGTTTTTAGAAGTGTCCATTTCCGTGGTGTAAATACTCCCGCTGTGGCCTGTTGCGAGCTGCCAACTGGACTCCTCTGAAGTGGGGCCGGGGAGAGGCCCAGTCTGTGCGCGCCGGCCCGAGCCGGCTCTGGCGACCGGGTCACACTCTGGGTCACACTCTGCGAGCCGCTGACCCCGAACATCTGTGGAAGCATGCCCCAGGAAACGGACTTTGTTGCCTCTCAGAGAGGGACTGGGGACTGGGGGACAGTGGACTTTTTTTTAAAGAATTTATTTATTTGACAGAGAGAGAGCAAGAGAGGGGACACAAGCAGGGGGAGCGGGAGCGGGAGCGGGAGCGGGAGCGGGAGAGGGAGAAGCAGGCTTCCCGCTGAGCAGGGAGCCCGATGCCGGGCTATCCCAGGACCCTGGGATCCTGACCTGAGCCGGAGGCAGACGCCTAACGACTGAGCCACCCTGACGGCCAACAGTGGACTTTTGAACCAAATATTCTTTTATACTTTTTGAATTTTGTTTCTTGTGCGTGCATTATCTAGTCAAAAAAGGAAAAAAAAAAAAAAAGACTCTAAGCATCTTCCCTTCTTGAAATGAACTCCAAAAATAGACACTGACCTATAATTTGTAAATCTTTTCAACGTTTCCATTTCTTTGTGGCATCTCTGAGAACTGATTCTCAGCCCCCGGGAATGGTTCTCACTTGTCTGCCTCCCCGTCGTCCCTCCTCACAGACCTTCTTCCCGCCAGAGGCGGGAGCTTGCGGATACTCAGGCATCAGATTCAGCATATCTCGGCAGGAGGCGCGGACGTAGCCCTGCCAGTTACTGCATTTATGTAGCCAATTAAGC
Organism: Mirounga leonina; assembly: GCF_011800145.1. NCBI lineage: Eukaryota > Metazoa > Chordata > Mammalia > Carnivora > Phocidae > Mirounga > Mirounga leonina. Next base: position 63,071,074 of record NW_023270807.1, on the reverse strand, counting down.
AACTTAGCCTTTGTAATTTGATATTTGAGTGGCTGAAGCATCTTGTTATTTCTGAACGTTTGGGATTACCCTCCCTTTTGTGCTTTTTTGTAAACGGAAGGCTTTTCTGATGACATTCTAATCTCCCCCCACCTATGTGCCCTGCACAGAAAATTGAACATTGTCCATCTTACTCCGTGCAGAAGGATAGAGACTATTAGGCATTTTAATAAAATTTATGTATACTCTTAGGAGCTCTGCAACATTTAAACCTTTCTGTACCAATGACAGTCACTTAGCCTGAGGCTTCCTAGGCTGTTCGGCTAAAAAAAAAAATAATAATAATAACTGAGCATTTTCAGTTATTAAATTAACCCCTGGAAATTGGTCCAGTTTGAGAGTTCCCCTCCAAGCGGTCATGGATGTCTTAGAACTTGTGGTATTTTCGCTAGAGGCAGCAGCAGGCTACGTGGGTCTCGTTGACACTTGTCCCCTTCATTTGTTAAACGTTCCTTTGGGCTTGGCCAGGGGTTTCTGGGGGACATGGAACAGCCACCCCCTGGGGAGAGAGCTAATTCTCAGGGACATGTGGATGCATAGTTTAGACTGTCTCACAATTTGCGAGACACGGTGAGAGAAAGAAGAGGATTTTGAAAAGGAGAGAATGTTAAAATGGGAACGTCCAGCAGGCAGAGGAGCTTGTAATCCTAGCAAGCCCGGGGGGCGGGAGCTGCGGTGGTTGGTAACTCCTGCATAACCTGTAGTTAGGTGAGAAACGGAATTTCTGCGGCATGCTCGGCATCCGGGCGCTCCGTGTCCACCCAGGATGAGCAGCCTTGTGACCGTCCTCTGGGCAGATGGCCAGGAAGTGGAGGTAGCAACGTGATGCCCCTCTCCTTTCTACCGCTGTGCGGGCACCATGTCAGTGCGGGGGATGCTGGGAAGTGACCCACACGTCCCTCCTGTAGAATCTCTTCTGTACGGCGGAGTGGAGTCTGGAAGCATGGAATAGACTGATTTTCCAGGTAGCTACATGCAAACGGAGGGAGATTGGATGCTCCAGCTGCTCTTGGACAGAGGGACCCAAGGTTGGAAACTGGCCCCTGTGTTCATGAGGATTCTGCGACTTCCGCTCCGGGTGGCTGACTGGAGATACACATAGACTTGTTTTGAATCCTAGTTCTGCCACTTAGCAGCTTGGTGACCCTGCGCAGGTTACCTGCCCTGTGTTCCCTTCCCAGCCCCCCCACTTTCCATATTCACATATTGTGTTTCCAGAATAAAATGACAGAAAAATAATTTTTTCTGTCTTCATTGGGGCATTGTCGACAAATAAGAATTGTCTAAGGTGCACGCCTTAGTTTCTTTATTGGTAAGATTGGGATTAAAATAGCTCGGGGCGAGGTGGAAGCGTTCATGAAGAGGCTCGCGGTTTGTGGGCTGCTGGTGTTACTGAGGACCCTCCCTCCCGTCCCCACCGCACAATCAGATGCGTTGTGTGTTCTTCAGGCTTTGCCAATGGGAAATTCCCCAGCTTCCCAAGAAGCAGGGCTGCTTTGCTGGCTGGGAGGGAAGGGGCCTTCTGTGCTGTGGTCTGGGTCACTTCTGTGCTAATCTAGCATCTGTCACTGGTCTAAGGTGACGCTGGTTCCAAAGCATATGCCCTGTGGGTGTCTTGAATGCCCAGGAAGCGGGCCCCTGGGAGCCTTCCCAGCTCCCTTTCTGGCTTTCTGCCCACCCACAGGAGGCTCAGGTGTGTGCTCTTCCTACACCATTTTCTGACACAGGATGATCAGAATTCAGGCGCTTGCGTTGCCTGCTCTGGTGTCACATGGTGTGGGTTGGAAAATACCCTTCCTGCCTCTCGAGCCCCGGTCCCGGCGAGTATACGCCCAGCGCTGGGCCGTGGGCCCCACCGGTCAGCCCCAGTCCCAGCCCGCCTGTGCGCCGCCTCCTCAGCTCCATGCTGCTCCCTGGGAAAATACAGTTGGGCAGATAAACGATTAGATCACCGTGCTGGCCTTGCTCAGCATTGTGGTTCTGTCTGCTGTGTTTTTTCACCCACACCTGTTTTCTTCCAGGATTTGCTTGTCTTTTTAATGCTCTCTACTTAGCCAAGCATTTGTGGTTTTTCTTTCACCTTGACCCTTTCTTTCCCCGATAAGCCATCCACCTTCTCCTTCTTCTCCCACCACTTCTCCCCAGAGTCATTCGTTTTGTACGCTGTACCGTCTCTGACGAGCCTCACTCCGTCCTACCCGCCTGTTTGCTGCTTCTCACCTCTGCTCTTGATCTCAGGGAGTGGTGTCTGTGTCTGGGGGGGGGGGGGGGGGGGGGTCCCCCGGGCGGGGGGGGGGGGGGGGGGGGGGGGGGGGGCAGGCTTCCCAGGGCCTTGGCAGTCAGGTGAGGCCTGCAGTGCATTTTCTCATGAAGCCCCCTGCCTGGGCTTGAACTTCTCCCTGGCAGTGGCCACCCTGCTGTCTGCAGACTACTGTTCGCCTACCTGCCTGTGCTCCCCCATCACTACCCTCAGCCCCTCGGGGGATGGCGTCAAAAGTGGGGTTGTTTCCTTGGGATACAGTGGAAATTGTATTTTCTAAAATTCACTGTTGGTAAAATAGCTCTTGGGCCCTTGAATTTGACTTATTATCTTCCCTCAGTACCGTCTTGTGTGTTATGTTTTTCAGGTAGCAGATAGTTTGGTAAATAGGAATTATTTTCAGTGTAATTGCAATTTCAAATAAACCTTAAATTTTCTTATTCATTTCTCTGAAAATTAGTAATACAGAGATGGAAAGAACTGTGCCTGTCATAAAGTTACTGTGACGTTCTGAGGATAGCACATCACATCATAAGCACTATATACGTGTTGCTATTATTAGTGAATTTTGAAGTTGTTATTGTGTGCATAGATTACCTAGACTCACTCCCTCTTTCTTGCTCCCCCTCTCCCCCGAAATTCATCCATCTAAGACAGAGAACTACACACCATTCTGTGGCTATTTGGTGAATAGTGTATTGGACTTTGTAGGTAGCATTGCTCTTCCTCCTAGAAATTTCTTAAAAGATACTTCTTGGTCTTGCTCTCCTCAGATGCTTAACCAGAATGGGAACTCAGTATTTGTAGGCAGCCTAATCAGTTGTGGGAACCACAACTCAATATCAACAGTATATGCTGTCATGTCTTCTTTTCCAGTGTTACTACCTCTTTTACACCTTATGCTATTTACAAATGCTGTTATGTAATTTGGGGAATCTCAAAGATTTAATGCTACTTTTATTTTTTATTTTTATTTATTTTTTTAAAGATTTTATTTATTTATTTGACAGAGAGAGACACAGCGAGAGAGGGAACACAAGCAGGGGGAGGGGGAGAGGGAGAAGCAGGCTTCCTGCCAAGCATGGAGCCCGATGCGGGGCTCGATCCCAGGACTCTGGGATCGTGACCTGAGCCGAAGGCAGACGCTTGACGACTGAGCCACCCAGGCGCCCCTTAATGCTACTTTTAATCATGGTGTCTGTTCCGTTCTGGCTGGGGCAGTGGGAGTCAGGGGCTAGCTCCGCACCAGACCCTGAAGCCCAAACAGTGCCCCTTGCTCTCTTGTGGCCCCCCGCCTCATTCCCTCATCAGTAAAAAGAAGGGTTTGGACCAGATTCTCTGGAGCTCGAGAACTTTAAAACCCCACATTGCCTCTTCTTGTTGCCTTGGAAGGAAGGGCTAGACCAGCACCATCCAATAAAAATAGAATGTAAGCCACTTAATGTAATTTTAAATTTTCTAGTAGCTACATTAAAAGAAAAGGCGAAATTAATTTTAATAAAGTTTTCTTTAGCCCAATGAACCTGACATTATCGTGTCAACATGTAATCAACATAAAGATTAGATATTTTACTTTTTTTTTTTGCTCTGCTACGTCTTTGAAATCCAGTGTGTCCTTACACTTAGAGCACATCTTCATTTGGACTAGCCACATTTCCAGTCCTCGGTAGCCATGGGACTAATGGCTGCCATCAGGGGCAGTGTGGGGCTTTCTGGAGCACCTGGAGTCAGCCCTAGGACCCGCTCGTGTCCGGTGGAGCCACGGCCTACATCCTCAGTCAGCCTTTTCACTCTGTGGCTGGAATTTAGAAAGCAGGGACTAACAGGAGATCCTCTGAACTTGGGTCTTTTGTAAGCCTTGATTTTCTCAAATAACATTACCCCCTCGGTCTGAAAGTGACTCAGTCGATGCTTTAAGATGCCTTCTGCCCACGTGGAGTTTTGGAGAAGTGCTCCCAGAGGGTATGCAGAAGGCCTGGCTGCTTCTAGCAACTGCAGACAAATAGAGAGGATGCAGTTTTCCATGATGTTAGGGAACAGTATCAGCTTAACCTTCCATTACCCAGAGCCACGGTTGGGAGGGTAAGGGAATTTCTCATGGGTATGGAAAATTAAGAAATAAATCAAGCAATAAATCAAGACTTTGTCTTTGTCTTTTCATTTAGTGGAATAGAAGATGAACTCAACTGAATTCAGTGAAGATGTAGAAGAAGGTAAAAAAAAAAAAGCTTCTTTTTAAAAAATATTTTTAATTTAGTATTTTTTATTAGGTCATACACTACATGGTTCAAAAATAAAAAGTTACATAATGAAAAATCAATGAAAAGTCCCCTCCCACTCCTGGTTCCCAGCCCCCTCTGCCCATACACCTGCTCGAGGTATCTTAGTATCTTCCCAGAGTTACTTTTCTAAAAGTATCATTTCAAAGATAGTATTTGTTTCTTTCTCTCTGTTTCCTGTCTTTCTCCCCAAGAAGGAATTTAAAAACAGTTTTGAGCAAAAAGTTCTTGGAACGTGGTTTTATTGTATAGCACTAACATGGTAAGATAAAAATCGCTAGGTTTGGAAAGGGCAGTTTTATTGTGACTCGACTTTATATTATCTGAGTGATAGTGTCAGAGGGCAGCCCGCACACCCCCCGTTGCTCAGGGAACCCTGCTAACCTCCGAGTGGCCCAGTGGTCTTTCCCGCTGAGCCCTGTTTCTTCTCTGCCACAGTTCTAAAAAATAACACTGTGAAAGTGGAGACAGAGGCCGAAGATGCTGCCCTGGACTGCTCGGTGAGCTCCAGGTCTTCCGAGAAGCACCCTCTGGACAGCGTCTTCACTGCCCTCCAGGATTCCAGCAAGCGAAAGCAGCCGGGCGGCGATGGCCAGCCTGACTCTGTCCCCAGCGTGAAGAGGCGGCGGCTGATTCCCGAGGTGAGGGCCCAGCCCCTTCCGCTGTTTGCTTGGGCTCTGACCCTCTGATTAGATGCTCTGTCTCTCTCCCTGTGGGCATCCAGGCAACTGCTGGGCCCTTGGGCATGAGAAAGCTCTCATTGCAGCTCTCCTGTCTCTGGCTTAAAGTTCTAGGTGTCCTCCCTGACTAGAATCCTTATATATGTCTGGATTCATTACGGGGCTAGGGGAGTCTTCACAATGCAACTGCTTTTGAGTTCTTTGTTTTGCTTTGCTCCACTCGATAGCAAGGGCTGTTAAGAAAAGCCTACTGCATTTTATGTAGTACAGGCTGTACACAGATTCCTGGAAAAGTTGAGGGTTGGGAGGTCTTTTCCTAAATCAAGCCCATCTTTTATATTAGGAGAACTTGCTCAGTGAATCTTTTTGTAAAGAGAATTCTTTTGTAACATACCTGTTACCCCCCTAACCTACAAATTTTATGAATTTGCTTTATTTTTTTCGTCACCTGCTGGTTAAATTGAACTTGACTAAATTCTTTTTTTTTTTTTAAGATTTATTTATTTATTTGAGAGAGAGAGCATGAGCGGAGGGGTAGAGGGAGAGGGAGAGAGAAAGAATCCCAAGTGGACTCCACGCTGAGCGCGGAGCCTGACAGAGGGCCTGATTTCATGACCCTGAGATCACAACCTGAGCTGAAACCAGGAGTTGGATGCTTACCTGACTGTACCGCCCAGGCGCCCCTGAACTTGGCTAAATTCTAAGAGAGCGAGACAACAGAACTGGATATGGTGGCCCCCTCTAGCAGCCTACAGTCCGGGTGGGAGACAAGACATGTACACAGAATGGTTAAGACCAAGGAGAGAGCGGCAGCTTTAGGGATGTTTCACCTCTAAGCCTTCCCACGGGCCAGCAGACTACACCTTAAATTCTTAGAAGGATATTTTCCCAAGCTCTCCAACATAGACAGACAGACAGACACACAAGCTCTTTCGGGGACCCAGATAGGAATTCAATTTCTGCATGTCTGTCCAAAAGAGCCCACGTTTTCAGAGCTCATTATCATTAGCCAGAACACCATGGAGCATCAGCCTGGAACTCTGGGTTGTACTGTTTTTTTTTAAGATTTTATTTATTTATTTGACAGAGAGAGACACAGCGAGAGAGGGAACATAAGCAGGAGGAGTGGGAGAGGGAGAAGCAGGCTTCCCGTGGAGCAGGGAGCCTGATGTGGGGCTCGATCCCAGAACCCTGGGATCATGAACTGTGCCGAAGGCACAACAAATGAGCCACCCACACGCCCCGTTACTAGTTTGTTTTAAAGAATTAAAACTATTAGATGCTAGGGCAAATCCAAGTAAATTGGAAATACCTGGATTTTAGAGATTTAGTGAGTCTTCAATAAGTAAAATTATCCTTTGCTATAATTAGCAAAATTATGAGATTGATTTTCACCAGGATTTAAATATACATGTTTAGATTCTGTTATAATGAGCATCAACCTGCATTCCATATCATGGGTCATTGAGTAATACTTTCATTTATTTGGGTTTTTCCCCCCAAAACAGTCTTTTTTTTTTTTTAGTTAGTTAATTTATTTGAGAGCGAGCAAAGGAGGGGGAGAAGCAGAGGGAGAGAGACTCCAGAGACCAATGTGGGGCTTGATCTCACGACCCCAAGATCACAGCCTGACCCAAAACCAAGAGTTGGACACTTAACTGACTACACTGCCCAGGTGCCTCCGCCCCCATTATTGAATTATTGAGATATAATTCACATATGCAATTCACCAATTTGAATTGTACAATTTAGTGGGTTTCTTGGGGTATATTCACAGAGTTGTACAACTATTACTATAATAAGTTTTAGAATATTTTCATCATCCCACAAAGAACCCTTGTGCCCATTAGTGGTCACTCCCCATTCCCCTCCTTTAGCACCTGGCAAGCAGTAATCTACATTGTCTCTATGGATTTGCCTATTCTCGATATTTCATATAAATGGAATCATAGAATATGTGGCCTTTTATTTTTTTATTTTAAAAGATTTTATTTATTTATTTGACAGAGAGACACACAGTGAGAGAGGGACACAAGCAGGGGGAGGGGGAGAGGGAGAAGCAGGCTTCCCGCCGAGCAGGGTGCCTGACACGGGGCTCGATCCCAGGACCCTGGGATCACGACCTGAGCTGAAGGCAGACCCTAATTACTGAGCCACCCAGGCGCCCCGTGTGGCCTTTTATATCTGGCTTCTTTCACTTAGCATAATGTTTTCAAGGCTCATCCATATAGCATGGATGAGGTCTTCACTCCTTTTTTATGGCCAAATAATATTCCGTTGTAAACATACCACATTTTGTTTATCCATTCATCAGTTAATAGACATTTGGGTTGTTTCCACTTACTGACCATCATGAGTAATATTCCAACAATACATCAATAATGCCCACCTAGGAAAAAAGTTGAAATTTTTTATAACTATATGAGCATTTTTTTTTTTTTATTTGAGAGAAAGAGAACACGAGCAGGGTGAGTGGCAGAGGGAGAAGCAGACTCCCCGCTGAGCAAGGAGCCCAATGTGGGGCTCGATCCCAGGACCCCGAGATCATGACCTGAGCTGAAGGCAGACGCTTAACGACTGAGCCACCCAGGTGCCCTATATGAGCTTTTTTTTTTTTTTAAAGATTTTTTATTTACTTATTTGAGAGAGAGAGAAAGAGAGAGAGAACACATGAGAGGGGATAGGGTCAGAGGACAAAGCAGACTCCCTGCCGAGCAGGGAGCCCAATGCGGGACTCGATGCAGGGACTCCAGGATCATGACCTGAGCCGAAGGCAGTCACTTAACCAACTGAGCCACCCAGGCGCCCATATATGAGCATTTTAAATAAAGGGTTAATTACAGATATCCTGCCCTTGGCTCTGGGGGCTCTGGCTGCCCACCCCGGCCGCTTGCTGCACGCCCTGTGACCCTGGGGAGAGTATCAGGTGTGGCTAGCAGGCTCCAGTGCAGTGAGAAATGATTGCAGACGAAATCTCAGACTTCCTCACTGCTGAGTGAGATCCATGCTGGGCGAATACAAGCTCTAAGGTGGTTAGTCGAAGAGCTTGTTTGAAAATCATGTAACCATTTTTTCTTAGGTTTTATTTTACACCATAATTTATTATGCTTTCCCCTAATGATCGCTAGATAGATGTTTTCCACTAACATGTTTAGTGCTGCAGGGACCATCCATGTACGTAAACCTAGTGCCCTCTGTGAGTGTTCCTGTGGGTTAGATGCCTAGAGGTTACCCTACAAGCGTCGAGAAGCTTGAGAAGCACCGTTAAGTTCCTAATGGAACTCCTGAAAACGTTTTCTTGTGTGTCACATTACATTTCTACCTCGGATCCATTCTGTAGACTCGTTCAAGTGTGCAACTAAAGCCAAAGTTCCAGAAATGGGACACAAAATCCAGTGTATTGGTTCACTTTTGCTGTGGGACAAACCATCCCGGATCTTAGCAGCTTAAAATGGCCGCCATTATATTTGTTTGCCGTTCTATGGGTCAGCTGGTAGTTCCTGATGTGGCTAGGTGGTCTGGAATGGCCTCCCTCCCGTTTCTGGGGGCTCGGCTGCAGCTTCCCGTCCTGCGTGTCCTCGCCCCCGGGAGGCTAGTCCAGGCCTGTTCACGTAACATGGAAGCGTTCTAAGAGCACGAGAGGCTAAGCTCTGGGGCACAGATGCTTTTCATCACGTCTGCTTGCGTCACCTCGTTAGCTGGCGTCCCTCTGGTCAAAGCAGGTGACATGGGCCAGTCTGCCCACAAGGCCCGTAAGAACAGGCTCCACCCCTGACGGTAGGAGCAACAAACTCACATTGCAGAGAGGCTTTCACACAAGGATGGGGCAGCTCTTGTGGTGGTTTTTATAAAGAGTTCCCCACAGTAAGGAACAGCAAGCCCATCAGGAAGGAACTCTGACCACGTCTGCCTGGGTTGTGGCCTTTGTGGACAGTCTGAGGTGGTCCCCTTGTCACCTTATGCAAATGGAGTCACTTTATCCTTTCATTCCATACAATTTTGTTGGAATGGCATCCCAGAGAAGGGAATGTCTTCACATTCTTGGGGGCAGAGAGGGAAGGAGAAGGTTCTTATGATTTGTGTTTTCGTTGAATCCTTCAGTATATGAAGCAAGTCAGAATAAAACCTGGCCTTGGGCTGGAACTCCATTGAGGTTCGAGGTGGAGGGATTTCCCTGAGCATCCCATGAACAATGTGTGAAGGTTTCGGATGCCTCCCAGTTTGGTGAGGCAGCAAGCTTCAGCTGGGACCTCAGGCATCATCCTGGAATTCTGACACCAAAATGTATTTGAATATTTCTGACATCACTTGTCCAACTTACATATTCTAACTGGGCAGGTATGTTTACTTTTCAATAGAGTGGAGACAGCAGGCAGTTCTAACCTGTTAGATTTTAGACTGGAGAAGACAGGTTAAGTCCTGGATTTTGTTTTGGGTGTTTTACTAGTTTTGTTTATTCTCCTTACTGTATATAAAATGAGGTTGATATCCATGCACCCCTTCCTGTTCTTTAAAAAGAATATATGGAAGTATGAACCTTTTCAAATTCTTGAGCTCCTTGTAAAAAGGTGTCATTTGAATTCAAGGCAGTATTTCCTTTTAAAAGTCTCTGTAAGTTGATGTGTCAGTAAATCAACAGCCTCGAAGTACCCTGGGGATTTTAGAACAATCCATCAGTTTTATGAAATTATAGTATATGTTGATTTTTCAAAATGGCACTAGTCTTAATTCACAGTGAATAGTCCTTTATCCTTCTCCCCCTGAGTTTTCTCTGATCCTTCTTACAGATAAGGCGGCAGGGGTGGTGGTTGGGGCGGGGGAACATATGCAGCTTTTTTGCCAGAGTGAGACAAGAGGATCCAGGAGGCCGAAACAAGTGATCATCCAAAAAAGTGGAAAGGAAGTTCATGAACAGTGACTGAGTGCCTGCTTGACAAATGGCACCATTCCTTATTTAATCCAAATGACAAACCAGTGATGAGAGAATCAATAGCTCTACCAGACAGATGAGTCAATTCCGGCATGGAAGTTGGAGCACCAGGATGCCAGTGGGCAGCCTTGTTCCTGGTGCAAAGTATCAGGAGTGGACTGGGATCACTCACGCCCTGCATCTGGGGAGGCGAGCCCCACCTTCTCTGATCCAGCCCGGAGGAATAGTAAATAGTTAACCTGGGAGTCAGATGCGGAGAGTTCACCATGGGGCCTTTGGCCGATTATCTGACCTCCCAGACTCTCAAGTTCCCCCGTGGTGATGAGAGAGAATTCTGCTCATCTCATTGGTTTCTTGTGTGTGAGGGAGCCCGGCACAGGGCCTGCCCCGTGTCAGCCCTCAGAACTGCCTCGCAATCCCCATCTCCAGTTCCCACCTCTTGTGGTCAGCATTCACCTGCCTCCACATTCATCACAACGAAAATGGCATGGAATTGCCAAGGGAGACCATCTGGCACCCTTTAGGATACCCCAGGTTGAGCGCCCTTGATTCTGAACACCATCCAAGTCAGAACAGAGACCACCTTTCAGCTTCTCCCCCAAGCCCAAGGAACGGGGAGGAGGATGAAGGGTGGGGGGTGGGATCCGAGTGGTGGCCCTGATGTCAAAGGTACGTCATATTCCAACTCCTGTCAGTGCTGACGACTCGTTCATAGTGTCGTTTAGTACAATATTTAGAACACACATAAAACCTCCCTCAAAAAACCTAACAAAAGGCTGTGTAAAGACTTACTTGGCACCTCCACGGGAAAAGGCTTCATAGCCAAATACAGCAGATGTGGGAGGTGAGTAGCCAAAATTTTTATTGGTAATCATCTTTTTGTTCATGGAAGTGGGGGCGATACTCAAGAGCTGTATGCCAGGCAGGAGTTAGCTTTGTTCTCCTGGGGTTTTTCGTGTCTTTGTTTGTTTTTAATTCTAAAGTGTCACCGTGTTTTGTTTTTCCAGTTGGAGGATGGAAATGTCATCTCACTCACTCAGTGCAAACATAGTGAATACCTCCTCGGTGGCAGTGGCTCTGGTACCAGCTGGAGAGTCACAATAATTTCCGTGACAACCATAGCAGAATAGGTCGTGTGCAATTCCCATTTTAACGAGGCTCGGAGAAGTTAGTGCTCCCGAGCCTGCTCGATTTGAGACTGCAGTTAAACACCGTGCTGGTGGCCCTGAGGGCTGCAGGGGGTGTTTGTAAGATGTGGAGAGGAGTCTGTGAAGCTCTCCTGCCCTGACAGTTCTCCATCTCTTCTGGCTTCTCTCTTCTCCACTGTGATTGCTTTATCTCCCAGATTCTTACTTCTTCAGGCATCACAGCAGTTTCTTCATCCATTAACAGTGTAAGGATGACCCACAGGGTGAAAGCCATGAGGTCAGAGACTGTCTAGCTCCTTCCCTGGGTCCCCAGAGCCTTGCCCAGAGCCTGCCAGCTGTGAGGCGTTCCGTACAGTTTGTTTACTGACTCTGTGTGGTAGAGAGCCCTTGCAGACCTTACTGCTACCGGTTATCTGGTCATTTGGTGATGGTGATGATGGAGAGAACCATTCTGTTGAGGGAGAAGGTAAGCACCGCGTCTGCCTTGATTATTGATGTGGGAGCAGGAGGCAGAGGCGTGCCAGCCCCCCCAGAGCCGACTCACAGGGTCTGCCCTCGATGCCACCTTAACTGTCCACTGTCTACTCTCTGGAAGGCATGCTGCTTTCTTGGTGTTCCAGTTTGCTGCTTCTCTGGGCACCATTTAGCCACTCATCATTTGTCGAACTGCATTCAGCCACTGCTGGGATTTGGAGTCGCGAGGAAGATGTTTAAGGCTTGAAGCATCCCCGTGGTGGCCCAGTCCCTGGGATGTCGCTGGGCACGGACCCGGGGCATCTCCCCTAAGTGGTCTCCTTGCCCTGACTGGTAGCCCTGCGTCAACCTCTCTGTGTCCACATTGCCCAGCGAGAGAGGTGGGCGTTCCCTCTGGAGCCTGAGGGAGCCCGCCGGAGAAGGAGGTGCCCGCTGAGCCCGGGAAGGAGGCTGGCACCGCCGTCCTGAGCCCCACGGCAGCGTTCCCGGTTCCCGTGTGGCCGGAAGATGAGCCTCGGAGCACTGGCGGTGGTGTCAGCCAGGCACCCGGGGCCAAGGAGCACAGATTTAAAGATTTCGTGATACTCCTAGACAGCTGAGCAGAGATTCTATCAGCAGCAGCAAGCGCAGCCAGCCGGTTGTCACCTTGCCAGAGTTGGTGCAGTTCACTGGGGCGCCGAGTTGACAGGACACCAGTGTGGGGCTGTCTAAGAACCTGCTCTTTGGTGCACGTGTTGTGTTGTGTGTTGAATTGTGTATCTAAGGCCTCTGGGAGTGAGGAATGTTGCCCTCTACTGGGACGCTAACTTAATTTTTTATTCCAGCAAGTTAGCCAAAATGTTTCTGTTTGGTGGCAGTGTTTCTAACATGCTTAGTAGAAACTGAAATATTTTTATTAATGATCCTGAACAGTGAGTTATAGAGGGGATTTCCAGTTCTCATAGACCTTGGCCTTCTGCCTGCTGTAGGAGTGCAATGACTTCTCTTTGTTACTGGTATCAGACAATTCACCCAGAACATGTTTCCTGGATTTACTCTCTATACTGGGTATTAACTAGGGCAGACCTCTCTCCAGAATGCAGTACTTTTGCTGCATTGCATGTGAGTTTCTGGTGACCTCTGCACAGAATCTTACTTTATGATGTGGAATCACTTGTAAAGCAAAGACCCTTGTTCTAAAAAGACTCCTAATGTATTTATGATTTTTTTTTTTAATGATTGCCATTAGAAACTCAAATTCCTCTATATTGGTAATATGGTAATACCATGGAATCATGGTAATCTCATGATCCCCACAGAACTTGCAAAATTATTTTGGTGTAATTGAACTTAATGGTGAATGAGTTGCTAAATTTTAATTTACAGCCTACAGAAATTAGCAAATAAGGCACTTTGAATTTATTAGGGCAGTGTTTTTCTTTTTTTCTTTTTTAAAAGATTTTATTTATTGGGGCACCTGGGTGGCTCAGTCGGTTAAGCGGCTGCCTTCGGCTCAGGTCATGATCCCAGGGTCCTGGGATCGAGCCCCGCATCGGGCTCCCTGCTCAGCGGGGAGCCTGCTTCTCCCTCTGCCCATTCCCCTGCTTGTGCTCTCTCTGTCTCAAATAAATAAATTAAAAAAAAAAAAGATTTTATTTATTTATTTGACAGACTAAGAGACAGCAAGCATGAGTTGGGGGAGGGCAGAGGGAGAGGGAGAAGCAGACTCCCCGCTGAGCAGAGAGCCCGATATGGGGCTCGATCCCAGGATCCTGGGATCATGACCAGAGCCAAAGGCAGAAGCTTAATCGACTGAGCCACCTAGGTGCTCCCTAGGGCAGTGCTTTTCAACAGTGACCCACAGTTATAAATCCACCTGATGGTGAACTACAGCTCACATATGGATTTGTATGCAGACAAAGAGAAACAAAACTTTCCCAAATTTACATACCATATGCAGTGCACCCTGATATTTTATATTCTCTCGTTTTCCCTCCTCCCTGCCTTTTTTTCCTTCTTCTGCCTTTCCTTCTTTCTTCTTATGCTGCTTATGACCCACCAAATCAGCTTCATCATTTACTAATGGGTCATGATCCATAGTTCCAAACATACCATGTTGGGGTAAAGATTTTCATCTCCATCCCTTCCTTTCTCCAAGTTTCTGATGTGTGTGTGTGTGTGTGTGTAGTCCTCCCTGCCTCCCTCCCTTCATAATCCTCTGCTTTCTGCCAGATAGCAGAACAAAAGAACTGTAAAGAACTTAAAACCCCACCTTCAGCTCAGTTGTCTGGTAGTCCTCCCCTACTCCCAGCCTTCAGGGCAAACAGACCTCTAAGAAGTGCCTTCTGAGTGACTTGCCCTGGTGCATTGCAGGGAAGTCCTCTTGTTTACTGGCTGAGAGTAATCTTTACAACTAGTTTAATAAAAGGCCCTCTTGTAGTACCTCTGCTCTGGCTTGGGAATAGCATTGCTTAATAATAATATAATTCTCTTAATTTTTTTTTTTTAAGATTTTTATTTATTTGACAGAGAGAGACACAGCAAGAGAGGGAACACAAGCAGGGGGAGTGGGAGAGGGAGAAGCAGGCTTCCCGCCGAGCAGGGAGCCCGATGCGGGGCTCGATCCCAGGACCCTGGGATCATGACCTGAGCCGAAGGCAGACGCTTAACGACTGAGCCACCCAGGCGCCCCAATAATAATTATATTCTAACAGTGAATATTTATTAAGCACTTACTATGATTCAGACAGGGCTCAGTGCTTTCTGCACATTATCTCATTAAGTCTTCATAACTACCCTGTGAGACCTACCATTATTTATCCCTGAGTTTCTAGAAGCCGAGGCATGAAAAATCATTTGATTTGGCCAAGGTCACAGAAGACAGCCTGAGCTGAGATCTTATCCACGCTTTTATACCTCTCTACAGACATGTTATTCATAAAACTAGTGGCCTTTCCAGATGGCTCCTTTTTCTGAAGTATAGATTTGAGAATGGCAGAACACCTTGCCCTGCTTTAACCATCCTTGCGTCTGGTTGACACACATTCATTGACAATTCTGTATCCCAGGCACTGTGCAAGGTACTGGGTGGGGGTAGACTCAGGAATGACCTGTTCCCATCATGGGAACAGTCATACAGTGTGATGAGGATGCAATGAGGCTGCAGGCAGCTGGGTGAGGAGACCCCAGGAGGCGGAGGGTCAGGTGGCAGGCCATTCATGGTAGGCTTCTCCCACGCCAGCAGGCCCCTGGTCCTCTGTCCTTGAGAAGCATGGGGTGCGTAGGAGGAGGGCCAGGTGCCTCTGAATCGTCATCAGCTTATACAGACAAACCCTGAGGAAAGTATTGGCCAGCTCCATGGGATCATTAAAACACTTCTAAGAATTCCTTTATCTTCAGGTTCTTACAGAATAAAGTTTTTCTTTAGCGTGGTTGTTATCAACAGGGAGGCAGGAGAAAAATTAACCTCTCTCTATGTGAGTCATATTATTCCATTATCTAAAAGAGAGGGCCCAGGAAGTAATTCATTAATTTAAAATATGAAATGAAATATAACATGTGGGTGGTTGAGAAAGATCAAAGTCTTACATGTTTATGTGGCCTCATGCTCTGTTTTCACCTGGACGTACGTATTACTCACCTGCCATTAAAAATCTAGCTTCTTGAGCTTGTCTTTTCTCCCTACCCTTTTTAGGCTACAAGAGAAAAACACGTCATACTGTTTTGTGCTGGCATTAGTTATCTGAAGACTTACAGGTGACACTGAACCTGCCTGGATGAGGCAAACTGAGAGCAGACACAGTCTTCCAGGCATTGGCCACTCAGAGAGGACCCACAGCACCTGGGAGCTTGTTAGAAAGGCACGCTCAGGGGCACCAGGCTGGCTCAGTCAGAAGAGCATGCAACTCTTGATCTCAGGGTCATGAGTTTGAGCCCCACATTGGTTGTTGAGATTACTAAAAAAAAAATAAACTTAAAAAAAAAAGAAAAGAAATGCAGGCTCAGGGACCAGAATCTGCATTCTAACAAGATCCCAGGTGATTCATATGTATATTAGAGTTTCAGAAGCACTGTCCTTGGCCACCTTACACCAGCCATACTTTCCCCGGGTGTGGAAGCATCCAAAGGATGCCCTTTGTTCTTACCAATTCTGCAGTTGCCCACGGTGCACACCTGTCAGTAAAAGCAAATTGTGCTTCAGCCCCGTGTGTTCATTCCCCTGACACCCACCAGTGCTCACCAATTAGCTCTTCTGCTTAATTAAACCCTCAAAAATATATTCCAATAAGTCTGGGTCAAGTTTAACATTTGTCAAAACCAGCTTTATGAAGTTGGGACTGAAATACAATGAATGGCACAGTATTTAAAGTATAGCATTTCATAAGTTCTGACGTCTGTATATATCAGTGAGGCCATCACCACGATCAAGATAATAAACATGGGGCGCCTGGGTGGCTCACTCGTTGGGTGTCTGCCTTCGGCTCAGGTCATGATCCCGGGGTCCTGGAATCGAGCCCCGCATCGGGCTCCCTGCTCTGCAGGAAGCCTGCTTCTCCCTTTCCTACTCCCCCTGCTTGTGTTCCCTCTCTTGCTGTCGCTCTCTCTGTCAAATAAATAAATAAATAAAATCTTTAAAAATATATATATATATAATAAACATGAGTCACCAAGTACCATAAAGTTTCCATGTGCCCCTTTGTGTCCTTCCTCCACCACCAGGTAACCCCACTATCGATAAGT
This sequence comes from Mirounga leonina, assembly GCF_011800145.1. Taxonomy (NCBI): domain Eukaryota; kingdom Metazoa; phylum Chordata; class Mammalia; order Carnivora; family Phocidae; genus Mirounga; species Mirounga leonina. Next base: position 63,054,545 of record NW_023270807.1, on the reverse strand, counting down.
TTGTATTTTATATGAATGGAATCCTACAGTATGGCCTCTTTTTTGTTTGTCTGGCTTCTTTTAGCATAATTATTTTTAGACTCCTCGTGAGTACTGTGTGTATCAGTTCTATTGCTGAGTAGTATTCCATTATATGCATATAAGACAGTATACTTGCTGATAACATTTTGGGTTGTTTCCACCTTTGGCTAGTTACAGATGGGGCTACCATGAGCATTTGTGTATAAGTCTTTGGATGATCATGTGCTTTCCATTTGCTTGGTAAATAAATATCCAGGAATGGAATACCAGGATCATATGGTCTGTGTATATTTAACTTTTTAAGAAACTACCAGCTGTGGGATGCCTGGGTGGCTCCATCGGTTAAGCATCTGCCTTCGGCTCAGGTCATAATCCCAGGGTCCTGGGATCGAGTCCCGCATCGGACTCCTTGCTCAGCAGGGAGCCTGCTTCTCCCTCTGCTGCTCTTCCTGCTTGTGCTGTCTCTCACTATGTCAAATAAACAAATAAAATTTAAAAAAACAAAACAAAACTACCAGCTGTTTTCCAAAGTAGTTACACCATTTTATATCCCCACCAGCAATGTGTGAGAGTTTCGATGGCCTTCACATCTCCAACACTGGATATTGTCTTTGTGTTTGTACCCATTCTGGTAGGGATGATGAGGTATCTCTCAGTGGGCTTTAATTTGTAGGTTATTAATAAGCATCTTTATTTATTTATTTATTTATTTATTTAGACAGAGAGCGAGAGAGAGGGAGAGAGAGAGAGAGCACAAGCAGAGGGAGGAGAAGCAGACTTCGCGCTGAGCAGGGAGCCCGATGTGGGGCTCGATCCCAGGATCCTGGGATCATGACCTGAGCTGAAGGCAGACGTTACTTAACCGACTAAGCCACCCTGGCACCCCTATCTATTTTTTTCTCTTATGGATTATGCTTGTGGTGTCATATCTTAAGAAATACTTGCCTAAACCAAGGTCATAAGGGATTTCTCTTATGTTTTCTTCTAGAAGTGTTAGAATTTTACAGTTTTTTTTTTTAAGATTTTATTTATTTGACAGAGAGAGACAGTGAGAGCAGGAACACAAGCAGGGGGAGTGGGAGAGGGAGAAGCAGGCTCCCCGCTGAGCAGGGAGCCCGATGCGGGGCTCGATCCCACGACCCTGGGATCATGACCTGAGCCGAAGGCAGACACTTAACGACTGAGCCACCCAGGCGCCTCTAGAAGTGTTAGAATTTTAAGTTAGGTTTTATATTTATGTCCACAATCCATGTTGAGTTAATTTCTTTATGTGGTACACATAGGATGGAAATTTTTGTTGTTTGGTTTTGCGTATCTATATCCAGTTGTTCCAGCATCATTTGTGGAAAAGATGATCTTCATTGAATTGCCTTTGAGCCTGTGTTGAAAATCACTTGGCCATATGTACATAAATAAGCCTCTTGAAATGTTCAGGGCCTGGCAACAGGGGAAACCACTGGTGAAAGCAACAAGAACTCTGGGTTCTCAGATGGCCAAGGTTGATTGCTATCCAGTGGTGGTGCTGGGACTCAAGCTTTGGGGTCTTTAAAGGGGATCTTGAGCTTGCCGTGCGAGTCCAGCAGAGTGGACTTGCAGAGTGTGTGTGCCATCCTTGGGTGAGCTGAGGAGATAGTCCCTGAAATGAGTTTGATAGAGTTCAATTCCCTCCCTGTCCTTTGTTGAGCAGGGCTGAGTGTGCATGGCATTACCCTTGTAGATGCATAGGAGAGGCAGGAATACATTACATCCAGTGGCCGCCTTCAGACACTGGGGCGCAATTGTCTCCTGCAGCTCTTTGAGAAACCTGGGGCCCCCATACCTCATGCAGTCCACAGTTGCACGGGCTCTGGGACGTTCTGGGCCGGCCCTTTTCTAGTCTGAGATAAGAGGTCACTCTGGGCAGCGGTAGGGGTGCAGCAGACCCCCGTTCTTCTGTGCTCACCACCGTGCGCCTCAGGAGCTGCCTGGTCTCCTCGAGGCTGCAGACTGGCAGACACGCTGCTGTCTTCCCGAGCTGCTGTGGGCAGGACTCCCGATCCCCGTCTGAGATCAGCCGGAGGCCCAGGTCAGTGAGGTGCCTGCCGTGCCCGGGGCAGGGCCACCGCGGGGGCTCCTCCCGCCGTGGGGTCTCTCTCGCATCCCTGGCAGGGTGGTTGTCCTGCAGGACGGGGGAGCCTTCCCGAAGGTCGGGCCGAGCCTCGCTCGGGGAGGAGGAAGAGGGAGCTGTTGTGGCGCGGGCATGTGGGTTTGGGTCAGCTGTGCGTTCCCGGCCGGGCAGAGTGACTCCGGGGCGAGGGAAGTGGCTCCTCACACACTGCCGAGGTGGACCCTGGCACCACCGTGTGTCTCCGGCCCCTGTGTAGTGTAGTGAATGCGAGGAGCCTAACACACTGTTTGTTTTCCAGGCCCTCCTAGCAGGCATGCGGAACCGGGAGAACAGCTCGCCCTGCCAGGGCAACGGGGAGCAGGCCGGCAGGGGCAAGAGCCTGGGCTCGGCGTGGCCCGGCGAGGAGGAGCCCTGCAACGATGGGAGCACGCCGTCCTACAAGAAGCCTCTGTATGGCATCTCACACAAGATCATGGAGAAGAAGAACCCTCCCGCCGGCGACGTGCTCAGCACGTACGAGCTCTTCGACAAGGCCAACTCCAGCAACAGCCCGTCGCCGCTGCGGCTCCTGAACGAGCCCCAGAAGCGGGACTGTGGCGGCGCCGCGGCCGCCACCGACGCCGACCCCAACATCTACTTTCTGATCCAGAAGATGTTCTACATGCTCAACACGCTCTCTTCCAACATGTCGCAGCTGCACAGCAAGGTGGACCTGCTCTCCCTGGAGGTGAGCCGCATCAAGAAGCAGGTGAGCCCCACCGAGATGGTGGCCAAGTTCCAGCCGCCCCCCGAGTACCAGCTCACGGCGGCGGAGCTCAAGCAGATCGTGGACCAGAGCCTGTCGGGCGGCGACCTGGCCTGCCGCCTGCTGGTGCAGCTCTTCCCCGAGCTCTTCAGCGACGTGGACTTCTCGCGCGGCTGCAGCGCGTGCGGCTTCGCGGCCAAGCGGAAGCTGGAGTCGCTGCACCTGCAGCTCATCCGCAACTACGTGGAGGTCTACTACCCCTCGGTGAAGGACACGGCCGTGTGGCAGGCCGAGTGTCTGCCCCAGCTGAACGACTTCTTCAGCCGCTTCTGGGCCCAGCGGGAGATGGAGGACAGCCAGCCCGGCGGCCAGGTGGCCGGCTTCTTCGAGGCCGAGCAGGTGGACGCCAGCCACTTCCTGGACAGCAAGGACCAGGAGGAGGCCCTGTCCCTGGACCGGAGCAGCACGATCGCCTCAGACCACGTGGTGGACACGCAGGACCTCACCGAGTTCCTGGACGAAGCGTCGTCCCCCGGCGAGTTCGCCGTCTTCCTCCTGCACCGGCTCTTCCCCGAGCTCTTCGACCACCGGAAGCTGGGCGAGCAGTACAGCTGCTACGGGGACGGCGGCAAGCAGGGGCTGGACCCGCAGCGGCTGCAGATCATCCGCAACTACACGGAGATCTACTTCCCCGACATGCAGGAGGAGGAGGCCTGGCTGCAGCAGTGCGCCCAGCGCCTCAACGACGAGCTCGAGGGCCTGGCGCTGGACGGCGGCAGCGAGGGCGAGCCCGCGCGCGACGACTGCTACGACTCCTCCAGCCTGCCCGACGACGTCTCCGTGGTCAAGGTGGAAGACAGCTTCGAGGGCGAGCGGCCGGGCCGGCGCTCCAAGAAGATCTGGCTGGTGCCCATCGACTTCGACAAGCTGGAGATCCCGCAGCCCGACTTCGAGGTGCCGGGCGCCGACTGCCTGCTGAGCAAGGAGCAGCTGCGCAGCATCTACGAGAGCAGCCTGTCCATCGGCAACTTCGCCTCGCGCCTGCTGGTGCACCTCTTCCCCGAGCTCTTCACGCCCGACAACCTGCGCAAGCAGTACAACTGCAGCGGCTCCCTGGGCAAGAAGCAGCTGGACCCGTCCCGCATCAGGCTCATCCGCCACTACGTGCAGCTGCTGTACCCGCGCGCCAAGAACGACCGCGTCTGGACGCTGGAGTTCGTGGGCAAGCTGGACGAGCGCTGCCGGCGCCGCGACACGGAGCAGCGGCGCTCCTACCAGCAGCAGCGCAAGGTCCACGTGCCGGGCCCCGAGTGCCGGGACCTGACGAGCTATGCGGTCAACCCCGAGAGGTTCCGAGAGGAATTCGAGGGGCCCCCGCTGCCCCCCGAAAGAAGCAGCAAGGACTTCTGCAAGATCCCCCTGGACGAGCTGGTGGTTCCCTCGCCCGACTTCCCGGTGCCTTCGCCGTACCTGCTGTCGGACAAGGAGGTGCGCGAGATCGTGCAGCAGAGCCTGTCGGTGGGCAACTTCGCCGCCCGGCTCCTGGTCAGGCTCTTCCCGGAACTCTTCACCGCCGAGAACCTGCGGCTGCAGTACAACCACTCGGGCGCCTGCAACAAGAAGCAGCTGGACCCCACGCGCCTGAGGCTCATCCGGCATTACGTGGAGGCCGTGTACCCGGTGGAGAAGATGGAGGAGGTGTGGCACTACGAGTGTATCCCGAGCATCGACGAGCGGTGCCGCCGCCCCAACAGGAAAAAATGCGACATCCTGAAGAAAGCCAAGAAGGTGGAGAAGTGATGGGCGCGCCGGGGACTGAGCGTTCTGGCGGAGCGCGCCCGCGGGATCCACAGACACGCACCTTACGTCGGTGGGGAGTGGCTCACTGCATTTGCACACGTCGACACCACCCAGCCACAGGAAAGGAGCCTTGCGTTTGGTCTCTCCCACTCCCGACTTTCAGTCCCGTGTCCCAGGGGTGCAGCCAGAGTCCGGGAGAGCGGAGCCGTGAGAGCAGAGAGGCCTCAGGAGTAGGGCGTTCTCTCCTTGGCTGTGTCCTCTCCCCCCCGCCCCCCTCCGCGATTTCAGATGCATACTCAGCAGCTCTCTTGTTCCTCTTCCCACATTTTACATCTTCCATTTTTATCCATTTGTTTTTAATTAAAAAGAAACCTTTTTTAAAAAAAAAATCATTGGGCTCTTTGGGGGCCATTTCACTTAGAAAAACTATCTTTTAAATATTTGAGGTGAAGTACTGTAAGATGACTTCAGTTGCTGGGATTTTTTTCTTTTTTAAGATGGCTTCAGATTTATGAAATTTTTAGAAATGCCATGTTCCTGCATGATGGCTAATAATAGCTTCAGGTGACATAGAGACCAGTTTTACTGACCTTGTCTTTTACATCTGACTTTGGAAGAGTCAAGATGCCCCTTGGATGGCAGCAGAGGGGATGGAGTAGTGGGACCTCCTCCCCCAGCATGGTTGCATCCTCCGCCGTGGTGCTGAGGAAGGGGCCTACCCGCGACCTGGCCTATTCGTAGTTGCCAATGTCGGTAGAATGCTGTGCTCACTCTCTGTAGACGAGAACACTGGATGATGATGATGATGATGATGATGATGATGATGATGATGATGATATGAATGTAGATAGACGTGGAAACACGTACACAATGTCATTTTGAGCTGTGTCCTTCCACTGCCCCCGTCCCTCTCTACACAAGGATGCTGTTTGGAGGGGCAGACACATTTCCTTGGAAAATAGTGTGTGTGAATATTTGGCTTCTTGTTTGATTTAAGGATGGGCCCCTCTGAGCTCACCAAAGCTGTTTACTTTCCATGTGTGTATTTGTGCAAAAAGCCCGGTTCTGGGAGCTGTCTGATGGCTTCACCACACCTCAGTGTGAGCCCCTCCCGTCGGTAGCACATCCTTGTTCCTCAGGGCAAGCCCAGGCCTCGGGCCCTCTTGGGGATACCTGGCATTGGAAGGTCACAGGTCATTCATTGGGGCTCCCCCGTCCCTTCCCAGAGTCCACTCAGCTGTCCCCTCAGACCCCCCTGAAGCTCTGCTGCCCTACCCTTGGCCAGTCCCTTGGCCTAGGAGTAAGACATCTCTTCTTTCGTCACTGGTTGGGAAGGTCACACTGCTCCAGGCCAGTGGCATACTTCTCCAGGACATCCAGTCAGGAAATGCCCCAGCAGGTAAAGTCCTGAAAAACAATACTTTTACCTACCTGACTTTGGGGTCCAAAGCCCTCAGAGGGAAAGGAAATGGTATAACCCAAACGGAGTACATCATACCGGAAACTTGGAAAATGAACTGAATCACATAGGGTGGTCCTAAAACCCTTGTGGAATGTTGCAGAGTTAATAACCTAGTGGCCTAATGTTTGCTACCTTAAAATACAGAAATAATAGAAACAAATCTGTGAATTTTCTTTATACAACTGATAAAGACTGCAGTTCCGGTGGCTGTATGACATAATTTTGCCTGCACCCAGAGGGCTTTTAATTTTTTTTCTTTTTAATGACAGAATTTTGAGCAACGTAAAGTTGCCAATCTAACTTTAGTAAATTTGCTTTTACATGTCATTTACAGATGATTTCTGTCGAAGCTGCAGACCTAAATTATTGAAACTTAGAATTGCACAGGGACTTAATGACTCTCTCACATACACCCACAGCCACCCACATGTGCACACACATTTCTTACTGAAAAACTTCAGTGGGATGAAGGGGACCTACATGAACAATGAGCTCAACCTCTTTGTGCCTCGGAAAGAAGGGACTAGCGCAGCCAGGAAACTCACTTCCTCCCCCTCACGTGGGCCTTTCCCGACGCCTTAGTCTCCAGCACACATGCGCGTGCGCACGCCCTACCCAAAGATGGCCGCGGCACCCTCGCCCGCCAGCCCTGTGGCCCGAGAGCGCCGCGGAACTTGTTCTGGTCTCTAGCATGTGCCCCAGAGGATTCCAAGCCATGTGAAAGTTGCCCTGCTTTCTAGAGGGTGCACTACGACCCTACAACTTCAGAAGCACAATCATTGATCAATAATAAAAAGTCCCGTCTCCCCCACGTTAGAGAAATCAACAAGTTCTAGGGATGAAATGTGTTTCTTCACGACCTAGAGCATGTTCAGTTCTTGGAAACTGCATTTTGGTGGTTTCCTTAATACCTTTCCTGTGCAGGGCCTCTCCCCCACCCCCCACCTCCGCCCGGCCCCTAATCTTAGAGTCCCTTTTAGTGGCGAGAGGTGGACACACTCTGGGAGTTGGTGACTGTCCCTCCGGACCGTCTCATCAGGAAAACCCTGCAGGTCCTGCGTCTGTCTGTATGGCGTCCTCAGCTCTCCGCCATACAGGTGGGCTCCAGGGCAGTTTTTTACATGAAGCAATAGAAGTACAAAATACTTTTTTCAAAATTTAGTATTTTCCATCAAATGTGTTGGTAAACCCCTTCCCCCTCCCCATCCAGATTCTTTGGTTTTTACTTGTTTGTTTTTGGGTTCTTTTTTCCTTGATTGATTCTGGAGGACTAAAGAATTAGCACAGACACATTCTGATGTTAAGGAAAATAGCAAGTCACAATAGGTGGTAGTGCCCCTCGTTTTCTCTTGTTAGTAAGTTTTAAAAGAATGTATGAAGGTAGTCATGAATGTACTAAGTGTTCTAATCCTGCTTCAGTTCACTTTGGCTGTGTCTACATGACAACAAATGTTTGACAGGGAATAAAGTTGTGTCTAGTGTCATGGGCCATAGTGTGCCCCTCCCCCTTCGGTGTTGGCCCCAAATCTTCCTTTCTTTTTACGTTTGGGTGGAGGGGTTACCACGTCAGCAGCAATCATCAACCAACCAATGGGATCTACTTAGTGGTGAAAGGATTCGCTGTTTAAATGGTAAGAGTCGCTGGCCTGACCACACCGCAGCTCGGCCGCTTGGGTTCCTATAGAGATGGCCTCGGTTTCTACCTTCCCCCCCCCCCAAATGTTTGCTTCTTGTCCGACTGCAGTGGGGTCTTGAGACCCCTGATTGGAGGTCACTGAGATCTCTCACCCTGCCTGGCTGTGTGGATAGGAGTATGAAGTGGAGGTGGGGGCCAACGGGCTGTTAATGCCATTTGGAAATACTTGCCTCATGTAGATCCAGCCTTAATGTTTTTCTGACATCCTAGTGAAAGCAGACCCTGCACAAAGTGGATATCAGAGTTAATACTGTGAGGAGACAAAATAACGAGAATAGTTTTACCAAAGATAATGAAATACTGCATAATGTCTGCATTTTACCATTGATTTGAGTGCATTCTTAGAAAACTGAATGTAACAAAAACCCAGGACATTTTTGGAAATTGTATGCTCTCTAGCAAACTTTGTGTGAATTTTTATACAAGCACTGTTTTATGAGTTATATAAAATGTTATAAAAATAGAAAAAAATATGGTCTTTGTAACCTCTTCTTTTCTTAGGGCCCACGTCTCTCAGAACCTGTGTTGGTCTCCTTGTCTCCATGTGGCCTCCTTTGCCCCTCCCATGGGAGGACAGGAACCGGGGTGGGGGTGGGGGGTGTCTCATGTCTCAGCCTCTCAGGCTTCCACGCCCGGGGTGTCCGGGGCACAGCTCACAGGATTTCACTTGGCTACAGCTGAATGACTGAGAAGTCACCAAATAAATCCTAGCCCTCTTCTACACAAACCACTTCCTGGCCACATGGCAGGAGGTGCATTTGCCTTTTCATACCTTTCCTGGTCGGGCGCCAGCCCGGCCCTGCTACCAAGCCAGCAGAGCTTCATTTCACTCTTTTTTTTCTCACTTTGGATCAAATGGGATTTAGTTCCTCCAAGCCAGCATATTATTAACTGATGATAAAAGGATACATGTTTTTTCTTACCTCTTCTCTTCGGCTAAGCATAAATTCTTTCATATTCATAGAAAAATATTATCTCAAGTTGTCGGAGGAACATTGTTTTTGGCCAAAGGTCACAAAGAAAAGAACTTGTGGCCTGGGACTCGAACACTTTCCCCCGTGACCCTTTGCTTCGGTGTGAATCCTGACACTTCTGTGTGTAAGCCTTGTCAGCAGGTTAGGGCTGGTCAGGGGCTGGAGTAACAAGTTTAAGCAAGACTTGAAGGAAGACGAAATTCTTTAATTCTGGCTGTAGGTATGTTTGTTTTCTACCCAAAAAGAAAAGTCACAGAATTTCAATATATGGGAGCTTACTTATAAAATCCAGTTCTCGGAGATAAGAACTACACAATGAATTATCATGATCACGGGAATGGTGAAGTGCAATGGACTCTGAAGGAACTTCTAAATAAAGGTACCCCCCCCCCCATTGCCAACAGTGAGACAGGAATGAACACTCATTGCCTACTCGCTGTAACGGCACCTCATATCCACTGAGTACACGCCATGTGCCAGCCACACCGCTGGGAACTCGACCTGTGAGGTAAGTTCCATAATTATGCCTATTAAGAAAGGTATGGTATGGCCCTGAGTGGTGTATATACTATCTCATTTAATTCTCATAAAAACTCAAGTGTCTTGGGAGCTATTATTATTTGTTTAGTGGTGAGGAAGCAGAGAGAAGTATGTTTCTTGCCCAAGTTTGTGCAACTGGCAAGTTGCAGTGTCAGGGTTTAAACCTGTTTATTTCTGCAATACCACACCGTCCCTGGTGGTGAACATCCTCTGAGCCACAACACACAAAGATACAGATCCGAAAACAAGTGCAAGTCACTGGTGTCCTTTATCACCCACATCCTCTGAGCCCCGATTCGTCTGATCTTAGATATGGGCGTGCTGGTATTTAGAACTGCTGTGTGTGAAATCACTGGCGAATGTGGATAGCCATGTCCTGGGAATAGTGAGCAAATCTGGGAAGAGTTTGTGAAAGTAACTGCCATGGATGGGATTCCCTAGGGGCAGAGCCGGAGACATTTCTGAGAGAATGGTTGTGGGCTTGTCCTCGGGAGAAGGGGCAGGAGGGACACAGCAGCGGCCAGGGAAGGCCAGGATCTAGGGCTCGGGTCTCCACTGCAGTCCAGCTCCATCCCCATACTGGAAAGCCCTAGAATATAGATTGTTTGGCAGAATTAGTCCCAGGTGAGGCAGAGGGGCTGGTTGGTCCTTGTCAGAGGTCTTCCCCAGGGAAAGGGGCAGCTCTCCTGGCAAGATGGCCAAGGGCTGAGCTCCAGAAGGGCCGCTGTGAGCGGTTAGCTGGCGCTCAGCAGCGAGGCAATCATGCTCTGGGAAAGGGGATCTGGTTAAGCCTCCATCAGCATCTGCTAGGGTCAGAACCACCAGAGGGCATGTTAGCCAGACCAGTGGGCCCTAGCCCCAGAGTCGGCTTCAGTAGGTCTGGATGGGGCCTAAGAATTTGCATTTCTAGTAAGTTCCCAGGTGATGTGGTCCATGGCCACACTCTGAGAACCACTGCGCCAGTGACTTCACAAAACAGGCTGTGTGTTTTCTGTGAAGGCTTAGCACTTTTCCGAGTATTAGAAATAGATCTCAGCTGAAAGAAATGGTTTCCCGTTGTGTTCAAATAAAACTGACTGCTTCTTAACCAGCGATAAACTAAATCTTCGCTTTTTAGGTCAGTGGGAAGAGGCAGGTTTGCAAGTGCTTATGCAGCAAGGCTTAGGAGCACTGGCCAAACGTGCCTTTTGCCAGAGCATTTCTGCAGGGGGAAGCCTGTTCACTGAGTTTAAGGAGTAAGAATTCATTTGTTCTTCTAAATGGAGTTGGTAGCCCAGATGGCGAACTGTGTCCTTGACAGAGGTTGAAAGCATGTAATGCCACAGCTCACCCTTCCAGAAGCTCCTACAGTGTGACAGCTGTGTAGTCAGAAGTGACAATGGGTTCTTGAATTAATTACAGGGAGTTCAGGTTTTTGTAAGCCCTCCCTTTTTCTGAGCCCAGTAATGGCTTAGGAATGTGCTAGGGACTTGACATACGTTATTTCATTTAATCCTCACAGAAACCCTGTTTCTATCTCCCATTTTACAGATGCGGATGCTTCTAGGCTTTGAGTCACTTGGTCAAGGCCATACAGCTGGCAGAGCGGGGGGCTGCTAATGACCGGGCTGACTCCGAAGTCCGTGCTCTTGATTTCAGGGCCGCCACTTACGTGGCTGTGCGCAGTAAATTTCTCCGTCTTTCTGCCTAGTGCTCCCCTGCCGTTTACCTTGGGGTTTTGCTGACTGTCCAGTCTGAGCTTCTGGATCTGCCCGAGTGAGTGTTTGACTTGAGAAACCTTTCAGTGCAGGAAACAGAACAAGGAAAGAATCATCTCTGCCTCTAAAAGTTCATTCATCCTGCAAAAATATATGTAATGCCTGTTGTCTCCCTGGGCACCGTTCCATGACCCTACCAAGTACCCAACTCATTACTTGGTCAAGAGGCCTTGGAGAGCAGGCCCTGGTGGTGAACAACACAAAACCTAACAGCTCTTGCCTGACGCACGGGGCTAATAAGCAGACTGCGAAGCTGGGCTCCTCGGCTCCGCGCAGACAGCTGAGGCCACTGCAGATGGGACAGGGCTGGGCTCGGCCTGAGGCAGCCGCAGGCCCATAGCTTCCTGACGCTCCTGCTTCTCATAGACTAAAACGCTGCTTCTAAGATGCCGTGAACGCTGGCTGCGAGCTCCATAGCCTCGGTCTTCCTGGTGTTCGGTCCCTGCTATTCCTGACACCAGGTATTAAACCTAAGTCTCCTCCTTGGTGTGGACGCACAGAAACCTCAGCTCGGGCGCAGTGCAGGCACGAGGGGGGCCGTGCTTCCGCCTAGGGTAAGACCTCTGGTGACGGGTGCCTTCTCTTCAGTTGCTCGAAAGCAGAGCTGGCTGCTATCCTTTCAGCCTCACCTTTTGTCTCAGAGTCAAGAGGTAAGGGTCTCCCCTACAATCCGAAAGAAAATTCTATGCACTGCATGGGGAAGGAAGTATCTAATAGTAACCCCTCTGAGTGGGGCTCTAGAAATGGGTATTACCCAGTCCAGACGTCTAAGCAGAAATTGCCCATTGTAGACGCTTGCTGTTCTACTCTGACTGCAGTTTTGGGGGCTTCACTTACCTGCCTTGGGGAAGGTCTCCTCAGCTTTAAGAATACCATCCCAGGAGGGGCGCCTGGGTGGTTCAGTCGGTTAAGCGTTCGACTCGGATTTTGGCTCAGGTCATGATCTCAGGGTCGTGAGATCAAGCCCCGCGTCAGGCTCCGTGCTGGACATGTAGTCTGCTTAAGGGTCTTTCTCTCCCCCTCTCCCTCTGTCCGCCCCCCACCCCTCCACACACTCTCTGAAAAAATAAGGTCCCAGGATAGAAGGCCCATTGGGTTACAGTTGACATCTTTACAGAAGAATCAAGAATCGCATCGTGAGCGATCCATGTCCTCAAGACCTGTCAAAATCATACTTTGACCGGCCTGCTTCTGATCTGCCTGGTCCGTTAACCAATAATGAACAAAGAAACCCTTAAGCCCACAAGCAGGTCTTTGAGAGGAACAGGAAAGCGGCAGTCTCAGAAAGCTGCCTCCAATTTCAGAGCCTTCAGAGAAATTGCAAGGGACAGGTTAGGGAGCAAGCGGCTACCAAAGGCAGAAGCAGCAGGTCGTGGGGCCTTTCCTGTGCAGGAAAAGAGAATTTGCGAAGACTGCCTGGTAAAAGCAGCTGTATCTCTTTACACCTGTATTAGAGGGCAAAAGTGAGAAAGCTGGCTCACGCTGGGGCTGGCGGAGGCTATGTCCACAGGCGCTTTCCAGCGCAGCCCCGCTCAACTGTCCCGGTGGTTAAGCAGCGCTGTTACTTGCGCGGTGAGGGGAGCTGGGCGCAGCTGGGCGCATGCGCAGGCCAAATGGGGTGGACGCACTTCGGTATAATGCAGCAGGGAGAAGCAACGGATTAGAGGTGCCATGGATGGATCTGAACAACCATCGGGTGAAAAAAGTAAGATACAAAATGAAACCTATAGTAATGCCATTTACGAAATTTAAAATAGGTGCACAGAACAGCAGAACACATTTTAGAAGAATGAATACAAACAAAAAGATACACATAAACGCATTAGCACGGTTGGCTCAAGGATGGGAGGAGGACACAGAAATACAGAACAAGAGAGGAGAAATAAATTTGAAAGAGTAACTTCGGGGGTGGGTACTAGTGCTCAGGCATTCGCCGGTGGAAAACTCATGGGTGTGTATCCCCAATCCCACCCAAGGATGTGCTGGTAAAGGTTTAAGAAATGACTCTCCAAGGGAAAAATTTTTGGTGATTGCAATTTCCAAGGTGAAAATACTACCATGAGTGATTTCAAGCTTCCTACGTGACGTTCTGAAAGCAGTTTGGGAGATGCACTCTCCCTGCTCTCCTGAGTCCGCTCCACGGAGTTTCTAATTTCCTACATTACTCCCTGGAGATTGTCAGTAAGCTGACTGATAATGTGACAGTACCTTTTTGAAAGCCAAAATATGTGACCAAGATAAGGCAGAACTTTAGTAGTGTGTCATTTTACTTGCCAGATATACACTGCACCTGTTAGAAGGTCATGGAACGTACACCACCACCCCAACCGAAATCTTTCTTTTTAGCTTCTTAGAAAATGTTAGTTAGATTTCTGTCTCCCCAGTCATCACTGACCAAATAAACTATAACTTAAGAAATATCCCCTGAAAAAAAAAGAAATATCCCCCGAATGTCTACTTTCCTCTACAAAATGTTAAAAAGATAATGAAATGCTTGCCTAGCCATCGATATAATTTTCCAGGAAAGACAGTAAATGCTATTTGGCAGAGAAATGCAATTAGCATCCTATTTCCTAGGGGAGAGCTAGTTCTTTGAAAGAATTAACCATCATTACTGGTAAAAGGTCTAGATCAGTCTCTACCAAAATAGTTGTAACTTAAAAAAAGGAATCTTGTCATCCCAGTAGAGCAGAGTGTCTCAACCCCATCCCTACTGGCCTTTGGGGTCCGGTAACTTTGTTGTGGGGCATCCTGTACACTGTAGGAGGTTGAGAGGCATCACTGGTCCCCATCCACTCAATGCCCCTAACCCCCGCTTCAAGTTGTGACAACCAAGATGTCTCTAGACTTTGCCAAATGTGAAATCACCCCCGGTTGAGAACCACTGCATTAGAAACATATACATCGGGGCGCCTGGGTGGCTCAGTCGTTAAGCGTCTGCCTTCGGCCCAGGTCATGATCCCAGGGTCCTGGGATCGAGCCCCGCATCGGGCTCCCTGCTCGGCGGGAAGCCTGTTTCTCCCTCTCCCACTCCCCCGCTTGTGGTCCTGCTCTCGCTAACTCTCTCTCCGTCAAGTAAGTAAATAAAATCTTAAAAAAAAAAAAAAAGAAACATATACATCTTTAATCTTTTCCAGTTTTAATTTTCACTGAGGAGGTCTCACCACGGTGGCATTATAAAGCAACTGTTATTTGGGTCAAGTAATGCGTGCGTTGCAAGAGTTCCGTAAATCTTTTATGAATTGCTTTTGTTTCTGCTATTTTGTAACTATGTTCCAAGTCCCTGGCACTGTAGCCAACTAGGAGATCCGTTTTTGCCACGTCCCGTCACCAAACCACCATTCTCCAGCAGACGTTTTTTTCTTAGCTTGATTTTTTAAAACAGGTCTGGTGTGAGCACAAACACTGCAGAGCAGCTAGGTGAGGTACTGACTGCCAACAGAGCTTCAAAAAGCCTTTCAAGTGGCTTTTCCTGCTTCCTAGCTAGCAACACTCCTCTTACCTCATACAACACATTTTGATTTTCTCCTTCCTTTGAACACATGACAAGGTAAGGCAATTAGCATCCTGATCCCCATTTGACCAATGAAGAAGCTGAAGCTCAGAGAGCCTGGGGTCAAACTAACCAAGGTAACCCAACTCACTAATGGCAAGACTGAGCCTAAAAACCAGGACCCATGACACATCCCAAGGTCATGCTGCCACTCACCACACAAGGCTTCTTAGGCTTTCTGCAACTTTCCAAAGAGAAGTCAAGAGAAGAGCGGGAGGGAGGAAGAGAGAGGGAGAGCAAGACAGAGGCAGAGGTAAAGGAAATGAGAAAAAGTAAAGACATTAGTCTCCTAGATTATAATTCATAACTAACTCCTATTGAAATTAAACACATTGTTTTTACTGATAACTAGGTGGTAAAATAGAAACATTCCCTCTGTTGTTCTGCATATTATGTAGTATTTCTTCCTGAGAGCTTAAGCTTTCAAATAAAAATCGATTTTTTAGTCTTCTGAAATCCACGGTGTTAAAAGGCTTCCAGACTCATGGGCCCAGACATCCCCCTGCTTTGGGCCACAGAAGTCTCCCTTCACTGTCCGTTAACCTGAATTCTCAAGAATTCCTGGAGGGCAAATAGAAGGACCCAGACACAGCCAGTCATTTTTCCATGACACCATCTAATAGGTCTCTATTTGAGCTGACCCTTCTGTGCTAGGAAACTGTTCCTGGGAGTCTACAAACCAGTTTATTTCTCCAGATGTCCTTTTCTTAGATGATGTATATTATGTATGTGTCCTTTTTTAAGAAAATATTTATTTTGAGAGCGAGCGAGCGAGCACAAACGGGAGGTGGGGGGAGGAGCAGACGAAGAGGGCAGGGAGCCCAATGCGGGGCTCGATCCCAGGACCCCGGGATCATGACCTGAGCCGAAGGCAGACGCTTCACCGACTCAGCCACCCAGGCACCCCTGTATATGTCCCTTCTAATACTATTTTTTTTAGGCTTTGTCCTTTTTATAACCCTTTCTTGAGAATTAGAATAATTGGTCTCCGCCTCTTTGTTCTCTTCATTGATAAAATCTGTGTTTCCTCTAAAACCTACTACTAAAATCTACTTTCACCTGAAAATTAAACTCTCAGCTTATTACCCTAAGCTGGGGCAGAGGTCATCACATTTTTTTCTGTAAAAGGTCGGACAGTAAATATTTTAGGTTCTGTGGGCTACCTAAGACCTCTGTCATATATCCCTTCCTTCTTTTAACAATGCTTTAAAAATGTAAAAACCATTCTTGAATGCCATACGAAAAGCCTCTGGCTGCCTCAGTTCATCAACCCCTGCCCTAAACCATTCATGGGCCCTAACTAACCCATTTGGAATGAGTTGGAGCAACTTCACTTATCTATACTTCGGAAGACAAACCGAAGGGAACTTAAGTTCACAAATCGGTAATTCAGAAGGGCTGGTGGAGAAAGGGGTCTCCCAATGGATATGAAAGGTGACCTTGACTTTACTTGGTTTTGCCATGAGAAACCTGAACCCAGAGAAGCTGGTCAACAGGGATAAAGTTGAAATGAAAGCACAAACAAGGCCAGTTTATTTTACACAGACTCCCGAGGTAGTTCATGTGGGAAACAGCAGGCTCGGCATTAAAACCCTCTCTGGGGTTGGTTCATTCAGCACACATCTCATTCATGCTCACAGGCCAAAATGAGGTGAAAACGAACACAAATCAAGCCCTGGAGAGGAATCCAGGCCTCGGGCAGGGTCTCCAAGCTATGGACCCCAATTTCCATAAAACAGCTCAGCAGATTCCACTAAAGTAAGATAATTTTATTTTAATAAAAGTGTCCTCTTTTGAAGCTGGCCCTTCCCCCCATCCCTAGAAAGCAGTTTTTATCAATAAAAAGCCATCCATTTATTTAGACATACTCTTTTTAGGCAACTTTAACTTTTTCCACCGGCGTAACACCACTCTGTACTTTTCACTTTCCGTTTTCTCCTCCAACACTTTTTTCAGGAGAACCCTCATCACTGTCTCTGTTTCTGCTTCTTTATCCTCTCCAATTAGAAGATCCAATATATCTCCCACTTTCACCTGAAAATTAAAAGAAAACTCAGCCTTCACTGCATTTTGGGAAACGCAGGCCAATGCAAATGTCCTTTTTTTTTTAAGTTTTTTTTTTTTTTAGTAATCTTTACACCCAACGTGGGGCTCGAACTGAGATCAAGAGTTGCATGCTCCACTGACTGGGCCAGCCAGGTGCCCCGCAAACGTCCTTGCTGTGAGTTTTTATCAGGGGACCGTCATCACCCAGGGGGGCATGTGAAAAAAGGTAGTGATTCCTCTGAAGCCGTCCCTTATCCCTAGTGCCTCCAGGACAAAGGGCCTCACGCAGAGGAAGCCTCCAACACATGTGCCCAATACCATCGCGTCCCTCCATCAGACCTAGCCAGCTGGCTGCTCATGGGCAGCTCCGGTGTGCCGCGGCCCAACTACTCACCTCTACTAGGCGATTGAAGGAAACACATGGAGGGATTTGTTTTGGCAAAAATGACAAGAGGCAAAGAAAGTGGGGCACAATCGTAGAGAATCTGTGCATAGTAATTATTGCCAGCACTGAGAAAACCATTTCCAGTGTAACTTTTCATTGATTTCTACCCAGATGAGCTACGTAATTGGGGATGGGACAGTCTGTTGAAAATTAGTCACTGTGGAATAATATTCAGCTGTACCTCTTAGAGAAATGGGAAACTTCTTTCCTAGCACTGATTAGCCCCAGTGATGCCACATCATCAAGATGGGACTCAATACACAAAGACGGAATGTCACAAAAAGGATCAGGTTGGATGCTGACTCAATGGGTTCAAAGGGCTGAGGTCAAACCCATTCTTGCCCAGGTGGGAGCCTTGGGCTGAGCAGTCCGGGGCATATCACAGCAGTGTTGCCAGGGACAGCCCCTGGCGGGCACCTGGTGCTGGCAGGTCAGGATTCCAGGGGCATCTGCCCAGTGACTCAGGACGGAGCTAAATGGACGCAGGTGCCATAGACTTCTTCTACTAGAACACAAGCCAGGAGTGACTGGGGCCACCTCAGATCACTCACCACTGCTTCCAAGGAGGTGGGCAGCAAGCCCACGTGTGGGCAATGGACTCTAAGTGGGCACAGGTGGCCATTTAAAAGCCTACGGGAGGGTTTCTGTTTAAGAAGTATGGTGCCACTCTTACCTTGTTTTCTGATTAATGCTCTCTGAGGCAGTCCTAAATTCACGCTGTCCAAAACGTCTGTACCTTAGCCGGGCAAGCTCCTATTTGTTTTCCCACCCATTCAAGGGCCCAATATTCAGTCCACAACATGGGAATACACGCGTCCGCCACCAGGCCTACTGGTCAACCCGGGCGGCCTAGAGCGGCTACATGTGAAACACACAGCGCAGATTGTAAACCGTTAACCTTCTCCCCTCTGGGCTGAGAAGCAAAAAGGCGCACACCACAAGGAGGCATGAAGACTGCTTCTCCCCTGGATCTGGAGGATGGGCTGACCGAGGCATCATCTAGGCGGGGCTGTCCTCCCGTAGTTCTCATGAGTTCAATTAAAAAAAAAAAAGACCATTTGGCCTAACTGTGTGGACATTTAAAATCAATGTCCAGAAATACAAGGTTTCAGAACATTTTGAATGCCTTTGCATTTTTCAGCATGACTTTATTAAAATTCACTTTTTATTAAGTAACATATGCCTGTGATACAAAATATAAAAGGCATAAAAGGATACACAGAGAAAAAGGCCACGCGTCTGGTGTATCCCTTCACAGACCTACTGTGTGTAGTATCTGTGTGTGGCTGAGCAGCGGGTCCCTTTGGTAGCTTACTTCTAAGGCAGAGACTAAGAAGGAATGTCTCTCCTTTAGCCAGTCAATCCCAGGGAGCGGGGAGTTTAGAAAGCTTCAGTCCCATACTGGGGCTCTACGTAGCCTGTGTGTAAGTCAGCAGGGCCCCAGCCCCTCCTACACCTGGTCCGCAGCTTACAGAGAAGCTCTGCTGCGCCCCAGGCGGCCAGGGTCACCACCGAAGCACCACGAACCCGCCCGCCCGCCTTCAGGGCCGGCAGCCCGCCACAGCCCCGTGCAGCAGGCCACGGAAGCGGAGGTGTCCTTTCTTCGCTGCAAGGGCCTGTCCTTTCTCATGTGGGAGACGGCACAGCACACACAAAGCAAAACTGGCTGGGATTACGGGCTGTTCCAAATATCTACATTTCAAATCTCCCCTCAGCTGCCGTTACTATGGCTACAGGCCTCCTAGTAACAAGCCAGTCGAGTGTTAACACTGGCCCCTTCCTTTGCTGACCCTCAGGAGGAATCTGGAAGGCAGCCGAGACAACAGAACACCCAAGGCAGAATGAAGAAGCAACAATTAGACTGTAGTTAACAATATATCAAAGCAGAGGGGGGAGAATACACTTGTGTTTGTAAATGAGGCCCTGGCACAGAGGCGTGGTGCGCCCAGAGCAGGTCCTGTCTTAGGAACACTGTGGCTGCGGAGAGGGGGCAGGGCCACAAGCAGGAAAAAGCAATTATGGGACAAGAAGAGCCTGATCTCCAGATGCACGTCTGAAGCGCCTGAATTCCTGCAGCTCACAGAGCCACGAATGACACGCCGAACCTGCCAGGTCAGGTGTCATCACAGGCTGTGGACCTTGGGACTCGCAGCTGAGACAAGCACTGGGGAGTGCCCCCTCCTCCCGGCTGGTTAGCCATGAGAACCTGTAGGATCCCAGAGAGCAAGGTCTCTGAAGAAAGCCTGTGTTTACCCGGATCCATGGCCAACAGCTCACACCCTCCCTTGTCCCAGAGCAAAAGGATGTGGCTCAAGCCCTCCAAACCCAGGGGTGTTGTGAAATATGAAACAAGCTTCAAAGCCACCTACAAACGTGTCTAACTTCCCTGGACACTCAAAAAGAGCGTCCTCAGAGAGTGAGATTATGTCTGCCAAAGCCTCATATGTCTGTGTCTTCCAAGCTTTTTTTTAAGATTTTATTTACTCATTTGAGACAGAGAGGGCGCGCAGCTGAGGAAGGGGGCGGGGCAGAGGGAGCAGCAGACTCCCCGCTGAGCCGGGGCGGGGCGGGGTGGGGGGGCCCCTCCATCCCAGGACCTTAGGATCATGACCTGAGCCAAAGGCACATGCTTGACCATCTGAGCCACCCAGGCGCCCCTCTTCCAAACTTTTTAAGAGTCTCTGTCATACACTTTTTTATTGTGCTTTGTTAACTTATACTATTATTATTGTTTTTCCAATTATGAAAGTGATCTATACTTATAAAAAATTCAGAAAAAGAATGAAGAAAATATAACCCATAATGCTCCAAAGATAAATACTAGTAATATTACTATTTTAATTCTTAAATGTATGTATATATACAACTTATTTCTACAAAAATACACAATTTTAACTATATATATGATTTATTATAACAACACTGGATACTGGAAATACATTTTCTTATACCTGATTTCTTTCACTTAACAATAGTATTGCTATGGGCCTGTTAGGAAACAGGGAGTCTCTTTTTTGATAGCTGTTCTGTGCACAGAGCAGGGCACGCAGCAAGTGCTGGGGCGTAACTGCTGAGCTGAACAGAATCACACATCTGCTCAGGTAACAGCAGTCCAATGTAACCTCTACACAGACCAACTCTTTCTTCTTAGTCTCATTATTAGCTTTTCATGGGACTAATGACTTGGTTAACAGATTTTTGCCAAGTGTGATGGTGGCCTGTCTTAAAATTTTGAAGGAAAAGGAGGCTGCAAAAGAGCAAGTGGTTTGTGTGACTAAGTTGGCTGGTGATTCTCACTAGCTTGAGCAGGCCCCTGGGGAATTGCAGAGATGGCAACACCGACCCACACAAGGAGTCACTGATGACCCCTGAGGGGAAGTCAGGGCAACACTGAGTACTGGCAGAGAAACAGACAAAAATATCTGCTGTCAGGGCGCCTGGGTGGCTCAGTCGTTAAGCGTCTGCCTTCGGCTCAGGTCATGATCCTGGGGTCCTGGGATCGAGCCCCGCACTGGGCTCCCTGCTTGGCGGGGAGCCTGCTTCTCCCTCTGCCTGATGCTCCCCCTGCTTGTGCTCTATCAAATAAATAATTTAAAAAAAACCTGCTGTCAGAATAGCTCACCGTTCTGCTTTTCTTCCATAATTTTTCCCCATTCAGCCTGAGTTCACCTTTGTAGAATGCATCTTCCACTTTGCTTAAAAAAAAAAAAAAAAGTCAAATGCTTTGAAATAGAAATATACTCAAAACAATTATACAGGTCTGAGAAAAACACCTGCCATTAATGCGTATTCTGACAGTGACCAGCCGCTCTACAAAACCACCATTCTGAGTGCGGGGAAAGTGGGAGTCAACTGCTCCCATCTGTGTCTGAAACAGCGAGATCAAGGGGCACTTCTCAACGATGCCGGACTGGGGCTGCAGTCTGCTGGACTCACCGAGCAGGTAAGCTTTGGGAGGGCCTGGGGCACCCCACCTGACTCCTGCAGCAGCCGCCTGCAAAGCGGGGGCTCCCGTGATTCATGACCACCAAAGGGCTCTGGGGTCCGAGAGAAAAACCAGGCACCACACGTATGGTGAGGTCATTAAAAAATCCTCTGCGAGTCCGCACTGAGGTTGGGGAAACTGCAATCCAGCAGCTGCTGATCTCTCCATTCAATCACTGGGCAACTAGACCAGGGGAGGGTGCTGACAACAACAATCAGTGCGCTTTTCTCTTGCTGCTCTGACTCCAGGTGATTAACATCTGGGGTTCTGCTTATAAGAGCAGCAGCTACTTCTCTGGGGAAGAGAGAGGCCCCCCTTTACAAATCTGCCAGATTTTAGAGAACATTCAGTAAATTCCCATGAGGATGCCTATGGGTTTAGTCATCTTTATGAGTCCTTAAACTTCATGGATTAAAAAATTAAACTATGCCATTAAATTATGTCATACAGTATAAATTATACATGGAAATCTGAATATATTATCCATACCATGTTTCTTACCTTGCATGCAGTATGCACACAATGATTGCTAAAGGAATGAACGAACAATGAGGGTCACTATTCTTATATAATTAGTCTAGCAGAGAGAACAAGAATACTAAAGAAATCTTCAAAGTTCCACTTAACATCTCTATGCACTATATATGAACACACAGTATTTTCTTCATAATAGCTAACATACAAATATGTGTCAGGCACTGTTAAAATGCTTATTTTTTTAATGTAAATTCAATTTAATTAACATAGAGTGTATTCTTAGTTTCAGAGGTAGAGTTCAGTGATTCATCAGTTGCATAACGCCCTCCTTCATGCCCACTGCCCAGTTACCCCATCCCCCCCACCTCTCAGTTTCCTAGAGTTAAGAGTCGCTCATGGTTTGTCTCCCTCTCTGTTTTGTCTTATCTTTCCTTCCCTTCTCCCATGTTCATGTGTTTTGTTTCTTAAATTCCACATATAAGTGAAATCATATGGTATTTGTCTTTCTCTGATTAACTTACTTCGTTTAGCATAATACCCTCTAGCTCCATCCACTAAGATGCTGTAGACAGAGGAGCACCAACTTCTAAAGTAGGTGCTATTTTACATTTTACAGATGAGAACACTGAAGCTTAGGGAATTCAAGGAACTTGCTCAGGCTCACACAGAGCACGAAGGGTCTCACTGTGGAGCCCGCATTTTTTTTTTTTTAATTTTTTTTCTTAAAGATTTTATTTATTTATTTGAGACAGAGAGAATGAGAGAGAGAGCGCACATGAGGGGGGGAAGGTCAGAGGCAGAAGCAGGCTCCCCGCCAAGCAGGGAGCCCGATGCGGAACTCGATCCAGGGACTCCAGGATCATGACCTGAGCCAAAGGCAGTCGCTTAACCAACTGAGCCACCCAGGCGCCCTAGAGCCCGCATTCTTTACCACCACATTACACTGCTTCTGTTGCTTCTAAAAGGTACCGTCTTACCCTGTGGCATTTGTGAAACCCAGGCACGATTTCCTCTTGCTATATACCTCTAACATGGTCATTAGTCTCCTCAAGAAGCTGGTATTAAATCGGTGGCTCATCTTAAGAGTCGACTGTGTCTCAGAACCAGGGAAATCTGGCACATGGGATGTGCAGGCAGTCACCTGACTTGCTGGGGAGTCAGTGTTCTCATCTGCAGAAGGAAATACCTGAAACAGGTGACCAGGCAGGTCCTCTCCTATCTGGGCTTGCCCCTCACCACAAGATGGGCTGAGTGATGGGAACTACTACATTAAAATGACACAAAGACAAAGGATCTTGTAATAAAATGCACATCGTACTTACTTTCTCCCGACATCTAGGCCCGTCTTTAGGACAACATCATACCGAAAAGACTGCACTACTTTTTCCAGGTCTTTATAGTCTTTGACCACACTGGGGTCACCCTCGAGCTCCTCTTCCTGCTCACTCATCTCACGATCACTCTCATCATCAGAGTCCTCTTCATCCTCGGCTTTTTGCAGAGTCTTCTTAGTGGATTTTTTAGAGCTTACATTACTTTTAAGTCTTATGGAGAGTGGGAAAATATATTCTGGAGATATTAAAAGCCCTGGGAGTCTCAGTGAGAAAATGTTATGGAAAAATGTTTTACAATTTGATGTGTTTAACTGGGTACTAGAAAAATGTGAGTATCGATTCCAGGAAGCACAGAGTTTATACGAGGGTGTCCCTTGTAGCGCTCCCCAGAGTCCAATCCAGACATCTGGCTTTCTCAGAACACTGGCAGGCAATCTGACACCAGTCATAGCCATGGCGCATATAACCTGAAACAGACAATAATTCCGTTTTATTTCACAAGCGCAGTGTCCTGGCATTCTTACAACACAAACCATTCATACCACGAACACTCTAGATCAGTGCTGTACTTATTCTCCCCTACGAAAGACCATATTGGTCTGCACATACTCAGGGCCATGCACTTTTCCATAGCGAGTCTTCTAGCTGTGCTTCCCTCATAGGGGAAGGGGGGACTAGATACTAAGACACATCTTAGTATCTAGATACTAGATACTAGATACTAGATACTAGATACTAAGATGTGTCTTAGTATCTAGTATCTTCTAGCTGTGCTTCCCTCATAGTCAGGAGGGGGGACTAGATACTAAGATGTGTGAACACACCGGTTCTCCTCTTCTCCATCCCCCAAATTCACTTGGACACTGATTGCGACTGAAGAATATTAACAGTAGTTCTCAACGGTTTTAAAAAAAAAGATCTCATGGGGAGAAAGACTATTTGTTGACATACGTCACATCCTTACAATACTGACTTTGCCAAGGAAGGACACCAAGTCATGACTTTATAAAACCCAGAGTGAATCTCTAGACATTATTTCAACCCCCAGCCCCAGCAAATCAGAGCTAGCAATGAGCAGACAAAGCTGCATTTTACCTTCTTTTCCATCTTTCTCCTACTGTTTGAGGCATTAGCTAGCAGAGAAGGAAGGGGCCAGGAGACCCACAAACTAGGTAATTGCTTCCTGAGGCACTGAGGTGCGAGTAGTCAATTCCTAGGTTACCTCAAAACCATCTTATTATGATGGTAGCAAACCTTCCCAAGTACATCAAGATGGCTTTAGAGACCACGATTTAGTAATCTGAGAAGGGCTGCCATATGGTCCATATCCTCATACCTTAAGTCTGCGAGTGACTTTCCATGGTGCCAAGGCTATACTTTCAGACAGATTTCTTTGATGAGCGTTTCAATGATTTTTCCTGCCTACTTTCCATTCACCACAAAGCTGACAATGGCAATTACCTGTAAGCCCACTCAAAAGCACATAGCTAGCTACTTCCAAGTTATATTTGGCTCTTATTTTTGTTGGCATGAACAAGGTAGACAACACAAGCCCAACTCTGTATCTCATGGCTCTTGGGACCCCAACCTGAGTCTGAACTGAGAAATAAAGCATGCATAATTTTTTTTTTTAAAGATTTTATTTATTTATTTGACAGAGAGAGACACAGCGAGAGAGGGAACACAAACGGGGAGTGGGAGAGGGAGAAGCAGACTCCCTGCCGAGCAGGGAGCCCGATGCGGGACTCGATCCCAGGACCCTGGGACCATGACCTGAGCCGAAGGCAGTCGCTTAACCAACTGAGCCACCCAGGCGCCCAAAGCAGGCATAATTTAAGGGCTGTTTTTCAACGCAACTATAATTTGAAATAATTTTTAAATGCTATAAAAACCACAGAGTGCTCTAAAATACTGACTGCAAACTATTTGAAGCACCTTAAAGAGAAATATTGAGAGAAATCATTTTTATACATATTCTACCTAATTTAATAGAGAATGAATAATAACCATGCATAGAAGAAAACCTTAACTTTTATAGAAGTAGGGATAAAGAAAGAAAATAGTATATTTCAGTTCCTAGACTTTGTATTTCATGGATCACTACAATCAAAAATTAAGGAGTGCGTGGCTGGCTCAGTTGGTGGAGCATGTGACTCGACCTCGAGTTATGGGTTCGAGCCCCACACTTGAGTGTAGAGATTACTTAAAAAATAAAATCTTAAAAAAAAACCCCCAAAAAACAAAAAACCGCACACACACAAAAAGGTACCTAATGGTGGACTTCTTGCCAAGATTTTTTTTTTTTAACAGTAATTGCTGCTCTTATTACCATAATTTAAGAGAAAGAAGATTTCAATGATTATATGTGAAACATATTTTTGCGGTAGAAAATTTGAAAAGAATATAAAGAAAATTCAAACCACCCATATCCACTCTATGACAACCACTGTTAACATTTTAACATATATTCTCCATGGTGTAAAACTTGAAGAAAAGTAATTCTTTCATAAGCAGAGCTTTTCATACCTTCCCACACACCCAAAACACACAGGAAGGTTAACCATAAGTGGCCAGAGCTCTCTACTATCAGCCTCAGAAATTCTGTGTTGGTCCTAAGTTCTAGACTGAGTAGCATTTATCCAGGTGATGTCCAAGTTATGGGCCAACACAGCCCTGGCTGAAATCACCACTTACTGTTGGGCCTAGACCAGATTAGTTAATAAGATGCTCTTGTAATACAGAAGATAAAGATTGGCATTAATGATGATAATTTGCGTATCTTTAGGTGTTTTTCAAATTGTAGGTCATGAGCCATTATAAAATTTGTACTTTTTTTTTTTTTAAAGATTTTATTTATTTATTTGACAGACAGAGACACAGCAAGAGAGGGAACACAGGCAGGGGGAGTGGGAGAGGGAGAAGCAGGCTTCCCACGGAGCAGGGAGCCCGACATGGGGCTCGATCCCAGGACCCCGGGATCATGACCTGAGCCGAAGGCAGATGCTTAACGACTGAGCCACCCAGGCGCCCCTAAAATCTGTACTTTTTAAGAACTAAAACTGGGGGTGCCTGGGTGGCTCAGTCGGTGAAGCGTCTGCCTTAAGAGTCTTCACAGGTCATGATTTCAGGGTCCTGGAATCGCTCCACCCCCACCCCGTGTCATGTTCCTGCTCAGTGGGCAGCCTGCTTCTCCCTCTCCCTCTGCTGCTCCCCCTGCTTGGACTATCTCATGCTTTCTCTCTTGCTCTCTGTCAAACAAATAAATTAAAAAAATATTTTTTAAGAAAGAACTAAAACTGAAGAGTACAAATAGAAAATATTACAGTACACCACATACAGTAAGAGTAAATACTGCTTTATGAAACTTTCATTACAATACACATATGTAAGTATACATACACATACACTGGGTCACCACGGAAAATGTATTTACTAAAGATAACAGTAAAAAAAAAAAGTTAGAAAACACTGGCCTAAGTGACTTCAGCAAAGTTTGTTTTGCTATCAGGTATAATGCCAAAGGCTGTATGTATGCCTGAGAGCTGAGAACCTGGCTGCACATTCCCCCCAATTAACAATACTCCCAGAGCCGTATGTGTGTGCAGAGATGAAAAGGGCAGCCTCTCAGGGATAACTTTATACAGGGCCCTCATTTTACAGATGAGCACAAATGAGACTTGGAGCAATTTAACAATCTGCTAGGTCATACAGCTAGTAAATAACACAGCCAGGATTCCAATGACAAGTCTTCTTAACGCTCATTGTTTACTATGGGTCAGGCCCCGCTCTACCTATTAATTCATTTATTCCTTTCAACCAGCCCATCTCAGTGACACGGTCACATAAATACTAAGTGGATTCAAACCTAGGCTCCCTGGCTAAGTCAAGGCTCTTTACCACCTGCTGAACTGTCCATCAGTCTTCTGACTCCAAGTCCACTGTTCTTTCTACTACCCCAGGAAATTTATGTCTCATTTTCTCTTGAACAAAAACCAACTTTCACCGACTGCAATACCTGAGAGAATGGATAGTTTCAGGAGCAGAGGAGTAGGAAGAACTGTTGGCCTGACTTAGAAGAAATCCAAAGAGGAGACATCCTGGGGGAGGGAAGTCCTCTCTGTCAGTCTCTGGACTCCCACATTCCCCCCCCCCCCCCCCGCCATTTCCTGCCATTATAGCACACTGTTACCTTTTATGAGGAATGCCTGGATATGATGGTGCTCTTTGTATATATCACAAATACATTACATTTACCTACACTAGGAAACTTTTATTAGCACAGGATAACTATTAAAATAATATTCATAGAAAAACAATTAACATAGCCAAAATGTCAAGCCAAGCATTACCTTTGTGTTTATTAGCTACTCCCTCTTTGTGATCTGCTTCACTCTCTAGCAAACGCTGGTACGTGCTGAAGTTTAGATAAAATTTATGAACATAAAATTGAGAAAACACGTTACCCTAATTTTTGCTGGAGAGGATGACCATTTGTAGCAGTGGGCACTAGGGCCACAGGGTAGAGTCTGAGAACCCAAGTTCTACCACAGAGCTTTCAAACTGGTGGGAGGAGAGGGCTAACCAGGCCCTAACCCCTCTTCGACTAGAACAGCAGTGCTGGAAAATACTGGGTTTCCTTAGATTCCACCTGAAGAAAGGATTCTACCACTGGAAAGAAAAGTGTCTGTCCTTTTAGCATGGCTTCTCCATCTTCCAGGCTCCACACAAGACGCACTCTCCCTCTCTGCCCTCCCCTGCCCTTTCCCAAACTCATATTGCACCAATACTGTGTCTTCCGTACTATTCTTTTTTTTTTTTTTTTTAAGATTTTATATATTTATTTGACAGAGAGAGAGATAGCGAGAGCAGGAACACAAGCGGGGGAGTGGGAGAGGGAGAAGCAGGCTTCCCACCGAGCAGGGAGCCTGATGCGGGGCTGGATCCCAGGACCCTGGGATCATGACCGGAGCCGAAGGCAGCCGCTTAACCGACTGAGCCACCCAGGCGCCCCTTCCGTACTATTCTTATCTCCCAAACTCTAAGGGTAGTGACAGGGCAGGAACCGTGCCTCATTCCTCATTCCCATCCCCAATCAGCTCGGCACACACAAAAAACCAGTGAATACTTGCAGATTCATTTTCCAGAAATGAAGGGAGCATCCTACCCATTACCACATCCACCCCTCATGCACTCATTTGCCTGCATATGCCAAATAGCCAGATAGACTAGGCCTGCTTATAAAGCAAACAGTTCTTGTCCTCAAGAAACTGCTATTCAAGTGGAATGTGGGCAGGTAAACTGGCTGTCAGAGAACTTGAGTGAAAGCCCAGGTCCAACGGAGGCTGGACCCTGCACAGACTAAAGCCGGAGCAGGGATGCCGGAGAAGAGTTCTAATGACAAAGGTGGCCTGACACAGAACTTTGGGGGAAACAGCAAGTTACAACTATAATTTTTCACTTTCTAATGGACCACTCTCATTAGCATGCTGTTATTTCTCTCACTGAATAACCAACCAGCCTTCTCTTAATCCCACTAGCCCCCAGCTATAACTTCTCTTGTTCCTCTCTACAACAAAACTCCTCAAAAAGGGTTGTCTATACTCTCCTTAATGCCTCTCATTTTCCAAATCCAAAAGATCATTTGTTAGTCCTCAACTCGTTTGACTTCTCAGCAGCATCTGAGACAACTGATCACTCCCCTCTTCTTCACTTGGCTTCCAGGACACCTTCCTCTTGGTTTTCCTCCCACCTTACCTGCTGTTTCTTCCCTTCTCCCAGACGTCTTAATGTTGGAGGTCCCCAGGGCTCAATTTTTGGCCTGCTTCTCTTCTACATTTACTTTATCCAGCTCAGCTCTATCGGTCAGCTTTGACAAATGCATATCAAGACACCACACACTTCCATGGCTTTAAATATTGCCTACATGCCAACTACTCCCCCAGCTATATCCCCATTCCAGACCTTTCTCCCAAATTCCAGACATGTAGATCTGTGCAGAGGAGTTAATATAGCAGGCTTGAGTCTATCCTTAGAAAGGCCTGCTTGCAAGGTGGACCTTTGGCTGGCATCTGGAAACTTGGATTTCAGGATTCTCACTATTCTCAGAATTGACAGGAGTCGCTCACTGGGTCTAAACTGTTTGTACAATTTCTTATGCTGAGTACCTGCTTTCCTTCTGGGAGTCTTGAATTTTGGTACATGCTAGGCAGACAGTGCCCATGTGACTAAAGCCAATCAACACCCTGGGCAGAGGTTCTAATGAGCGTCCCTGATAGACAAAATTTCACATATGTTGTTACAATTTGTTGCTGGGGACTTAAGCATGTCCTATGTGAGCCCACTGGGAGAGGACTCTTGGAAGACCACCTGGTTTCCTGCACACTTTGTCCTATGAGTCTTCTCCCTTTGCTGACTGTGCTATCTTTTTGCTGTGATAAATCATAGCCATGAGCCAGAGCCAAGTCCTGTTGAATCTTCCTAGGCAATCAATGCACCTAGGGGCGGTCTTGGCGACCCCTGACACAATATCCAAATGCCTGATAGCTCCACTTAGGTGTGTAACAGGTACTTCAAGCCTTATTGGTCCCAAAACAAACTCCTGACATGTCCCCAACCCTAAATCTGTTCCAACTGTAGCATTCCCCATCTCAGCGAATGATAACTCCACCCCTGTAGGTGCTGAGAACAAAAGTTTCTAGTCATTCTTGACTCCCCCTCATACCCATATCCAATATCAGGAAATTATGTTGGCTGTATCTTCAAAACATGTCCAGTATCCCATCACTTCTCACCACTTCCATTGCTACCACAGATTTAAACCATCATGACAGATGATGATAGCAATACTACAAAGGCTCCATTAGAGTCTATTTTCCACATAGCAGTGATTCTTTCAAAAAGTAATTTATACTGTATCACTCCTACAAAAGCACTGAGAAAAGGTTAGAGGCTGTATGTGATCTGGTCCCCCCATTCCCCCATCTCTTGCGACTCTCAACCTCTGCTCTCTCAGGTCTAGCCACGCTGGCTTTCCTGATGCTCCTCACATGAACAGGAACATTTCTGGGTAAGGTTTTTGTTCCAGCTGCACCGAGAAATCTCTCCTGCCAGGTAATTGCACAGATAACTCATTTTCTTCAACTCTGAACTCAAATGTCACCTCAATGCTGTGCACTCATCCCAATTTTATTTAATAAGCATCTTGCCCTCCCAATCTCCCCTTACTCTGCTCTACTTTTTTCCTCCATAGCACTTCTAACCTACCAATTTACCGGGTTTTTTTTCTTTTTTTGGATTGTCTCCCCTAACAATATAAACTCCACAAGGGTAGAAATCTTCACCTGAATTTGTTTCCCTCTGCTGAATCCCAACTGCCCAGAACAGTGCGTGGCACATGGGGAGTGCTTAATAAGCCACTGTGGAATGAAAGTAGATCAAGAGACATGGGGCATCAGAATGAATCCAGAAAAGAACCTACAAAGTTTGGAGCTGGATCGAAGGGCAAAAGGCTAGATCTCCAAAGGCCTTGCTTATCAAAGTCTGGACTTGACCCAGAGAGCATGTGAATCACAGAAAGATTTTAAGTAGGGAAGTGACCTGACAGTGCGTTTTAAAAGAGTTCTTTGCCAATGGTGTGGACGTGAGCAGTGGAGATGAAAACTGCAGGAAGCCCAGAGGTTTGTGGTGAGATCTTCAGAATAGATAAGGTATGTGAAAGAGCCGAAGCCTGTAAGCAAAGCAACGTCTGGAATAGAGGCAACGCTGCCCTTGACCTGCGGGACACTGGGAATCGCTCCACGTTCGTGAACCTGTTCACTACTCGGTTAGGGAGAACCTGGTCTAACTGCTTTGCCGTCTACTGCAACTGAAAATCGTCCCTTCTGGAGACCTCTCAGGTTGACCGCGGAAACAGGGTCGGCTTCCCCGACATACTTCCCACCCCCGCGAGCTGCGCACCTTCCCAGGTCTTCAAGGTCAAAGGAAACTGGACACCTGTGTCCTCGAGCTCCGGGTCTGCGCTTGGAGCCAGCAGTAGCGGCCGGGCCCAAGGGCGACTGCCACGGCGCACCGAATCCCCACGTCCTCGGCAGCCCCCGGGTCCACAGGGCGTCCAGAGGCTGGCCGGGCCGAGGCAAGACGCGGGAGATTCACGCGGAGTCCTGGCAGGAGCGCAGGCAGGGCAGAGGCGCTCGTCGCGCCCCTGCTTCACGAATGCGCGCCGGGAAGCAACAGAGTGGGCTCCGGCCGGGGACACAACACGCCCGACAGGGGCGCAGTTACTTGCACGTCACGGCCGCTCCTCCCTCCCTTCCTCGGCCCCTCCCGGCGGCCCTGCAGCCCCGGCCCTCCAGGCCCCGCCCCGCCATGCCCCGCCCCTTCCGTCAGCGCCGCCGCGGCGAGAGCGGGCCGGGCGGGGCTCACGGGCGCGGCGGCGGCGGCGCAGCGACCCCTGCTGGAGATGGCGCTTCGGAGGACTGCTCAGAGGACAGGCCCCAGCGGATTCGAGCCCGGAAGCCGGAGCCGTGTTTCCACGTGGCTGAAGAGAGCTTATCTTCATGCAGTGTCCTTGGATTTTCTGGGGTCACAAACCCTTTTGAACATCTTTGAGAGTTATAACGTTGCCTCCATAAAAATGTACATACCTGCCAGAACTTACTAATAAAATAAGGTAAGTTCACAACATCTTTTCAAGAATAAATTGATTAAAAGGTAACTGGGTCATAACTCTCATGCAGTAGCTGATTAGATGGCCAAATAAAAAAGCCTGAAAAGGGCGCCTGGGTGGCTCAGTTGGTTAAGCGACTGCCTTCGGCTCAGGTCATGATCCTGGAGTCGCTGGATCGAGTCCCGCATCAGGCTCCCTGCTCGGCAGGGAGTCTGCTTCTCCCTCTGACCCTCCCCCCTCTCATGTGCTCTCTCTCTCAAATAAATAAATAAAATCTTAAAAAAAAAAAAAAGTCTGAAAAGACTGCTTAGCCATGGACCTTGTGGAAACAAACCCTTTTGCAACGTAAAAAGATAAACCAGAAACCAAAGAAAGAACTTCCAAGGGACAACCTGTTTTATACATATCCACATTAATGCTTATGGGGATACATGCTGTTAAATTAAAAATAGCGATCCCCCCCTCTGTTATCAGAGCATCCTCCCTTCTCTTTCCCGTCCTCACCAGCTCTAAGTCTGCTACACATTATTTTCCACTGCTTCCTAATTGCTTCACACAGTGGCTATTTGGTTGCATTCAAACAGTAAGAAAGGGGTTACAAATTATTTCAAATGTTGAAATGATACAACTTCGTACAACTGTCAACTCAGTTTATACTGTTGACATTTTGGGTGATATACAGTTGCATTTACTTTCGGAGAAGATTACAGATAAATTGTTAAATCTGCCAGTAATAGGGGTTTATCAGTATTATTATAAACTTACAAAATTACTGTATAATTGTGCATGATTACAGGAGGAGATAAAAGAATACAAGGAAAATGGGTTACACAGACCAAACTTGGTCACTGGCCTTTAAAAAAAGAGACATTTCATTAGATGAATCAAGTTAGTTTTTAACTTAAAATGCTAATTAATATTAAAAACTGCTGTGAGATTAACAAGTAGTATGTGGGGGGCTGGGGGTACATATATTTGTGATTTGTAATTTTTTTCTTGGGCACCTGGCTGGCTCAGTTGGTAGGGCATGTGACTCTGGATCTCAGGGTCAGGTGTTCAAGCCCCATGTTGTGTGTGGAGCCCACTTACAAAAGAAAAAAAGAAGGAAACATCCCATTCTTTTTTCACCTGGGCAGGTGGTCCTGGCTGTAGTGTGTTTTGGGGGTTATAGTTTTCACAAATTCAGACCACCTAGTGGACCAAATTCCCATTTCAGTCAACAGGGCTATGCTACTTCAGATCACAAGATGAGAATTTTAATTTAGCTCAAATAATTAATCTTATGTAAAGAGATGAGTAAATCAGATGGTGCCTTTGGTTGGGGCCTGTAGATAAATTTATTTTTTTAATGCAGGAGGAGCAGCTTCACTGTCCATACTCTCAACATTGTTACAGGCTGGATTTTATTTTCTTATATTTCCTCTTACAACTTATTTACTGCTTCTTTCTTTTTTTTTTTTATTAAAATATTTTATTTATTTACTTGGAAGAGAGAAAGAGCGAGAGCACAGAGGGAGAGGGAGAAGCAGGCTCCCCACCGAGCAGGGAGCCCAATGTGGGGCTCAATCCCAGGACCCTGGGGTCATGACCTGAGCCGAAGGCAGACGCTTAACCGACTGAGCCACTCAGGCGCCCCTGCTTATTTATTTCTTTGTTTAAGTGGAGAAAGATTACCTGGAGAAGAAAGTTCCTTTCCACTGCCTCACCTTGCTTATCCCAAACCTCAAGGTTAGCTAATCACCAAAAATATTTTAAGAACAATCCATTACAAAGCCCCATCCCTCCACTCTGCACCCCATCTCCTCTCACCTTCTCAAGGAGTTTATTCTTTTGGCTCTGCTCTTTCCTGAATCATCAATTTTTCACACTCTTCCAGATCATTCCTGCCCACACACAAACAATACAAGCAAGTAACAAGTTCTAGTTATCTCACACAAATGAGATATATGAGAGATTATTTAATTTTAAAAAATTGAATAGATAAAATGTGATATTTTCTTCAGTTCACTTTATTTTTGAGATTCATTCCATTTCTTCTTTTTTTTTTTTTTTTAAAGATTTTATTTATTTATTTGACAGAGAGAGACAGCGAGAGAGGGAACACAAGCAGGGAGAGTGGGAGAGGGAGAAGCAGGCTTCCCGCGGAGCAGGGAGCCCGATGGGAGGCTCTATCCCAGGACCCCGGGATCATGACCTGAGGTCAACCAACTGAGCCACCCAGGCGCCCTGTCATCAGATTTTTAAATAGTGTCAGTCCTATGGATGGAAAATGGCACCTTGTTTTAACTTGTAAACTTTCCCTGATTGGAATAAAGATTGAGTATCTTTTTGTATAGCTGTTGATCATTCAGATTTTCTCTTCTTTGATTTGCCAGTTTATACCCTTGCCCACTTTTCTGTGTAGTTTCCTTTTCCATTCACTTGCCTTCCCGGTGAAGGTAAACACAAGTACCACCAGAACTCTAGGAACTCACTGCATGCATCATGCACAAGACCTGCAACAGAAATGGCTCCCATGGAGTTCAGCCGTGTAGTGATCCTGGTAACCGTGCTCCTGATTTGGGTTTATGAGGCCCTTGCTTAGTTGCTTGCTTGCTTTCTTTTTTTGGAATGGACTATTTTTTTAAAATTTATTTATTTATTTATTTGAGAGAGAGAGTGAGGGCTCATGAAAGAGAGTGGGGGGAGGGGCAGAAGGAGAAGCAGACTACCTGCTGAGCAGGGAGCCCGATGTGGGACTCGATCCCAGGACTCCAGAATCACGACCTGAGCCAAAGGCAGTTGCTTAACCAACTGAGCCACCCAGGTGGCCAGTATTTTTTTTTTTTTTTAGCTGAAGTACAGTTGATACACATGCTACCCTAATTTCAGGTGTATAATATAGTGATTCAACTTCTCTATACGTTATGCTGTGCTCCCCACAAATGTACCTACCATCTGTCACCATACAACACTGTCACAATACCATTGACTATATGCTGTGTGCTGTACCTTCCATCTCCTTGACTTACTCATTCCATAACTGGAAGCCTGTACCTCCCACTCCCTTTCACCCCTTTACCATAATTTATTTTTATTCTTCTGTTGATGGACTATGGCTACTTTTCTGATTTTTTGTTTTTGTTTTTACTATATTAGAAAATGTATCCATGAACCATCTTTCAAATTTATTTAAGCCAAAATTTTCAGAGGGCATCGATTTAGGAGTAAAATTACTGGAATTTTGAGTGTGCGTGTATGTTCAGCCTTATAAGATAAGCCAAACTGTTTACCAAAATGATTATTATCTGACCAAGCAGTATGTGAGGCTTTCCAGTTTGGTTCATATTCTTTTAGTAAGTGCAGCTTTACACTGTCATGCTTCTCAATTTTAATCTAGTGGGAGTGTAATGGTATCTCATTGTGCTGTTAATTTGCATTTCTCTGATTACTCATAAAGTTGAGCATCTTTTCATTTGCTTGTTGGCAGTTTTTGTTTCTTCATCTGTTTTGTCCAATTTTGTTTAATGATTTTATTTTATTTATTTTTAAAGAAGTATTTAAGAGAGAGAGAGAGAGCATGTGCGAACAGGGGGAGGAGCAGAGGGAGAGGGAGAGAAGCAGACTGTGCTGAGTGCAGAACCTGAGAAGGAGCTCAGTCTCACAACCCTGAGATCATGATCTGAGCCAAAATCAAGAGTCCGATGCTAAAACGACTGAGTCACCCAGGTGCCCCTAAAGATTTTATTTTTAAATAATCTGTACACCCAACGTGGGGCTCAAATTTACAATCCCGAGATCAGGAATCACATGCTCCTCCCAACTGAGCCAGTCAGGCACCCCAATGGCTTCTTATTTTTAATGTAATTATAGGGGAGGTGAAAAACTTCTTTCCTTCATCCTCTTATATTCAGTAACTGGGATCTTTCAAATTAAACTGACAAAAGACAGATTAACAGGAGAAAAAACCCCCAGAGTTTGTTTATGTGTGCAAAGTACATACACACAGGAGAACTGTGATGAGCAGCTCAAAGGGGTGGTTAGAATTAGGGGATCTAATACTATCTTAACAAAGGGCAATAAATTGTGGAGAAGTGGCAAGACAAAGGAAAACAGTTTAGGCTTCTAGGGGTAGTAAATTGCAGGAAGATAAATACGGGGGCAGGGGGAACTAATGGAAGAGAAGGACTATTTTAGTAACCTTTGTTATGCAGACTCAATCTCATGCAGTCTTGGGGTGATAAGAGTGTCTCTGGCAGTTCTTTTCTTCCGGGTTGGGAGAAGTAAGGGGAGCGCCTTCATAAAGGAAAATTTATACAGCCTGCTTTTAGGTAGAAAGCAGGAGGGTGGAAAGCTTTGCCTTTGCTGTTTTTCAGTTGCCTTCAGCCCCAAATAACGCTTATGCCAAAGTTGCATATTTTGGGGTCGTATACTCTGATGGCCTTCGTAATTGAATCTATCAGTCTTGTTTTCAGTGGCTAACGCATTGTAGTTTTTGTTTAAGAAATCTTTCCTGGGGCGCCTGGCTGGCTCAGTCGGTGGAGTGTGTGACTCTCGATCTCAGGGTCATGAGTTCAAGTCCCATGTTGGGCATAGAGCTTACCAAAAAATTAAAAAAATAAAAAATAAAAAAATATTTCTAAAAAAAAAGGAAAAATTTCCCAACCTTGAAAGTCATGAAGGTATCTTCTCATTTCTTTCAACAGTTCTAGAGTTTTATCCTTCATATTTAAGTCTATTCCATTTGGAACTGTTTTTTATGTGTGGTGTGAGGGAAGAATTCAATTTCATCTTTTTTTTTATCCCCCATAAGGATCACAGTTCTCTAGGTGTTCTTTCATTAGGGACCTGAATGACACCTCTGTCATATGTCAAGTATCTGTGTGTGTGTGTTGCTAAGTTCTCTGTTATATTCCATTGGTCCCTCTACCAATACTACACAGTCTTTTTTTTTTATATACAGTCTTAATAAAACAGCTGTGTGATAAGTTTTGATATTTGGCAGACCATTCCCCCCTGTACTCCCATCGCTTACTGTTAATTAAATTGAAGAGGCCATTAGACTGATGTGGGTCTAATGCCATGGTGGCCTATATGAGCAAATCTAAGTCTGTAAATGCCTCAAGGTTATGAGACCAAAATACTAAGGATGACCAATCAAAAACAGCCAAGTAGGCTTTAAGCTATAACCAGTCAATTATTTCCTTACTTTGCTTCTGCCTTTCCTCCGTAGGTCTTTCCCTGAGCTCCTGTCAGTGGAGTGCTCAAAACCACTTCCATTTTGGTGCTGTCTGATTCAAATCTGATTTCTGTTGAAATAAACTCTTAGAATTTTTAATATGCCTCAATTTATCTTTTTTATTAAAAAAAATTTTTTAAAAAGATTTTATTTATTTATTTGACAGAGAGACACACAGCGAGAGAGAGAGAGAACACAAGCAGGGGGAGTGGGAGAGGGAGAAGCAGGCTTCCCCCCTGAGCAGGGAGCCCAATGCGGGACTGGATCCCAGAACCCTGGGATCATGACCCGAGCCAAAGGCAGACGCTTAATCGACTGAGCCACCCAGGTGCCCCCCAAAAAAATTTTTAAAGATTTATTTATTTTAGAGAGAGAGAGAGAGATTGCACACACGTGCATGGGGGGAGGGGCAGAGGGAGAGAATCTCAAGCAGATTCCCCACTGAGTGCAGAGCCCAACGTGGGGCTCAACCTCAGGACCCATGAGATCACGACTTGAGCCTAGACCAAGAATCAGATGCTCAACCGACTGAGCCACCCAGGCACCCCTGCCTCAGTTTATCTTTCAACACTCCCTTATCTGACTTCTTCAATTTGCATTAGTTTAGAACTAATCAATATTTTTTATAATCTTGAGTTTTCCAATAAAATGAACATGACCTATATCTCCTTTTGTTTAGAACTTCTTTAATATTTTTCAATAATTTATCTTTTTTTTTTAAGATTTTTTTAAATTTATTTGACAGAGAGAGACACAGCGAGAGTGGGAACACAAGCAGGGGGAGTGGGAGAGGGAGAAGCAGGCTTCCCACAGAGCAGGGAGCCCGATGCGGGGCTCAATCCCAGTTTTTGCCTATACATACAATACCTTTAATAAAGTTTAATTTATAAATTAGGTACAGTAAGAGGTTAATGACAGTAACTAATAATATAATAGAATAGTTATAATAATATACTGCAATAAAAGTTATGTAAATGTGGTCTCTTTCCCTCAAAATATTTTATACTATACTCATCCTTCTTGTGTTGATGTGAGATGATACAATGCCTATGTGATGAGATGAAGTGAGGTGCGTGATATAGGCATTGTAGCATTAAGATACTACTGACCTGATGATTTGTCAGAAGGAGGATCATCTGCTTCCAGATCATGGTTAACTACAGATGACTGAAACTGTGTAATGTGAAACACCATGACTTAGGGGGAGACTATGTATTCCTGGGTACCATATATTTTTCTTGCCATTTCAGATTGTATCATTTAGTAACATTTTGAAAACTTTTTTACTGATGTAAAACTTACATAGTAAAGTGCACAAACCTTAAGTATAAGCTCAGTGACCTTGTGCATATGTATCATTCCTATAATTACCATACAGAAAAAGATATAGAGTATTTCCAACACACCAGAAGGCTCTATCATGCTTCCTTCCAGTGAACAATGCAAAAGAGAATCACTATTCTGACCTCTATTACTACACATTAGCTTTGTCTGTCTGTACCCAGTTATATTTTTTCTTTCTTTTTTTTTTTTTTTGGAGATTTTAATTTGTCAGAGAGAAAGAGAGAGAGCACAAGCAGGGGGAGCGGCAGGCAGAAGGAGAGAAGCAGGCTCCCTGCTGGGCAGGAAGCCTAATGGACGGCTTGATCCCAGGACCCTGGGATCATGACCCAAGCCAAAGGCAGACACCCAACCAGCCGAGCGACCCAGGTGTCCCCCCCCCAGTTGTATTTTCTAACCACTTCTTGTTAGTGTATAGCAATACAACTGAGTTTGGTAAGTTGAACTCTTATTCAGCCACCTTACTGTGCTCTCATTAATTATACATGAATGGTTTTATATTTCCGTAGAGTGTTTAGGACTTTCTATGTGGACAATCATATCTGTGTATGATAATAGTTTTGTTTCTATTTTTTTTAGCATTTTTTTTTTCAGTATACTTGGCACAGAATTTTATATTAGTTTCAGGTATACAACACAGTGATTCAACTTCTCTATATGTTATGCCATGCTCACCACAAGTGTAGCCACCATCTGTCACCATACAACACTATTACAATGCCATTGACTGTATCCCCTACACTGTGCCTTTTATTTCCGTGGCTTATTCATTCCATAACTGGAAGCCTGTGTCCTCCAATCCCCTTCATCCATTTTGCCCATCCTGTCACCCCCTCCCCTCTGGCAGCGATCAGTTTGTTCTCTATAAGTCTGATTCTGCCTTTTGTTTATTTATTCGTTTTTTTATTTTTTACTTATTTTTTTAAAAATATTTATTTATTTGAGAGAGACAGTGTGAGAGAGAGCACAAGCAGGGGGAGGAGGAGTAGAGGGAGAGGGAGAGGCAGACTCCCCGCTGAGCAGGGAGCCTGACTCTGGGCTCCATTCCAGGACCCTGGGATCATGACCTGAGCCCAAGGCAGATGCTTAACTGATTGAGCCACCCAGGCGCCCCTCATTTGTTTTCTTAGATTCCACATATAAGTGAAATCATATGGTGTTTGTCTTTCCATTTTTGACTTATTTCACTTAGTGTGATACCCTCTAGGTCTATCCATATTGTTGCAAATGGCATGATCTCTTCTGTTTTCTGGCTGTGTAATACTCCACTGTGTGTATGTGTATGTGTGCACGTATGTACGTGTACACACACACATATACACATACATGTACTACATCTTTCTTATCCATTTGTCTATCAGTGGACACTTGGATTGCTTCCATATCTTGGCTCTTGTAAATAATGCCACAATAGACAGGCGTGTATATATCATTTTGTATTAGTGTTTTCCTTTTTTTTTTTTTTTTTGATTTATTTGAGAGAGAGAGAATGAGCGAGAGAGAGAGAGAGAGAGAGAGAGAGAGAGCACAAGAGGGGGGAGGGTCAGAGGGAGAAGCAGACTCCCCGCCGAGCAGGGAGCCCGACGCGGGACTCGATCCCGGGACTCCAGGATCACGACCTGAGCTGAAGGCAGTCGCTTAACCAACTGAGCCACCCAGGCGCCCTGTATTAGTGTTTTCATGTTCTTTGGTAAATATCCAGTAATGGAATTATGGATCATATGGTATTACTTTTTTAATTTTTGAAGAACCTCTGTACTGTTTTCCATAGTGGCTGCACCAATTTACATTCTTGCCAACAGTGCACAAGGGTTCTTTTTCCTTCACATCCTCACCAACACTTGTGATTTCTTGGCTTTTTGATCTTAGTCATTCTAATGGGTGTAAGGGGATAACCTAATTGTGGTTTTCATTTGCATTTTCATAATGATTAGTGATACTGAGGATCTTTTCATGTGTCTAACAGCTTTTTTTTCTAATCTTTGTACTTCTTAAATCTTCTTATCTCACTGTTGGTTCAGTGCTCTGGTACAATGTTGAACAAAAGCAGTGGGAGGGTCATTTAGATTCTAAAAGGAATGCTTTTTTTTCTATTAAAAGTGATATTTGCATGAGGTGCCTGGGTGGTTCAGTCAGTTAAGCATTGGACTCTGGATTTTGACTCAGGTCATGATCTCAGGGTGGTGAGATCAAGTCATGTGTTGGGCTCAGCACTGGGTGTGGAGCCTGCTTGAGACTTGCTTTCTCTCCTTGTGTCGCTCCCCAACCCACTACCCCCCATGGCCCGCCCTGCTCTCTCTCTCTAAAAAAAAAAAAAAAAGTGATATTTGCTAAAGGTTTTGGCATACCTTCTTTTTTCCAGATTAAGAAGCACCCTTTTGGGACGCCTGGGTGGCTCAGTCGGTTAAGCGTCTGCCTTCGGCTCAGGTCATGATCCCAGGGTCCTGGGATCGAGTCCCGCATCGGGCTCCCTGCTCCGCGGGGAGCCTGCTTCTCCCTCTGCCTCTGCCTCTCTCTCTCTCTCTGTCTCTCATGAATAAATAAATAAAATCTTTAAAAAAAAAAAAAGAAGCACCCTTTTATATTTCTTTTGCTATAGAATATTTTATAGATTTTTTAAAAGATTTATTCATTTGAGAGAGAGCGCTTGCTTGAGTGGGGGCGGGGGAGGGCAGAGGGAGAGGGAGAGAGAGAATCCTCAAGCGGACTCCCTGCCAAACGGGGAGCCTGACACAGGGCTTGATCCCAGGACCCCAAGATCATGACCAATGTGAGCCAAAATCAAGTTGGATGCCCAACTGACTGAACCACCCAGGTGCCCCTAGAATATTATAGATTTTAATCATGAATGAATTTTGAGTTGTTTTTTTTTTTTAGACGAACTCATTTATTTGGCACGTTAAATTAGGCAAAGAAAAATATATGCAACTGCATAAAAAGAACCACATTCTCATACTATTTGAACATACAGCAGTGGTCAAAAATAATGAACTGTGGAATGGATCCCAGGATTTAATGCAGAAAACACCCTGTACAGAAAAACTTCAGGCTTTTAACTTCACTGAATCCAGGACTAAACATGCTTCCTTATATTCCTCAGTTTCTTCCAAGTCTTTTTCACTCTCTAATAACTGCAGAAGATCGGTTTATGCTGCTTCCAACCTGCGCTGGCAATCTGGGATCATCATCTGAGACTCTTGCAGGATCTCTGTCTGCTTTTTAATGGCATAATTTTCACCATCTTCAGCTTTCGTTTTTTTTATCTTTTCTTCTTGTTGTTTTGCTTCTTTCTCATACATCATTTTTTCTTTGACCAATCGCTTCACCACACCAGTTTTGATCTTGATCTGCCTCATGCAAGGATCAGCCATGATCCCTCAAGCGCCGCAGGAAGGACTGAATTTTGAGTTTTATCAAAACCATTTCTTTTTTTTTTTTAAGATTTTATTTATTTTATTTTTTATTTTTTTAAGATTTTATTTATCGGAGAGAGAGAGAGACAGAGGCAGGCAGAGGGAGAAGCAGGCTCCTTGCTCAGCAAGGAGCCCGATGTGGGACTCAATCCCAGGACCCTGGGATCATGACCTGAGCTGAAGGCAGACGCTTAACCGACTGAGCCACCCAGGCGTCCCTAAGATTTTATTTTTTAAAGTAATCTCTACACCCAGCATGGGGCTCACATTCACAACCCTGAGATTGAATCCCATACTCCACCAACTGAGCCAGCCAGGTGTCCCTCAAACACCATTTCTGCATGTATTTGAGAAGATCACATGGTTTTTCTCCTTTAATATGTTGTGATTGTGTTCATGGGTTTTTTTAAAAAAGACTTTATTTATTTATTTGAGAGAGAGTATGCATGAGGAGAGGGGCAGAGGGGGAGGGCAAAAAAGGGAAAGAATCTCAAGAAGACTCCCTGCTGAGTGTGGAGCCGATGTTGGGGTCATGGGATTGACCCCAAGATCATAACCTGAGTCGAAATCAAGAGTCAGTCAACTGACTGAGCCACCCAGGCACCCCTGGATTTTCTAATATTAAACCATTCTCGTATAAACCCAGCTTGGCCATTAAAAAAAATTCTCTTATGAAATTTATAATTAAAGTAGGTTTCTTGGAGCACCTGGCTGGCTCAGTCAGTGGAGCGTGTGTGACTCTTGATCTTGGGGTTGTGAGTTCAAACCCCATGTTGGGTGTGGAAATTACCTAAAAATAAAATATAAAAAATAATAATAATAAATAAAATGGGGTTTTGTTTTGTTTGTTTTTAGATTTTATTTGAGAGAGAGTGCGAGCGTGCACAAGTGGAGGGGGAGGGAGAGAGACAAGCAGACTGCACTGAGCATGTAATGAAGGATAGTTGGAAGAAAGGCAAACTACCCTTAAAAGGATTTTACACCATCCTTGGAGGAGCCCTGGAAGGGCTTTAATCAGATTAAAAATCCCTAGACTTAGAAACAACAGTGGCAACCCTCTCGGGTCCCCTCCCTCTTTGGGAGCTTTGTATTCTATCACTCAATAAACTTTACTATTGCTCAATAAACTTTGCTTTGCAGCCCACCACTCTCTGTCTGGTCTACCTCTTCATTCTTCAAAGTGGCATGACCAAGAACAGTGAGCACTTAAAGGAGAAGAAATCCTGTAAAACATGGAGCCCAATGTGGGGCTTGATTCCAGGACCCTGAGATAATGACCCGAGTGGAAACCAAGAGTCAGACACTAAACTGATTGAGCCACCTAGGCACCCATAAATTATTATCTTTTTAAAATAGGACTACCCAAACTTTCTATTTCTTCTTGAATTAGTTTTAAGTTAAATTTTCCATGAATTATTTCATTACGTTTCCCAATTAAATAGCATAAAATTGTTTATAATATTTTATCTTTTAAAATATTAGTGTATTTGTTTCCATCTTATTTTTTTCTTTTCCTGAATCCATTTTTTTTCCCAGAGGTTGTCAGTTTTAATAGTGTTTTTAAATACCCAACTTTTGGCTTTTAAAAAATCCCTTTGATGATATACATGTTTTCCAGTTAATGGATTTATTTTTTTCTTTATCACTTCCTTCCTTCCTTTTACTTTCTTTCAGTTTATTTTGTTGTATTTTTTCTAATTTCTTTAGATGCTTAGCTCAACAACTTTTAGCCTCTCTTATTTTCTCATGCAAGCATTTAAAGGTATTACGTTTTCCTCTAAGGACTAGTTTAACTGTATCCCACAAGTATTTTCAGAAATAACATTCTTTGGACCACAGTTGGGATTACTGGTCTAGATTGATTTATGGCAAATAAACTAAATTTGTTGAACGCTAACTAAATATCTAAATATAGATTCCTATGGCAATCACCTTAGGATACGAAAAACCTGTAGCAGATGCTGCTGGCTTCTTTCCTTCTACCCATAACAAAGTAAATCTATTGCATAGTTATGACTCGTTCCCTCAGAGTTGCATAAACCTAATAATGTTCACTGTTAAAAGGATCTTAGAGTCAATAGGGATGACAACGCCAATAACATACAAGGAAGCAAGTGATCCAAAACATGAAACAATGAGAAATACTCTCAGCACCCCCCGCACAAATATATTTAAGTACCAACAATTCTATTGGGGGACATGACAGTTTTTAAAAATAAATGTGCTTTTTATTTGTTCAGTACACTAGCCTGAAGGACAAACCAAAAATTATAACTTTAAAGATTTTTATTTATTTATTTATTTATTTGAGAGAGAGAGAATGAGAGACAGAGAGCATGAGAGGGAGGAGGGTCAGAGGGAGAAGCAGACTCCCCACCGAGCAGGGAGCCCAATGCGGGACTCGATCCCGGGACTCCAGGATTATGACCTGAGCCAAAGGCAGTCGCTTAACCAACTGAGCCACCCAGGCGCCCCTAAGATACTACTCTTAAGTGGACCCAGAAGTATATTGTGGGTCCCAATTTTTAGAGCACTGTTCAAAAATGTGACGTTTGTGCTAAAAGCCATCCTAAGACTGGCC
This sequence comes from Mirounga leonina, assembly GCF_011800145.1. Taxonomy (NCBI): domain Eukaryota; kingdom Metazoa; phylum Chordata; class Mammalia; order Carnivora; family Phocidae; genus Mirounga; species Mirounga leonina. The sequence continues at coordinate 63,010,385 of NW_023270807.1, read as the reverse complement.
CCCACCAGCTCTGAAAGGTATACAACTTAGAGGTACCGAACTTGGAGAAAACCAGCAGGTAGACTTTACTATTATGCCAAAAACAACAGGTAATTTTCAATATTTCTTAGTATTTGTAGACACCTTTACAAATTGTATTGAAGCTTTTCCATGCCATTCAGAGAAGGCCTCAGAAGTTGTCAAAAACACTTAAAAAAAAGATTTATGTATTTATTTGAGAGAGAAATTGAGAGATTGAGAGAACGAGTGGGAGGAGGAGCAGAGGGAGAAGCAGATTTCCTGCAGAGCAGGGAGCCCGATGTGGGGCTCCATCCCAGGACCCTGGGACCATGACCTGAACTGAAGGCAGACGCTTAACCGACTGAGCCACCCAGGCGCCCCCCCAAAATTATAACTTACTAGTAAAATGAAAAGGAAAAGTTCTTTGGCCAGGGATATCCTCTGTTCTTTGAACCATGTGTTTTGGAATAACCTCAGGGGCAGCTTTTCATGTTTTGTGTAATTATGTTCAAGCTCTGAATCTATAATTTGTTCTAATTTTCCATGAATGCTCCCTTGCCACCATTTATTCTCTGCTCTCCCACAATTTACTAAGATCTATATTGTTTGCATATTGTATAGGTAACTAGGAACCTTTAGAGAATCTTTTGTCATTATTCTTAAAATGACCAGGGGGAATGAAGGAGGACTGTATTTATTTATATATCATGTGTAATTTTTTAATCTTTTAAAATATGTGTATTTTTAATTTTTTTTTTAAGATTTTATTTATTTATTTGACAGAGAGAGGGAGAGAGCACAGCAGGGGGAGCTGCAAGCAGAGGGAGAGGGAGAAGTAGGCTCCCCGTCTGAGCAGAGAGCCCGACATGGTGCTTGATCCTAGGACCCTGGGATCATGACCTGAGCTGAAGGCAGATGCTTAAACAACTGAGCCGCCCAGGCACCCCTAAAATTTTATTTTTAAATAAACATTGTATTTAAAGTGTACAACACACAGAAATAAAGTGTACAAGACAATAATGTAATATACATATACATGGTGAAATGATTGCTATAGTCAAGCTAATTAACATATCATCTCCTCACATGGTTACTATTTCTGTGTGTGTGATGATAGCACCTGAAATCTACTCTTGCATCGAATTTCCATTATTCAGTATAGTATTATTAACTATAGCCATCATGCTGTACATTAGCTTTGGAGACTCACTCATTGTACATAACTGCAGCTTTGCTCCCAGTCTCGCCCTATTTCCCACCTTCCTGCTCCTGGTCACTACTGTTATACTCTCTGCTTCTGTGTATTTGACTTTTTTAGATTCCAAATATAAGTGAGATCATGCATTTTTTTTCCTTCAGTGTCTGGTTTATTTCATTTAGTATAATGCCCTCCAGGTTCATCCGTGTTGTTGCAAATGGCAGATATTATCTGTGTATTTATATTAGGTGAACCATATGAGATTGCTGATATTTGATAATTTTTAACCTACAAAGATAGCAATTTCATATGGCTCAATCCAATATAATTAGAGCTTGAATAGAAGCAGATCTTATGGCCTGGTCATAAAAACTCCTTTTTCTGCTAAGGGAGAAAAAAATTTGGAAAAAATAAAAGCCACTGTAAGTAGTTGTGTCATATGTTAGTAACCTTAAAATTCACTGCTACTAACTAAATGTTGAACTTTTGATAAGCCATTGATGTTTGATGGAGACAGGGCAGGGGACACCTTTGCTTTGAGTCTAGAGTCAAGGTCAGTGGTGTTTCCAATGCTTTGGCGCACTATTAGATAGGCTTTGTTTTCATTTTAACATCTGAGGGAAAATGACTGATAAGGGGAGTCAGAGGCAGAGCTGAAAGGATCAATATCACAAAGAACCAAGCTAAATTCACTTCCTCACTGTCGGGTGGCTTTAATTGTCGTACAAAGAAACAAGGCTGTTGCTGTTTGAAGAATTTCAAACTCAGATGTTCCAGAATGTAAGCTTGTAATGCTGTTAATGCCATCTGTCCCCTAGAACAGATTTCTTGTTGAGTTGTAGGGCTCTCTCCTCCTCTGGCATCACGTGATTCCAGAATCTGGTCTTCATTCCCTTGTGTTTCAATAAGCCACACCACCTTCTTAGAAATTATGGATCTGGGCGCACCTGGGTGGTTCAGTTGGTTGAGCGTCTGACCTCGGCTCAGGTCATGATCTCAGGCTCCACGCTCAGTGGGGAGTCTGCTTGTCCCTCTCCCTCTGCTTCTCCTGCCCCACCCCCCGCTTGTGCTCTCTCTCAAATAAATAAAATCTAAAAAAAAAAAAATTATGGATCTGATTTTTTCCATAATGAAGAAATGCTATCCCTATCTTTCCTTTACATAACACATGAATCTCTTTTTTTAACTCTGAAAAGCAGGACCAAGAGCTTTGCTTAATTTGAGAACAAGGTCAGAAAATGAGATCCAGTGAAACAGATGATTGTAGTTATCAACATAACATGCATAAAATTGGCCATTGGTAGAAACAAAGTGGCCTAAGAACTTGGTTTCTAAGTATATGTTAAGAGATGTGTACGTTTGGACAATTACCTAACCTGACTGTGTCTCAGTTTCTGGATATGTAAAAGATAGATAATAATAGTGCCTACCTCAAACAATTATCATGAGGATTAAAGATAATCTGTACAAGGCTGCAAGATTTAGCAAATAAAAATACAGAGAGCCCAATTAAGTTACAATTTCAGATGAACGACCAATACTTTTTTAGTATAAGTATGTCCAAATATTGCATGGGATATATGCATTCAAATTAACTGTGGGGCATCTGGGTGGCTCAGTCAGTTGAGCTTCCAACTCTTGGTTTCGGCTTAGGTCACGATCTCAGGGTTGTGAGATAGAGGCCTACATTGGGCTCCTTGCTCAGCGAGGAGTCTGTTTGTCCGTCTCCCTCCCCTTCTGTGCCTCCCCCGCCCACCCCACCCCCCGCCCCTCTCCCCACTCACGCTCACATACACATTCTCTCAAATAAATAAATCTAAAGAGAGAGAGAGCACAAGCAGGGGAAGGGGCACAGGGAGAGGGAAAGAATGTCAAGCAGACTCCCCACTGAGCACAGAGCCCTATGCAGGGCTTGATCTCACCATCCTGAGATCATAACCTGAGCTGAAATCAAGAGTTGGACGCGTAACTGACTGAGCCACCCAGGTGCCCCATAAATAAATAAAATCTTTTTAAAAAGTTGGTGTAGGGCACCTGGGTAGCTCAGTTGGTTAAGCGACTGCCTTTGGCTCAGGTCATGATCCCAGAGTCCCAGGATCGAGTCCCACATCAGGCTCCCCACTCAGTGGGAGTCTGCTTCTCCCCCACCCTCATGTGCTCTCTCTCTCACTCTCTCAAATAAATAAAATCTAAAAAAAATGGTGTATATTAAAAAAAATTTTTTAACTGTGCAATGTACACATTAGGGTACCTGACACAAATAAATAGCTATTTTCCATGTCTCCATCAAGGCTATGGTGAAAGTGGGAAGGCACTCACAAATCTCAACTAGCAGACTAAATTGTCACAATATAAGATAAATAATGGTTTGCTAGCTGGCTGTTTACCTTTCTACCCCCTCCCAGATGTGAACTCCAAGAGGGTGATAACCATATTTTGTTTCTCTTTTCCCACCTTTACCATCTAATATCTAGCATAGTGTTTTGCACATAGCAGGGGCAGGATAGATGCTTATTAGAAAGAAATTCAGGTAAGAACCTGGATAAAAATTTGGCCATGTCTTCAACACTGGCTGGCTGGTCAACACAAATATTCCCGTCCAGTGAGAGAAGCTAGGGGCATGAAGCTGGTTGTCAGGATCCATTGAAATCTTCCAGTTCCAGTTCACTTTATCTTGATTCCATTTTTACCCAGCAACAGATATCTTGAGGCTGTTTCTCAACTAGTATTTCCTCTTGGGAATTGTATATGCTGGCCACACAAGTATTCCATTCTTGTCAATAATCTTCCTCAAGACAAATGAATAAATGGATGAACAGAAAACAACAGAGTTCTCTAGAATGGATTCTTGATTCTTGGATTCAAATCTTGGTTCTACTACTTATTAGCAGTGTGACTTTGGCCCTATCATTTGACCTCACACCTCAGTCTCCTTAACTGTCAAATGGGAATAAAAGTATAGCTATCTTAAAGGATGCCAAAAATTAAGAGTTAATATATGTGAAGTCTTTAGGACAGTGCATGGCATGTGGTAAGTAACGTATAAATGTTAGCAAAAAGAAAGAAAGAAAAAGAAAAGATGAGCTCCAGATTTTTGCTCACACACAAGGTGTCTAACACCCTTCAGTGAACTGGACAGTTTTGTCATCCTTCCTGATGGCTTGTCTGTGGAAGTGTGAACTTTCTCTTGTGCATGGCCAAGGCAGACCTTTGTCAAAAGCCCTTACACATTTATGAATTTTCTTCTTTCTTTGACAGGCGTCCTGCTGGGGGGCTGTGACCCTTTGAAGAGAAGGCAGTCCCTCTGTGCATAGGAGTGCTCTTGGCCACCATGCTTTCCAGCCAAGGGTGCTGCCCATGGGACTGAATCGATGGAAAGACCTTCCAGAGATTCATACCCACCGGATGCCACCCGCATACATTCTGCATTGCTGCGCTTGGGTCTGGGCACAAGGGGGTGGGGGAGCGGACAGTGGGGAAACATAAAACTAAGCCCCGTCTGTCAGCGTGCACACACACTTAAACATCTTTTCATTTTGAGGAACTGACTCGAACCCTGTATGGAACTGCACGAAAAGCAGCTGGAGGCTGAAGCCGTGACTTGGAGCTGTGGTTCTCAAAGTGTGATAGCAGGATTGTTATCTGCATTAGCATCACTGAGGGACTTAGAAATGCACAATCTAGGCTCCTGCCCCAGACCTAGTAAATTAGAAACTCTGGAGCAGAGCCCAGTCATCTTTTAACAAGCCTTCCGGGGTGATCGTGATACTCAGTCAAATTTGAGAAGTTCAGGCCTAGCCTAGAGCTACAGCAGCTGTCCGCCCCCCCGCCCCCCCCCCGCCCCCCCGCCACAATTTCTCTCCAACCCATGTTGTCTGTCCTCAGGGGGTTGGTGGTGTGGTCATTGTTCCCCTCCCCGCGCCCCCTCCGTCCCTTGTAAGAAAAAGCTGTTTGGGTCTTTCCAAGCTATTGTGGTCACGTGAGCCCTGTTGTCTCAGAGAACCTGGGGAGGGATACGGCGTTTCCTTTCCTTGGAGATGAGCGATTGCAAAATGCTTTCTTTCTGCAGGTGAAAATTAGATAATCAGGCTTAGTAAACCTGATTACAAGCACAGCAGGATTTACAAAGCTTCACTCTCTCCAGGCACAAAAAAAGCCTCAGGGAAAGAAGCTGAGTGGCTTATCCCTGATGAAGGAAGTGACCCCAGACCACTCCGAATGAAGAATTGAAAGGGCTTGAAGATGCATTGCTGTGCGCCAGTGAGACCTTTTTCCATTCTTCTGTAAGATTTAGCATCTAGGATTTCCCCCAGAGGCGTTAGGTGTTTTCTGCATGATCCTCTGACTCAGAGATTGGAGTGAACCTATCATCTATAACTCTCTGGAGGAAACCCCTGCACCCACGTGGATGGGCGCATAAGCATTTGTCTGCCCTCCCACTTTGGGAAGGGGTGAGGTGGGGGGTGCTCCCTTCAGCTGCCCCTCCAGAGGGCTTGCTGTGGCAGAAAGAGAACTGAGCCCAGAGGTGTACATTCATGGAGCTTTGAGCTGTCTTTCTTCTATCCTCTAGTTCCTCTTGTTGGGTTTACAGGTAACTAAAATGAGACACAGAAAGGTTAATCAGCTTGTCAGTGGCTGATTTTTGTTTTTATACAGAAAAGTGATAATGAGGTAGAACTTCCCTACTATCTTGTGGGTTAATGATTGTCTAAAGCTACCAGCCACATGTAGTTCTCTTAAATCAATTAAAATATAAAATTCAGTTCCTCATTTGCACTTACCACTTTTCAGGGGCTCAATAGCTGCATGTGGCTAGTGGCTACCATATCAGAAAGGGCAAAATCAGAATATTTCCGTCACTGCAGAATGCTCTATTGGATGCACTGGTCTAAAGTGAGTGTTGTCATATCGTAAGTTGACATGTGTCATACATAAGTCATTTGAATCATCCACTTGTTTCCTTTAGTCTCAAAGATATTGCCACGAAAAAGAGGGTAACACTCAGTCCTCCAGCAGGCTGAACTAAAACGTAAGTAAGATACACTCGGGTGCTCAGATCTGTACCTCTGAAACAAATAATGCAATGTATGTTAAGAAGAAAAAAAGAGGAGGAAGAAGGTAGCGGGAGGGGAAGAATGAAGCGGGGGAAATCGGAGGGGTAGACGAACCATGAGAGACGATGGACTCTGAAAACAAACTGAGGGTTCTAGAGGGGAGGGGGGTGGGAGGATGGGTTGGCCTGGTGGTGGGTATTGAGGAGGGCACATTCTGCATGGAGCACTGGGTGTTGTGCACAAACAACGAATCATGGAACACTTCATCTAAAACTAATGATGTAATGTATGGGGATTAACATAAGAATAAAAAAAAAAAGATACACTCGGGTGTAAGAAAGATACACACTAGCTGTTTACCTGTCTGTTGTTTACAGGTCACTGTTTGGTATATAGTACCTGTGTATATTTGTTCACTCAATTATTCTCTCAGTCAGTATGCCTCTATTATATAGGTGCTCGGATATTGCCCTGCCCACAAGAAGCTGCTACTGTCCAGAGGAGACAGACAAAAGGACAGATCGTTGTAATGCAACATGGTATGTTTTAATATGTATAATGATATGAAGGGCTTTAAGGAAGCAGAAAGAGGAAATAAACATGCTGGGCCCAGCAGAATTTGCTAAGACTTCTCAGAGAGGGTGATATTTGAGCTGAGGCTTGAAGGATGGGTAGGAGTTTGCTAGTGGACTTAAGGCACCCAGCCACAGGAAAGCATGTGCAAAAGCACAGAGGCATGAAATGGCTGCTGCATGGGGCCGGGTGGGCACAGGTGGGGCCTGCTTCCTCACAAGTTGGAGCTTTGCCCTCTAGGCATTAGCAGGTATTTCAGGCAGTCTCCTTTGTACAGCCTTACTGTAGTAAATCCTAGTAAGGCTGATGGGTGTGGGCCTGTGGCCAGCTCAGCCGGTGGAGCATGTGACTCTTGATCTCGGGATCGTGAGCTCGAGCCCCACGTTGGGCACAGAGTTTACTTAAAAAAAAAAAAAAGGCTAGTGGGTCATGTAGCTGAAGGTATCAAGGTCCGTTATGTGCTTTGCACTGGGCCTACACATGGTGAGTGCCCAACACTTCTTGATTCCTGTTCTTTCCCTTGCATGTTTGCTCCCATTTTCTATTAATAAGTTCTTACCTGCCTTTCCATGGTGTTTCTAAGTCTCTAGAAATGACTGATTGTTTATTTCCCTGCCTTTTTTTTTTTTAATTTATTTGAGAGAGAGAGAGAGAGAGAGAAACAGCATGAGAGGGGAGAGGGTCAGAGGGAGAAGCAGGCTCCCTGACGAGCTGGGGGCCCGATGTGGGACTCAATCCCAGGACCCCAGGATCACGACCTGAGCGGAAGGCAGTCGCTCAACCAACTGAGCCACCCAGGCGCCCCCCCCGCCTTTTTTTTAAGAGAGGGAGAGAGAGAGAGAGAGAAAGAGAGAGAATCTTAACCAGGCTCCACCCATCATGGAGCCTGACATGGGGCTAGATCTTACAACCCTGAGATCATGACCTGAGCTGAAATCAAGGGTTGGACCCTTAACCAACTGAGCCACCCAGGTGCCCCACATTTCCCTGGCTATTAAGTCTAACAAGATCTTACCCTCCTATCTATTATGGGCTCATTGATATGGGCCTTTCAACAACAGTTAAAATGTCTACTTCAATTTATCTGCTTTCCTTCTCTTGCTAAGTTTTTCTCTTTCCTTTATGATATATGACCTTCCTGTATATAACTTTACAAAGGATGTCTCTGGTGTATCTATTATTGTCCATGACATCCTATCATAAGACAGCATTATAAATGGAGAATTTACAAGAATAACTTCATTTTTAAAAGGGCATCTGTTATATCTGAATGACTGCAGGGATTTCCATTTGAGTAAATGTGCCAGGCATATACTGCTCTTAATTCTGATGAATTAATAATAGGCACCTAATTCATCCTAGGTCACTAACATACAGGGCCAGCATACAAATGGAGGTACATTCCAAGTGTCTAAGTATTTAAAAACTATAAATCAAGCTAACAACTAAAATAAAATTTGCTTTATCTTTCCACATAAAGCCTCATAATGACAAAAATAAAACATACTTAAGGCAATAGCTTTTATATGCAGAAAGTTGGTGAAATATGACTAAATCTAATGATATTGCACATGTCTGAATGTCCTTTTGATGGGCTACTGATTTTTGGGAAGACCAAAAAAGACACATAATTTATAAATGTTTCTGTTAATCTGTTTTTCTTACTTTTACTTTAGCAAAATCACTATGTTATCAAGATTTTTGGCAATGATCTGAAGGATTAAAAAAGAAATATAATTGTGTTCAAATACTGTTTGAATAGATTTACATTCAAGTATATATTAAAATAAATACAAAACAGAAAAATTAACTTTTTGGAATAGATATATTAAATAATATTTTCTTCAAAAAATTTTCAAAATTACTAAGAAGTAAAGAACAAATTATTAACCAATATCAACATTTTAATAAAAATAAATTTGAGGGCGCCTGGGTGGCTCAGTTGGTTAAGCGACTGCCTTCGGCTCAGGTCATGATCCCGGAGTCCTGGAATCCAGTCCCACATCGGGCCCCCGGCTCAGCGGGGAGCCTGCTTCTCCCTCTGACCCTCCCCCCTCTCATGCTGTTTCTCTCTCTCTCTCTCTCAAATAAATAAATAAATAAAATCTTTAAAAAATATAAATCTGACATTTTATTTATTTATGTATGTATGTATGTATTTATTTTTTAAAGATTTTATTTATTTGACAGAGAGAGACACAGCGAGAGAGGGAACACAAGCAGGGGGAGTGGGAGAGGGAGAAGCAGGCTTCCGGTGGAGCAGAGAGCCCGATGTGGGGCCCGATCCCAGGACTCTGGGATCATGACCTGAGCTGAGGGCGGATGCTTAATGACTGAGCCACCCAGGCACCCCTTTATTTATTTTATCTTGAGAGAGAGAGTGCACCTGTGCCCGCCAGTGGGAGGAAGGGCAGAGGGGGAGGGAGAGGGACAAACAGATTACACTGGGCATGGAGCCCTACGTGGGCTCAACCTCATGACCCTGACATCACCACCAGAACCAAAACCAAGAGTCAGTTGCTCAACCGACTGAGCCACCCACATGCCCCATAAATCTGACATTTTAGATATATTTTTTAAAAATTTAGTTAAATGCTGTTGAATAGTTTAGTAAAAACAAAGCACTTTAAACTCTTGTGTTTGGTGTCCAGTATAAGAAATTGGTATCATGCTTCATGCCCGTTACAGCACATTTATGAGTATGCAAACTTGTATTTAATATCGCAAGATGTTCCTTAGTAGTTATGGTCAATTGTGTTGAATACCACCCTAAGTCATGAGAACCTCCAGAACCACAAATTAGAACATGAAGAGAAGCAAGGAAATGGGCCTTCAGCCTCCTGGGAAATTACAGTCTGTCATGCAAGAACCTCCTGCACTCACAGTATCTCAGAGGAAGGATTGGTAAGTTACTTTGTTTTGTTTTTCTCTAACCTAAGTGTTTGTGCCACTCACGTGCTTCCCACAACCCACTAACTGTCCTGGCATTTGTACTCAGGTGCCTTTTGTCTCGAGTACGAAGGGTGAGAGATGTTGGAGAAGCATCTTCCGGGGGCTTGACCAGTGTTGGTCACAGAGGAGATGCATCCTGGTAGCCCAGGTGGTAAGGCACAGGCCAGGAACCCCCCTAATCGGGGTCTAAGGGCAGGCCTAGATATGTCTACACCTTGTGTCTTGGTCGGTTTGGGTTGTTATAACAGAATATGATAGACTAAGTGGCTTATAAACAACAAATTTATTTTTCACACTTTTGTTGGCAGGGAAGTTCAGGATCAAGGCAACAGCAGATTCAGGTGTCTAGTGAGGACTGCTTTCTAATATATAGACAGCCCTCTCACTGAGCCCTCTATTACATGGTAGAGGGGTGAGAGAGCTCTGTGGAATCTCTCTTATAAGGAAACTAATCCCTCATCTCCTGATTACCTCCCAAAGGCCCTGCCTCCAAATGCCATCAAATTGGGGATTAGGTTTCAGTTTATGGAAGAATGACAGAATATTCCACCCCAAAATATGCCTCTTGGGCATAAGAATTATTTTGAGGTGATTAAGAAACAGCAGACATAGGAGAAGCTCAGAAAATGGAGTAGAAATTAAACTTTTGTAAGGGAAATTTACATTTATATGGGAAATCCCAGTGGTAAGGATATCTCCTTCTGCACCAGGAAGAGAAGGTTGTCTCGAAATCACAAGAGACTGTGACCAATGGAGAAGGTGCCTACCTGAAACTGGCCTCCCCAACACCCTTTCTTTTCTCTTTCTTCTTCTTCTCCTCCTTTTTTAAAAAGTTTATTTATTTGAGAGCGAGAGAGAGCGAGAGAGTGAGCATGAGCAGGGTGAGAGGCAGAGGGAGAAGCAGACTCCCGCTGAGCAGGGAGCCTGATGCGGGGCTCGATCCTAGGACCCTGGGATCATGACCTGAGCGGAAGGCAGACACCTAACCGACTGAGCCACCTATGCACCCCATCTGCCTTTTTTTTTTCCTTTTAAGTTTAGCTGAAGATGGTATTTAAGCCTGAATTCTAAGCCACCTCGAGAGTTAGATTTTTCCCTGGGTGTCTCCCATGTGTACACGGAGTATACATGTTAAAAAAAAACACTTCTTTTTGTTTTTCTCTTGTTAATCTGTCTTTTGTTACAAGGGCTCTAGGCAAGAACTTAGAAAGATATTTTTCCTCTCCTACAATATGAATTTTGAGGGAGACACATTCAGTCTGTAACCCCCTGGGCTGGAATTTTATTTATTACAAATATATTACCTCAGATCTAGGTGATAAATGAAACCTTAGCCTCTTAGAATTGTTTGTAAAAGATGAGTGAGTGGGGGAGAATGGTGTCATGTCATGATACTCTGTATCACACGATTTTTTAAATGATGTTACTCTTGGGCACCTGGGTGGCTCAGTCGGTTAGGCGCCTGCCTTCGGCTCAGGTCATGATCCCGGGGTCCTGGGATCGAGCCCCGCGTCGGTCTCCCTGCTCGGCGGGGAGCCTGCTTCTCCCTCTCCCTCTGTCTGCCGCTGTTCCTGCTTGTGCTCTCTCTCTATCTCTGTTAAATAGATAAATAATAAAAAAAAAATCCTTAAAATAAAAAAAATAAAATGATGTTACTCTTTCTACTACAGGAATTTAATGGAGGACATTTTTGTAAGTACACTGTCCTTGCCACTATGACACATAAAATCAAATTAGGCACTATCATTTCTCCACCCTGGTTCCAATATATATTTTATGAATCTTATATTTCATCTGACTGTGAGTCACAGATGTAGATTTAGGACATAATTTTCGTACTACCAGTTATGGTCACCGGGGAAACATGACTTGGGAGCCTCTTTGTTCCACTTCAGCAGGACTGGGGATGTCCCTAGAGTCTTGCTCTGAAATGGCGGGAGTAGGGGTGGGGTGTACCTCAGGTCACCGGAGGCAGACTAATGGAAGTACCTCCCTTCCCAGAGTCAAGATAATTTTTTTTGGATCTAGAAGGGGAAAATAACTCTGATTAATTCATGTCTACATATATGATTATGTACACTGAGAAGATTAAACCACCTCTTTCAAATTCACAGGGTCCACTTATTATGTGGAAACAACTCTGACTTGGGCATTGCTTGCCTTTGATGTCTCTGGCTTCTGCTCTGGGGAATTACTCCAGCCCCTGGTGAGGCTGACTAGCCCGTGGCCCAGCACTTAACATTTGCTATTAATAGGATGAATTGAAGCTAAAGGAGTAATATTCCGAGAGAAACTTTGAGGAGGCAGTTGGGGAGATGGGATAGGAAATTTCAGCAAAATGTCAGGATGAGTTTGGGGCTGCCTTTAAGTGACAAGGGGAAGGCACAAGAACAGATGCATGAATGTATCATGTGAACAGCTGAAGCAAGTGCACATTTGCATATATGATTTATGTTTGAACTGAGTGCTGTGTAGCACAGAAAGAGCAGGGAGGAGTTGGAGTGAGCCCATTGGCTTGCAAGAGGGATACTCAGGCTTTCGTAAAGAAACAGTCCATCTGCAGACTCCTCTTTGAACTGCCAGCTCACACTCAGGGGAGTTACAAGATCAATTGAGGCACATTAAAATTATGAAGCATTTATTTAAGCAAACATCCATTCCAGTTGGGCAACACCAGACAGGAAGTGATTAGGAGAACTCCACTGATAGGAGCTAGGGGCAAGACTTTCATAGAACAGATGTGGAAGCAAAGCAAGGAAATTATTTGATTGGCTACAGCTTAAGCAGTTGCCTTATTTGGGAAAGGCTTGTTGGCTATTTGTGATTGGTTGTCTTTAGATTTCAATTTCATAACCTTGAAGCATTTCTAGGCTTAGGTTTGGTTTCGGTTTGCTCATGTAGGCCACCAAGATATTAGAGCCACCTCACTTTAATGACCTCCTTGTTTAATTAATTTAACAGGGAACAGATCCTCTTCACACAGTGGTTGAGTGGGAAACTGGAGAATTTCTCGGAAAATACTCCCATCTTCCACCCTCCTTTGCGCCTCCTGCTCTGGTAAAATGTCATGCAAGGAAAGGACTGAGTCTTTGTGTTGACTGGCTAAAGTGGTCTCCTGCTAGAAACTGAGGGGAAAAGTGTACAATTACTTACCAAGATATCTTCCTGGGAGCCCACTGGTATTATGGTCACCTAACCTTTCTGTAAATTGCCTTTCATTCTTTCTCTCAGGGCAAGTATGAAGTATAAAGTCGTAAAAACAAATGCAAAACTTATTTTTTAGCCTCTACTTGCTTTGAAGATCTGGATTTAAATGATAGTAATAAACTCTTTCCCTATTAAAAACAACAAAATAGGGGTGCCTGGGTGGCTCAGTTGGTTACACAACTGCCTTCGGCTTGGGTCATGATCCCAGGGTCCTGGGATTGAGTCCCGCATTGGGCTCCCTGCTCAGCAGGGAGCCTGCTTCTCCCTCTCTCTCTGCTGCTCCCCCTGCTTGTGCTATCTCTGTCAAATAAATAAACAAAAAATCTTAAACAACAACAAAATATTCAAAATTTTCTGTATCTTTATGCTTCCAATTCTTTATTTTTTTAAGATTTTATTTATTTATTTGACAGAGAGAGACACAGCAAGAGAGGGAACACAAGCAGGGGGAGAGGGAGAAGCAGGCTTCCCACTGAGCAGGGAGCCAGATGCTGGACTCGATCCCATGACCTGAGCTGAAGGCAGCCGCTTAACCGACTGAGCCACCCAGGTGGCCCTCCAATTCTTTTTTTTAAAGATTTTATTTATTTGAGAGAGAGCATGCGAGAGAGAGCACAAGTGGTGGAGAGGGAGAAGGCAGCTGCCCATCTAGCAGGGAGCCTGATGAGGGACTCGATTCCAGGACCCTGGCATCATAACCTGAGCTGAAGGCAGATGCTTAACCAGCTGAGCCACCCAGGTGCCCTTCTTTATGCTTCCGGTTCTTTTGAGTTTGAATTCTCTATACAAACACATGATTGCTTACACCGGTACTTGAGTACCCTGTAATTCTTATATCTCTGGGTTTAGTTGTTACAGAAAAGTGCTGTCCAATATGGTAGCCACCAGTTAGTGGCTACTGAGAACTTGAAATGTGGCTGGTCTGACTTGAGGTATATTATAAGTGTAAAATACACAGTGGATCTCAAAGTTTTAGTACATGTGGTGGACAGATTCTGAAATAGCTCCCAAAAATCCTTGCTTCACAGCTGTGTGGAATCTCCTCCCCTTTGAATGTGGGTGGGACCTGTGATTTGCTTCTAACAGAATATGGGAAAAGTGATGGGATGTCACTGCTACAGTTATGTTACATGGACTGTAACTTCCATCTTGCTAGCAGACTCTTTCTGTTGACTCCTTTGCTGGCTTGGATGAAGTAGCACACCCTATGGAGAGACCCATTTGGCAGGGAACTAAGGGAAGCCTCAAGCTGGCAGCCAGCCGCAAGATGAGCCCTAGTCTGGTAGCTCACACAGAACTGAATCCTGCCAATAACTATGTGAGCTTCCCCATTTGAGCCTCAGATGAGACCCCAGCCCTGGCTCCCACACCTGGATTGCAGCCTCGTGAGAGACCTTGAAGCAGAAGACCCACTAAGTTATGCCCAGATTCCTGACCTACAGAAACTATGAGATAATGTGTTCTTGTAAGCTGCTAAGTTTGTAGTAATTTATAATGCTACAATAGACAACTAATACAGAACCAAAAAAGAATGTTCACTATCTCATTAATAATTGTTCATTTTATTTATTTATTTTTTAGAGAAAGAGAAAGGATGACTGGGGCAGGGAGGGGTAAGGGGAGAGGGAGAGACAATCTTAAGCAGGTTCCATGCCTGATGTGCAGAGCCAACATAGAGGCTCAGTCTCATGACCCTGAGATCATGACCTGAACTGAAATCAAGAGTCAGATGCTTGGGCGCCTGGGTGGCTCAGTTGGTTAAGCGACTGCCTTCGGCTCAGGTCATGATCCCGGAATCCTGGGATCGAGTCCCACATCGGGCTCCCGGCTCAGCGGGGAGCCTGCTTCTCCCTCTGACCCTATCCCCTCTCATGCTGTTTCTCTCTCTCTCTCTCTCTCAAATAAATAAATAAATAAAATCTTAAAAAAAAAAAAGAGTCAGATGCTTAACCAACCCAGGGACCCCAATAATTGTTTAATATTGATTATATTTGAAATGATACTATTTTGGATATATTAGTTTAAATGGAATATTTTACCAAAATTAATTTTACCTTTTTAAAAAAACTTTTTTAATGTGGCTACTAGAAAATTGAAAATTTAAAATATGTGGCTTGCATTATATTTATGTTGGACATCACTGGCATAGAACTCCAAGGACACAAGAATTTCATGGAGTTTATGCAGCCCAGCATGCTGGAGAGAGTGGGTTATATCCTAGCAGCACCCTGTCACTTACTGGGGCGTGCTATTGAAACAGAAAATAGTCTGTCACTTCTGGAAAAGAATGATTCATTCTTTTTGAAGAGGGGGGAAACTGCTGTATAATTTTTGCCCAGAGGTAAAATCTGCTTAGTCTTCTTACTTTTGGATGCTGCCTTCAGGGTTTAATTTGTTTCAAATTAAGAGCAGGTGGCAGATGCAATTAAAGGAAAAAACAATTGCAAATTAAGCATGATTTTTATTTTAAAAAATTTTTTAAAGATTTTATTTATTTATTTGACAGAGAGAGACACAGCAAGAGAGGGAACACAAGCAGGGGGAGTGGGAGAGGGAGAAGCAGGCTTCCCGCCGAGCAGGGAGCCCGACGCGGGGCTCGATCCCAGGACCCTGGGATCATGACCTGAGCTGAAGGCAGACGCTTAACGACTGAGCCACCCAGGCGCCCTTAAGCACGATTTTTAAAACTTATTTGCAATGACAGCTACACATTCAGGGAATAAATGCTAATTATTTTGAATTATTTGTTTACTCATTGTGTCATATGTGTGCCATTTACTGATTAATGCTTTACAACTTACGCTACATCCTTTATTGCTAATTAGTAAAGCTAAAATGTAGGGTGCCTGGTTGGCTCAGTCAGTAGACCGTGCGATTCTTGATCTCAGGGTTATGAGTTCAAGCCCCATGTTGAATATGGAGCCTACTTAAAAAAAAAAAAAAGCTAAAATGCTGTGGCTGGTGATTCTGAGTTCCAGGAGACTCTTCAAACCATACCCCCTCTGAAAGATCGTGATTTCCCCCAGGTGTGTGCTCACATGTGACTCCCCAGGGAATTGCTGCTGATATGAATGTAGATTGTTATAACCCTCCAGTGTGCTGGGATGGAAAAAAGTAGGTGTTGAGAATAGCTAAAAGGTAATCAAGACGTTTGAGTGCCCTGGGTAGAGTAACTCATTGTTATGCCTTTAAACATGTTAGCTTAAAATATTTGTACCTTCCTGTAGAGAAGAGTTTGAGACATTTAGGGAAGAATGAGGAATTCTCTGTGGCAGCATCATCCTACATGTCCTCTATTATCTCAAGCAAATTAACCGGCAAAACAAAACAAACAAAACAGGTTAACAGTTTTGGTATTATTTCATTCAAGTACTTCCCCGAGTATCTGTCAAATATTTCTTCAGGGCGCCTGGGTGGCTCAGTTGGTTAAGCGACTGCCTGCCTTCGGCTCAGGTCATGATCCTGGAGTCCCAGGATCGAGTCCCGCATCGGGCTCCCTGCTCAGCAGGGAGTCTGCTTCTCCCTCTGACCCTCCTCCCTCTCATGCTCTCTTTCATTCTCTCTCTCTCAAATAAGTAAATAAAATCTTTAAAAAAAAAAAAATTTCTTCAAACCACATACATAATTCGCCAGAGCAGAGGGTTTTAAATAAAACATTTTCTGGGGCACCTGGGTGGCTCCTGGGTGGCTCAGTCGGTTAAGCGTCCCACTGTTGATTTTGGCTCAGGTCATGATCTCAGGATCTTGAGATCGAGCCTCACATCCATGCTGGGTGTGGAGCCTGCTTAAGATTCTCTCTCCCACTACCCCTCCCCCCGCCCCAGCTCTCTCTCTCTCTCTGTCTCTCAAATAAATAAACCTAAAAAAAAAAGAGAATTCCAAATGGTTAATAAAGAGCTGAAAAAAAGTTTAATCTCACTGACAGTGAAAATGCAAATAAAAATGACATCTTTTTTCCAACAAAATTAAAAAATATCTTTTACACTATAATTCTCACATTTAGCAAAGGTTTGCGAATTAGGGACTCTCACTAGTGTTGTGAGTATAAATTTCTAGAGGACAATTTGGCAGTTTATTTTCAAGACCCAGCCTTCCACTTTTAGGAATATATCATAAGAAAATAACTGGAAATGAAAACAGAACACATGCATAAGGATGTTTATAATGTAATGTATAATAGAAATAAATGTCCAATTAGAATATTGTACAGTCATTATGAATAATGTTTTGAAGAATATATAATGACAAAAATTTGGTAAAACCTGCCAAAAACATGTTCTGAGATAACACAAATTCAGGTACAAAGTGATTGCATCTCATCCTCATCAGTTCCCTTTCTCTGCTGGGGTACACTAGAGTCCTTATCTTTTGGGGTGTGGGGAATGTAGGAGGACGAGGCTGGTCTGGGAAACAAGAGACATCCCTTCTTGGGAAGCAGGGAAGTGGAGTTTTGCTCCAGTGTTTTTGTACCTCCAAAAGATTCTAGAAATTGCCGTTGCTATCCTGGAAGTCCTGTCAATCCCTGAACCCAGAATCGTCCCCATCAATATTTCAAGCAGACAGATGCCACGAGGTGCACCAAACTGAAGCCAGCACTTGGGTGGGTTTAGATTTGACTGGCCACCTGCACGGGTCATTCCAATCATTTCATTAACCTTATAGTGATGTGACTTCAAATTTTGTGGTTAAATTTTTTACTGTTTTCTACTGAGTGAAAAAAGCAAGATAGAAAATTTTATGCACATTTGCTCCTAATTCAGCAAAACAAATAAAGCAACTCTAAATATACAGATAGAAAAAGCAAAAATAAATTTACAAATTTATTCGTGGTTACTTCTGATTAGTGAGCTATGGGTAATTTTAATATTCTTTCTTTTAAATTCAAGTGTAATTAACAGTGTTATATTAGTTTCAGGTGTACAATATAATATTCTTTATTATACTTTTCTGCATTTTTCAAATTTTTTCTACATTGGACACATTACTTTTAAAATCTGAAGAAATACTTATAAAAGAATATTGAGAGGAGGGCACCTGACTAGCTTAGTCAGTAGAGCACGTGACTGCTGATCTCTGGGTTGTAAGTTCGAGCCTCTCACTGGGTGTAGCGATTACTTAAAAATAAAATCTTAAAAAAAATTTTGAAAGGAACTTTTTTTTAAACTCAAAGATCTACATACAAATATATGGCTCTCAATAGAGAAATCGCTCTTCAATCTAGCTAATTAAATTCATCTGGTTTTATTTTAACGGCTGACTATTACAGAATGCGGCTTCCTTGGAGTGACATCTTAAGACTATTGGATAAGATGTAAGCAGCATCTGCTTTAGATATTGTTCAGTGGAATCTTGAACAACTGCGTTGACAGATTCAGAAAGGATTTCACAAAGTCTGAAAATGTGGTCCCTGTTCCAGGTTTAGTGTAACATTTCATTAAACGACCATTGTATTATATGTTACAACATTCTTTTGGTTAATAAAAATCTTTAATCCAGTCATCCTGGCCACTTAAAACTTTAGTCATCTCTTGGCGCATAAGGGACCCTCTTGCTTTAAACCTAACAGAAAGTGAAAAACCTGGAAAAACAAAGAGACGTGGAAATAAGACTGAAAGTCATCTGGGTATGAAAAATGCACATAACCTTCCCACTCTTTCAATTGCATTATTTCCATGCAAAGGACCATTTCGGGTCCACATGCAAATGGCAAATGATGTATAGCACTTTTGTGGGCTGGAGATTCTTTTCTGTGAGGCGGAAGTGAGGTTTCAATTATTTACACTAGAATTTAATGACCCTATTAGGCCTTGACTCCGCCTCCTGCCCAGGAGTGGAAGGGGATCTTAAAAAGATCCCTCAAAGGGAATGAGCCCACCCAGCTCAGGCCTTCCTCGGGGAAAAGCGAGGCCCAACCCCAAGCTTTTCTTCCTCCCCAACTGGATGCTCTGCAGGGAGAATAAAATGAGGAAGCTGAAGCTTTGCCCGGGGATTTTTCATTATTTTTTTCTACAGCTCAGTTCTTAATTTTTCTTCGTTTTTCCTGGGAGTTTTTTGCCTGTGTCATCTGGACCTGAGAGAACTGGTCTCACTTGTCATGGGATGGATGAAATGAGGTAATACTATAATTTCTGTTAAAGAGCCTGTGAATGATGGAAGGAGGGCTCCTGAGGAGGGGGAGGGGCATCCCGAGGCCCCTGGGGCTGGAGAAGGTGGGCTTTCTACTCCCTTGTTATGTGGGAGTCCAGGAGGGAAGGCCCCAGAATGTGCTGGGTTATTAATTTATTTAAATGACTTTACCTATTTGTGAATGAATGATACAAAATTCAAAAAGTGCAAACCAGTATGTAATGAAAAATGGGTCTTACTTTTCTGCCCTGGCCAGCCAGTTCCCCTCCTTGGCGGCAAGCACTGCTATCAATTTCTTGTGTATCTCTATGGAAATACTCTTTTTCTGTCTAGTTTTGTTTTGCTTTGTTTTGTTTTTAAACACAGATAATATACTGTACATACTGTTCTGTACTTTTTTTCATTTAAGAATTTATCTTGGAGATTTTTCTTTGTAGTACTTGTAATGCTCTTTTTCTCTTTTAAATGACATAATATTTCATGATAAGGATATGCTATCATTTCTACAGCTGGGCTTTGGCCTTTGGATAATTAGTTGATTTCCAATCCTTTGTGGTTATAAACAGTGCTGCAACAGATCTTTGAACACATATCCTTTTGCATTTCTGCAAATACATGTGTAGGCTAAATTCATAAAATTAGAATTGTTAGGTCTAAGGGGACATGTATTTTTAATACTGATAGATGTCAAATTCCTTTCCATAATCCCATCAGCATTGATGATAGGGCCTGATTTCTCACATCCTTGCCAACACAATGGAGACACTGAATTTAAATTCTGGCCAAAGAGATTAAGAGTTGCTTCCTTTTTTTTTTTTTTTCCATTTCCTTAAGGAAAAAATCCCCGGATGCTAGAGGTAGGCATCCTACTACCCAATTTGCAACTGAAAATGCACAGATGCAATTCTGTGCAAACAATTCTTTCACTTTACATTTGTTTTCTTATTTGGATGGAGCTTAAGACCTGAGAGAATTTCTTTGAGAGAGTCTAGAGGGAAAAAAGAACTAAAAGTTAAAGAAGTTCATTGTGGTTTATTAGCTTTATAGGGCTTCAAAAATTCAGGGCTTTTAAAATCAGCACAAAGGAGTTTTTATTGTTTGACAGTTAGAGCTGAGGGGGGTCCTTATGGCCAG
Organism: Mirounga leonina; assembly: GCF_011800145.1. Lineage (NCBI taxonomy): Eukaryota > Metazoa > Chordata > Mammalia > Carnivora > Phocidae > Mirounga > Mirounga leonina. The sequence goes on along the minus strand of NW_023270807.1, from coordinate 62,990,141 downwards.
CAGGGGGCAGCATGTCCCCACAGAGTCAGGCTGAGCCTCCATCAGCCGACTGAGCGAGCTCCAGCACGGGACTTAGAACCCATTCAGTCAGAAGCACTAATTCACTTTTTTACCTTCACTGTCAACTCACTGTTGAAAACAGGCTGGAGTTCCTGAGTACAGAACAAGGCTTAGCTAAAAAATCAGGATAAATTAAAATGTTAAATGCCAGCCAAATCTAGGGTAGCATGAAATAAGGGGGAAGAATACTGTGAACATAAATAAGCATAGCACCATATTGTAAGATAGAATTTAAATGAAATATTTGATTATCCCAGCCACCACTTCTGGTATAAAGCACAGAAGGACTATCCTTTATTGGATTAATATATTTCATATCCATTTTTCTGAGAAATGCTGAAAATGTCAAATAATATCTTCTGTTCCCCTAGAAATAGGATTAATTAGTTCACCTTAAAAAGCAAATTAACCTGCTCCCTTAATATGAGTCCATTCAACCAGCAAATACGGATTGAATGCTAGGTGCAGAGGATATGAGGTAGAGAAGACATGGTCTCTGCTCTTGCTGGCAAAGCAAACACCTGGGACCTGGGTCAGGAAGCTGTGGTTGGTTCTAGCTTTAGGTGAGGCACCGTAACTGGCTATGTGGCCTTAGGCAAGTTACTTAACTTCTCTGTGCCTCAGAAATGTAAATGAAACTAATGCCCTGACCTCAGTAACCTCATAGGTGCACATAGAAAATGCCACATGCAAAGATGCTTGAAAAAAAGAGCAAGGGCTATACAAAGGAAATATTTATAAACCCACACGATAATGAATATGCCCTATAGCAATTGAAGCGGCAGCTTAGTGAGTATTGTGTGCTGGGCACTCTGCTAAACATACACATTATCTCAGTTAAGCTCATACTCCTGTGAGGTGGGTATCATTTGCCAGGTCAGGAATTCATGGTGTAGGGAGGTTGGGAAGCTCGCCCGAAGTCAGACTGGTCAAGAGTGGTGAGGCAGGATCAAATCCAGGTCTGACTCCGGACTCTACTGTAAGGCACGCCTGTCTGGCTCTTTACCATTCCTCACAGTTCTGCTCTTAGAAATTGTAGGTATTGCTCCCTTAATTGTACTCATAAGAGAACTAGCATCAAAAAGTTAGGTCACATGCCGTCTCATGAAAAAAATATTAAAATATAAAGTTATGACTTTCCACAAATAGCTCAACTTATTGAATCAACTGGTTTCAAGATCATTTCGTGAAATAATTTTTCTGTAAAAATGGAAAGGAGGGGCGCCTGGCTGGCTCAATCTGTAGAAATAGTCTCTCGATCCCAGGTGGTGAGTTCAAGCTCCACACTGGGTGTGGAGCCTACTTTAAAAAAAAAAAAAAAAGGAAATTGGACGTGTGTCCTAGGAAAAATTCTAGGAGAAGTGATGAGATTCACAATTTAGTAGCATGAGCTAGGGAAAAGCAGACAAATAACTACAGGAAACCAGGAACAGAATAAATATGAAATAAAAATCATCAACAAAAAGAATCCCAGAGGAAAGGTTCAGGCAGATTTCTTGAGTTTCCTGCCATATAGGAAATCGGGTGTGGTGGGGATTTGTAAAGAGGACTTTTCAGGAGGGCTAAGCCTCCAGGGTACAGAACTGCCAAAGCCCTGGGCCACACCCCCTGTAGGATGCCCAGGGGAACTGCTAGGCAGATGCGAAAGGCCTTGCTTCGTGAATTACGCAGTCTCATTAGCTGGTGATGAAGTGGCTCACAAAGCAGAGATCCCAGGTGCCTGGCCAATTTGGGGTACTATTTGATGCTTGTTATTTCTTTTACAAATCACACAGCTGCAAAGAAGGTAAGTACTTTTCGGTTCCTGGGACCTTCCGTGCAAGAGCAAATAGCACCTGAGAGCTCCCAGGGTAAGACAGGCACTGGTCTAACACTTCATCCACAATAACTCTTTAATAACTAATAATGGTTCTATTATCTCCATTTTACAGATGAAGAAACTGCCACTTTCCCTGGTACAATCAGGATTTGAACCCAGGCAGTCTGACTCTAGAGTCTGTATTCTTAATCATTCCATTAGTCCATCTCCTTAAATTAATAACAAAGAGGAGGGAGAAGACAGAGGGGGAGGAGGAATAGGAGAAAAAAAAAAAAAGATGAAGGACACCATAAATGGATCCTATGAATACCACCGTTTAGTTCAATAAGCAGCTTCTGGAGAACCTGCTTTGAACCCTGCCTTGGAACTAGGCACTCCTAAGCCACAGTCTATTCACACCCTGCAAGAGGAGTGGAGAAGCTGAACAGGTTATTTCTATACAATGTGATAACACTGTTTAACGGGGAAGTCCACTGGTGCACGACAGAAATTCCTGTGTTCCCAAGCACATACCGAACGTGGAAAGTTACTGAGTTAAAGGTACAGACTAATTCAGTCAAAGACCCACTATTGTGGAGTCTATTGTCACTCTGCTTCTATAAAACTAAGCTTGTTTTTACAAGACTGTTCTCGAAAAGTGAAATTTAAACAAATTCACAACCCTACTAGGTTTGGTCTCTGTTGTTTCCTTTAGAGACCGCAAAACAGTCAGGCAAACGTTAAATACAAGGATTAAATCCTGTAATAAAAAAATTAAACCGAAAATATTCCCCTGGTAAAATTGTTTCTACTTTTGCTGTATGCTTTGAAGTTTCTGCAATAGAATGGTTGGAAAATATTTTCCACTAAAATCTGCAGAATGATGACTAATCTCCTATTTGCGCCAGTTCGTTAAATTGCCTAATGGCAGCTACGTAAAAGTAAATGCATGTCCCAAAAGCTTTTGCTTTAAACGAATGACGAGCAAGTGCTCTCCTACAGACCAAAGAAGTGTGTCCCCAGGAATTCCAGAGGGGCAGTGAATTCTAATGCGACCGCCTGAGAGGTTCCTGGTCCCTGCGTAGGGCCTGGGAGCAAAGCCGCGTGGGGGAAGGCCAGCAGGCTTTTAGGGCTGGAGGGGGTGGGTCACCCCTCGGGGTGGGCTGTCGCCTGCTCGCCCCCGTCCGCCCGCCACCGCAGAGAGGAGCGCCAGGGCCGAAACCCAGTGGTTCGCGGCGTCCGGGCAGCGAGTCAGCGCCCAGCGGGCGGCTCCCCAACTCTCTGGAGGATGCGAACCCGGGATGCGCCCCAGAGCTCACACAGCGTGGCCGACTCAGGAGCTCCAAAAACAAAGCGAGGGGCTGGGCGGGCGCGGCGGGCACGAGGCCGAGCGCACGCCTCCGAGTCCGGGCGCCGCCGGCGAGCCCGGCCGACCAGCCCGGGTACCCAGAACGCCCCACAGCCCCCCTTCCTCTGCTGCGGGGATCTGAGAAACCCCAAGCCGAGGGAGCCCCCCGCCCCCGGCACTAGAGGCTGCTCGCCGCGCGGGAGCCTCAGACTTTTCTCTCGGGGGGGTGTGTGTGTTTGTGGGGTAAGATGGCAGGTCCGGGGAAACAAAGGAAACTTGGGCCCGGCCCCGGGAGCGGCGTGTGTGGTTCGCGAGTGCGCCCCGGGTCCTGTGTGGGAGTCGCCGGGCGCCTGTGCCAGCCTGCACGCAGTCGGCTCGGGGAAACACAAAGCAGCACGCCAGCGGCCGGCGGCGCCCTGCCGCCCACCTGCCGCGGCCCGGCCGCCCCGGGGTCTCCCGGGCGTCGGCGGAGGGAGGGGGCGCCCGGGAGCCCGCCGGGGGAGGGGGCGGGGAGGGCGGGGAGGCGGCCGGCGGGCGCGCGCGGGGGGGCGGGGGCGGCGGAGGAGGGGAGCGCGGGTGGGCGGGCGGCGTCACGTCACGGCTATTGTGGCTGTCCCGGTATATAAGGTCCCGCCGGCCGGCCGCGCTCCCCACCTTGCCTGCGCCCGCCCGGAGCCACCGGTTCTCCACTCACCCCGCATCCAGTGAGACGCGCCGCGCACCGACGCCGACGGAGCGGACATGGGCAGAGCGATGGTGGCCAGGCTCGGACTGGGGCTGCTGCTTCTGGCGCTGCTCCTACCCACGCAGGTGAGGCCCTGGCGCCCGCGGGGCTCGGGGGCCGCGCCTGAGGGGGGGCGGAGCCGCCCCCAGGGGACCGACCTGCGCCCCCAGCGCGGGCCGCGGACTAGGGCGCAGAGAGAGAATCCCGCGTAATCCGGCCTGGGGGAGGGCAGCGTGGAGCCCACTTTCCGCTCCTTGGGGGCTGCCCCCACCCTCCCGCGGCCCCGGGAACAATGCACCTCCGCGCGTGGGCCGGGAGGCCCCTGCCCTGCCCCAAGTCCCACGCAGCTGCTTCCCAGGCCGACTGGCGCCCACCACCCGCTTTCTCCCAGAGGTCCGAGGCACTGGAGGGGAAGAGAATGTGTCTTTCCCACCTCTGGAGCGCCCAGAGACCTCGGGCTGTTCCGGGAGGGCATCCCGCTTCCCTCCAGGACTGTCTTCGCGCCCCCCGCGCACCACACAAAGAGGGGACGATCCCCTTCGGGGGCGCCGCTCTCACCCATCGTCCCCTCAGCTGGTTCGGGGATCCCGGGGAAGCCCTGCTTTTCAGGCCCTGTTAACCCACCCCAGTCCCGCGTGGTTCCCGGCTGAAGCCAGGGCGGGGACCCACTCCTGACCCTGCGCTCTCCCGGGTACGACCTCACATTACACGTCCATTTCTTGTCACCTCGGAACCCCGTGGTAGCTTGCAGCGGCTACCTCTGGGCAGGCGGCGGGTGGGACGTTGCCGTCCCGAGTCCCCGCCAGGCTTTGTCCCGGTCGCCGCCGCCCCCTCCCCAGATTCTCTATCCCGGGAACCGACCTCGCGTCAGCGCGCTTAGCGAGGACTGAGCGGCCCCGCAGGTGGGTGTGCGGCGTCCTCGATGGAGGCTGGGGGCTGAGCCTGGGAGACCCGAGCGGGGTGGGGGGCGCTGGGGGCGGGAAGGGTCAATTTTCTCCAGCAACTCGCTCTCGGAGGGCAGGGGTGGGAACGTGGGGCTCCCCACCTCTTTCAACTGGGGCTTAATGAGGGGTGTCTCCTGAGCTTTTCCTCCGAGAAGTTGGGTGCCACGGGTCTTTGGTCCCCAGACAGCCGCCGTGCTCACCTGGGAGCGCAGCCCGAGAGAGGAGCGCTCCTCCGCTTCCCCTCCGCGGGCCGGGTAACTGTACCCTATTGTTGTCTTGCGGGTCGGCTGCGCTCCCGAGCCTTTCACAATTCTTCCGTGGGGGAGGGGCGCGGCCGCAGGAAACGTACTGATCTCCCCCCACCCGCACCCCATCTCCTTTCCGACCAGATTTTTCCCCCCAGAAATTTCAAGAGGGAGGTTTTAGTTAAGCAGATCTAGTTTGGTAGGGAAAATTTTGTTTAATGTCAATTTCATGTATTAACATTAGTTTCTTTTGTTGGTGTAGAGGACCTTTAGATTCTCCTATTGGTGCACTAGACTCTGACAAAGGTCACCTGCTGCACTCACTGTAAGGTCTTTGTATACCTGAGAACAGATAACCCTTAAGGCATCCCAGACCAGGTATTGTCCCAGAGCCCTGGTTTAAATAATTTCCCATATTATTAATGCTTTCCTTTTAGTGGGAGTGCTATTCCTCGATAGGACAAGCTGAATGTGGCACACAGTAGGTGCCCACTAAGCATCTTTGACTTGATCGAGATGTTTTTTATTTTGTGTTGGATTTATCCATTTCAAGTCCATATTTGCTTAATGATGGGTTTTACAACAAAGGGAGCTGATGTTGATATAGAACAGATTTATCTTTGGATCATCGGCAGAGAAGTGTATGTGTGGCCCAGACCTGCTTGGTGCCACATCCTCCTTCCTGTCTGTAATCAGAAGCCCTCGTAAACCCTCCCTCGCAGTGAGAGCTGAAATCTCCCATCTGCCTTTGTTCTGTGACAAAGGAGAGATTATCACGTGCCCCGCTGGACTGTGCATTTTGTGACTTGAAAAATCAGGGTGGTGAATGATGCCACTCAGGCTTCGGGACACTAGGGGAACCTTGGTTCTTGGCCACAGCATTGGACTTAATGACCAGGCAGGGAGGCTGCTGCCGGTGAAAACACCAAACCTTCTTGGTGTCTTTTGTGAAGTCATTCTGACGACGTGACGTTTGGGGGAGAAGTCATTTTGCTTCAAGGAAAGGGCTCATATTTTTCAATTTAAAACCAATATTGTGGCCACTTTTGAGAAGATATATATATCTATATAATTTCAAGATTTCAAGGGAGCAGATATATATCCCATGTCCCCTTAAGTTAAATCCAGGGCTGTGTTAAATGGGTATGGGACAGTTGCCTAGCAAATCCAAGATAGACAGTTTTACAAATTTACAAATTTTACAATATTTTAGAATCCAAGTTATTCATGCAACTTTCAAATCTTCCCCTTCCTGGGAGAGTAGAGTAAATCTTTTTGCAATGTCAGTAAGTCAATATAGTCACAAAAACTAGATTAGTTAACTTGGTCCTTTGTTTCTTCAAAGAGAATTAAAAATAGAATCACACTCTTGGAAGTTAATAGTTATTGAGGAACGTTTTTGGTTGGTGCTACTTGCAGTCATTTAGGCATCTGTAGGTAGTTTGTGTTGAAAGTAAAAGAATGATCTTAGTGGGACTAAGCAAGAATTCAGAATTAAATAACAGGTGAGGAAATAATGGGAGAAGAGCAATCTAAGAATATATCCTTTATCTAATTGCATATTAAGTGTACATAGAGGCAGCTGTGACATGTGGAAATTTACCAGTATAACTTTTTATATATTTTAGATTTATTCAAATCAAACAGCTGTTGTAACACTTTCAAGTAACTCCTCCTCCCAGAGTACCTCAACTGCCCCAAATCCAGCTAATACCACCACCACACCATCTGGCGGAGCTCTGCAGTCATCAGCCAGTCTCTTCGTGATCTCGTTCTCCCTTCTACATCTCTACTGTTAAAAGACTCAGGCCAAGAAACATCTATACTTCCCCATCTTCTAAACCCAATCCAAAAGGCATCAGACATCCGGCGTGACAAGGAAAAAACAGGTCTTCATTGAATCTGCTAATTCCACACCTTATTTTATTGACAAAGAAAATGTTGAGGATCCCAAATTTGATTGGTTTGAAGAACATGTGAAGGGTTTGACTAGATGATGAATGTCTATTAAATCTACTGGAGTTTCATGTACAAGATGAAGAGACAGCATCCAAGATTAGTTTTAAGAGATAATTTCTTTAAATGTGGCCTAGGAAGTATGGACATGTAAAATCCTACCTTGAAAATGAGAATAGATTTTATCTTACCTAGATGTGAAAGATGGGATGTGAACAGATTCAGTTTTCATTTGGTTCATTAAATCTTTAAGGCCATAAAACAGTTAATACAAAAAGCTTCCATGATTCTATTTATATGTACATTAGGAGGAACTTCCAGGTGTTACTGTAAATCCTCAATGCATTGTTTCAGCAGTACTAACTTAATGCCTGTGTACTCTAGATAAGTTTTACCTTGTTAAGCTATCACTGTTTCTTGGGAACTGAACTCTTCCTCTGAGGCTTTGGATTTGACATTGCATTTGATTTTTTTTATATAGTAATTGACATGTGCCAGGGCAATGATGGATTGGAATCTACCCCCGATTGAAGCATAATGAGTAAATTTTGCTTATGTACTGATTACTTACTCCTATTCAACAAGAGTGCCAGATTCATTTAGCTAAACTGATTCCAAAAGAGTAGAAGATCATTGACCTCTGCTAATTTCAAAATGCTTTTTATTTCTGCATATGTTGAATACTTTTTATAATTTAAAAGATCTGTTTTGAAGGTAAAATTGACAAATCTTGAAATTAAAAAGGCAAAATATGTGCAGGAGCCAAAACTGTAAATCAGGTATTTGGGAAGTGAAGACTGGAAGCTTACGTTAAATTCGGAAAAACTTTTATACTCTTTCTGTAAATACTTTTTTTTTTTTTTTAACTCTGAACCAGAATAGCCACATTTGGAACACTTTCTGTTAGTCAATATTTTTAGATAGTTAGAACCTGGTCCTAAGCCTAAAGTGGGCTTGATTCTGGAAAGTAAATCTTTTTACAACTGCCTCGATGCACAGAAAGCTTTTTTAAAATAGACACTCTAAGGTCTTTTGTTCGCATGGTCACACACTGATGCTTAGATGTTCCAGTATCTAATATGGCCACAGTAGTCTTGATAACTAAAGTCCTTTTTTCCCATCTTTAGGAACCTACACCAGAACAACCATATCCAACAGATCTCAAGCTACTGTGTGTGTGAATGAACATTCCATTTTGTTCCATACCTGAATGCTGTACATCTATTTTGGATTGTATATTGTGTTTGTGTATTTATGCTTTGATTCATAGTAACTTCTCATGTTATGGAATTGATTTGCATTGAACACAAACTGTAAATAAAAAGAAATGGCTGAAAGAGCAATCTATTGAATTTTAAGTTTTTTTTTTTTTTAGAGGAGGGGAGGGGCAGAGGGGGAGAGAGAATCTTAAGCAGGCTCCACATCCACCCCAGAGCCCAGTGGGGGCTCCATCTCACGACCCTGAGATCATGACCTGGGCTGAAACCAAGAGTTAAACGCTTAACCAACTGAGCCACCCAGGTGCCCCTATTGAATTTTAAGTTTTTCTGATGCAGCAAATAGTTTGTGGATTATCATGGTTAAAGGAGTCTATTTAAGCTATTAAGAATATATCAGTATTTTCCTATTAACCAGAACATTATAGTTGAGCTGTTTTGCATTGCTAACTAGCAGGAGGTTTTGACTAAAGAATCTGAAAGTGGTCATCTTAAAGCTCCTAAGGAAGGTTGTATACTACCCTAGTTATTCAACAAATATTGGGTGGCAGCTATGTTCCAGGGTACTGAAGATGGAATGCTGAACTTGCTGGGCAAGTTACTTTGGGAAAGAGTATGTATATGATGACAGAGAAGCAGTATGTTGTCAGTGCTGTGAGGCCAGGGTGATAAGTCATGGGCTCTGGGCTGCGTCATTATGGGTGGTCTTGGGCACTTGAACTGAGATCTGGAGGGCCATTTCTTTTTCTTTTTTTAAGGATTTTATCTATTTGAGAGAGAATGAGAGAGAGAGCATGAAATGGAGGGTCAGAGGGAGAAGCAGACTCCCTGCCGAGCAGGGAGCCCGATATGGGACTCGATCCTGGGACTCCAGGATCATGACCTCAGCCGAAGGCAGTCGCTTAACCAACCGAGCCACCCAGGCGCCCTGGAGGGCCATTTCTGATGGAGGGAACATGTGCTAAGTCCCTGAGTCTGTTTAGTGCCTGGCACTGTTTTCATACAAATCACTTTGGTTTCCTAAGCTGTCACTTTTACCTGCTCCTTTCAGACTCTAGAGTTCTTTGATCCTGGACTCCTAGCTCTCCCATCTTTATTGCTGGTCAGGGACTGCCAGAAAAGGCAGGATGGAATTTGGGAATAAGTGGGAGCTAGCGCACAGGTGTCAGTTTCTCCGAGGAATCCGTTCTGTTAACGCCTTTCAGCTGGTGGAATCAGGCCCACCCAGAGTAGGAGAGTCTGAAGTCAACTGATACCAGACATTAAGAACATTTACAAAATACTTCAAAGCAACACCTTGATTAGTGTTTGGCTGAGCCACAGGACTACCCAAGTTGACACATGAACCAATCATTATACAGTCCACCTCTTGTCCACCTGGCACTCACACTCCACTCAACCATACTTAATTAACAAATAAGGACAATAACAAGACCATACCTCTAATGTGAAGAACTATCCTGCATACAACCCTAGACAACCCTTTCCCTAGAAGAGGATGCAAACTCTGGGTCATGCTCACTCGTCTTGATAACCCACATAAATGCTGTGATATAAAGTTCACTGTTATTAGTACATAATGTTAGATGATGAGGGAAGAAAACAAATTTGCTGTGTGTGTGTGTATACAAACATAAGGAAGAAATATAATTCACAGTCCTCATTTCAGCAACCGGTCACATGGCTATCGGGGTATTTATGGCTGCCTTCTTCATCCATTCCATATTTCTTTTGTCCTCAGCAAGCACTTCAGCTGGTCATGGTTCTTAAGCTGGAGAAGTGACTTAAACCTTTGTCTGAATTTGGTTGTAGTTTTCTACTCACTTCAATCATAGAACATGATAGTACTAAGAGAAGCCCCAACAGATCTGTTATTCCAGACACCTTCTTCCCTAGGCTTCACTGTATAGTAGCAACCCAAATTTCCTTTGGTAGTCAAGATCAGTCACTCCAATCAGTACAGTAACTCCCTTCTTTGTTGATTCAGAGGCTTGTGGAGCTCAGAGTGGTTGGGTGGCAGTCTCAACTTCTGGTTCAATGGAATCACTGCTATGTCTTCTGGTGGAGACATTCCTTTAGAACTAAGATCTCTAGGCCAGCAGAGCATAAGGTCTCAAGGATAGGAAGTATACATTTTGCTAGTGAATCACATATTAGAGATCATAGTGAGTGCCGCCACTCCCATCTTCACCCCTTGATTCCTGGATCTGCGAACTGTGGCTATGGGAGAAACAGCACCACGCTTAGAGCGTATAAAGCCTCCTGGAATTCAAAGTCCTAGCCCTGAAGATATTGCCACCTAGCTGGAGCTGTAACTTGAGTTTTCAAAAAGCCATTCTATCAATCCATCGCTCCAGGATGGCAGGGAAAATGGTAAGACCAGTGAATTACACAGACACGGGCCCATTGCCACACATCGTTGGCCAAGTTCCTTGATCGGAAACAATATTATGTGGATCACCATGATGGTGGATAAGGTATTCTATAAATTCACAGATGTTTTGGCAAAAATCTATGCAGAGAAGGCAAATCCATACCCAAAATAAGTGTCTATTCAGTAAGAACAAAATGCTGCTTTTTGTTCCACCATGATGGAAGTGGTCCAATGTAATCAACATTCCACCTGGCTGATCACTCCAAGCAATGGTGCCATGTGGGGAACTCACTGTTGGTCTCGGCTACAGCAGTTCCGGCACTCAGCAGCAGCTGTAGCCAGGTCAGCCCCAGTACAAGTCCATGTTGCTGGGCCCGTGCATAACCTCCATCCCTGCCACCAACCATGGCCACTTTGTTCATGAACCCATTGGGTGATGACAGAGATGGCCAGGGAATGAAGCTGACTGGGATACATAGAACGGGTCATCTCATCCACTTGTTTTTTAAAACACTCCTCTGCTGAGGCCATCTTTTGGTGAATATTCACATGGGACACAAAATTTTTTTTTTTTTTTAAGATTTATTTATTTGAGAGAGAGAGAGAGAGCACGAGCAGGAGGGGCAGAGGGAGGGAGAGACAGAAACTCCCGCCGCAGGGCTCGATCTCATGACCCTGAGATCATGACCTGAGCCGAAACCAAGAGTCTGGTACCTAACCGACTGCACTACTCAGGCCCCCCGGGACAAAAACATCTTAACACTCTTCCCATTCAGAGATGTCTCCCTATATATCTCTTTCCCAGCCTTCCTTGTCACCAGTTTTCCAATCATGTTCCTTCCAAGTGCATCCAACCAAACTGCTGGCCACAACCCATAAACTGGTATAGTCCCACCCCTTGGAAAGGCCATTTCTCTTTCCAAGCAAAGTGAACAACCAGGTGCAGTGCTTGTGATTCTGCCCACTGGAGTATTCCCCCCCCCTTTTTTTTTTTAAAGATTTTATTTATTTATTTGACAGAGAGAGAGAGCACAAGGAGGGAGGGAGCAGTGGACAGAGGGAGAGGGAGAAGCAGGCTCCCCTCTGAGCAGGGAGCCTGACCTGGGGCTCAGTCTCACCGCTCTGGGACCATGACCTGAGCTGAAAGCAGATGCTTCACTGACTGAGCCACCCAGGTGCCCCTTTATCACTGTCCCTCAGGGATGTCCCAGAAGGGAGTTGTAGAGCTGTAGCTGTCTACTTTGGGGTGGTGCCTGCATATCGTGCAGACCCTGTAAACCAGGACCAAGTTTTCTCTTCCTCAGTGCACTGGTCATAGGGAACTCGCCAGGAAGCCACAGGTGCAGGCTGGGAGAGAGAAGGTGATGTCACAGGAATAGAGGCCCTGGGCATTTGGGCCACTTCTTCATGTAACTTGTATCTTCAGGGCCTCCTCAAGCCCGAGGTCGTATGTACCACCTTCATCTGACAGTAGAGTGTTGCTATGCACACCCAACTTTATGGCTCAGTGGGCTACACCACAGCCAGTTCATGAAGGGCAGCTCAGTGTGTATGGTGATCTGTGGTTAAGCATTCAGTTTTTACTAAAGCCCAGTGATGAGTCAAAGCTTGTTTCTCAAGGAAGATTTCCTGTCCGCAGAGAAGGGCAGGACTTTGCTCTGAAATCCTAAAAGTCATACCCAACCCTTGATCATTAGATTATAGAAGTTTATAGAAAAGCAACCCAAAATTTGGGGATATCTTTTAAAAAGTAATTATCAGTGCTTATGGAGGAGGAAATAGAATAACTTTTTCAACTATTCTTTGAAAATGATTTCAAACTAATCTGGGCTGTTGTATTTATCAGACAATTACTCTAAATTGGGGGTTATACTTTAAATATTCACATGTGAATACTAGTCATAATTTATGGCTAAATTGTCTAATGAATATTCATTGTATGGATGTCTCTTGAGCTAAGTAGTAGATAAAAGCAAACAATTTAGAGACAAGCAGATAGTTGAAGAACTATGCTATAAAATTAGGATGAGAAAAATCTATTTAGAACTAAGCATTCTAAACACACACACCCAGGGCCACCACTGTCCTTAAAACAGAACTCAAACATTTAGGTAGCTGAAAAGTATGTGTTTTTCATTTCTCATAAACCTCATTTGGGGTTGGCTTGATTATTTTTGATTCCTTCCATAAGTATAAAGAGAATACATATAATGTTTTTTTTCTAATTTTGGTAGGATGGCACTTTTTGAAACAATGAAGTCCCTGCCATGGTTTGCTTTTCAGTGTCTCTTCAAATTACATCTAAACTTGAAAATCAGTGCATTTCCAAGAACTTTGAGGAAGTTTCCATATTTATGATTTTACAAAGAAACACCTCTGTGAGCCCAAAGGGTCTGACGTGGTTTTGCTGTCATGCCTCTCAGCAACTGGCAGGTGCTAAGGTGTGCAGAAACCGAACATGTCCAAAGCTGAACTCATTACCTTCCCCTCCACAGACCGCTGCTTTTCTATTCAGAGCACCTGCCTGCCAAGTCTCTCTCATTACAGGCCTAGGAGCTGCTTCTCCTCTCCCCATCTCCAATCAGCCACAAAATCTTGTCGCTACTAAGTCAGAAATGTCTAGGTGACCTGCCTCTCTTCTCCCTCCCCCTGCCTTCCTCTGCCTTGCATTGAAACTCTTCCTCTCTGTCCTTCCCTCTCAGTCTTTCCACCCCATGCCTCGTCTCTAAAATGTGGATCTGATCGTTGTGTTCCTCACTTTAAAGGTTTGGCTGGCTACCCTTTGCCTATAGAAGGTAAAATAGAAACCCCCATTCATGGTCCATAGGCTTTTCACAGTCTGGCCCCAATCCAACTCTTCAGTCACACTAGATTGCTCCCCATTCTCTGAATTAACAATGTCAATGTCTTTTTCATGTCTCCATGGCTTTATATGCATCCACTCATCCAACTCAGTGTGGCAGTTAAAGGTGTGGATGCTTAAGCCAGGCTGCCTCAGTTTGCCTCCAAGCCTTGCTTGACTAGCTAAAGAGCTTAGGTAATTACATGCATTCTCTGTGGCCTGGGAGTCTTGTCTGTAAATGGGCTTGTGAGTAATGGTACCTATCTCATAAGGTTGTTGGGAGAATTAAGTGAGTTAACACGCAGAGCTTTAGAACTGAGTCTGGTATGTTGCGAGTACATATTTGATAAACATTGGCCAGCATTCTTTTCCATTAATATATGAACATTGTGTTGACCCATCTTGAAGGCAGTCCCTTGAAGGCAGGAACTGTGCCATAATCATCTCTGGACGCCTGATGTGTGACTGAGAGTAGGTGCTCAATTAATACTGAGTAAGTAAAAGAGCCAGCAGCAATACCTTAGTACGGTAACTGGGGGGAGGGACAGACCTTCAATACTATATTAGGTCATGGGGGAAGCATGACAAGGTGGTTAGGACTATTTCTAAATAGGCTGGTCCCGGGGCTGCTTGTTTTCATCGGATAAGCAAGCTGCTTATCTATCTGTAACAATGGTTCTCAACTCCGACTGCATATTAGAATCATTTGGGAAGCTTTTTAGAAATAATGATGGCTGGCTCAGTTGGTAGAGCATGTGACTCTTGATCTCACAGTTGTGAATTCATGTCCCACGTTGGGTGTAGGGATGACTTAAAAATAAAATCTTAAAAAAAATGGTGGGATGTCTGCCACCTCTACCTACCTAGAAGATTCTGATTTAATTGGTCTGGGTGGAGTTCGGTCATCAGTACTTTTTAAAAGATCTGCAGGTGATTCTAAAGTGCAGCCTCGTGAGAAGCACAGGCCCGAGAGTGGGTTGGGGCAGCTCTGCTTTCTTAGACCCACTGGCTGGCAGGGGAGGGAGCCAGACCCGGTCCTGACCCGGGGCTTTAAGTCGTTGTGCCTAGCAAAGGTGTTCACATGGGGGCTGTGCTTGGAGACAAGGAGGGTGACTTTCCTCTAGTCTCCCATTTGGATGTCTACACAAATCCAAAAGGACACGTGGATTTATGCTTGAATCATCTGGGTCTAGCGCCTAGTGCCCAGATCCAGAGCCCAGTCCTGCGCCTGAAAACTTGCTGCATGGCACTTGTAAGCCTCTGTGAGCTTCAAGAGGATTGGACTTTTCGGAAATACTTTACAGTTTTATTTATTTGTTTTTTAAGATTTTATTTATTTGAGAGAGAGCGAGCACGCACGCAGGAGCCAGGGGAGGGGCAGAGAAGCAGACTCCCCACTGAGCAGGGAGCCTGATGTGGGGCTTAACCCCAGGACCCCGGAATCATGACCTGAGCTGAAGAGAGACGCTTAAGCGACTAAGCCACCCAGGTACCCAATACTTTACAGTTTTAGAATACTAAGATTCTATCCAACTTATTCCGTGATTCAGAATGTTATTCTTATTTTTTTTCCTGTGAGCTTTTGTGAGTTTGCTCTTCCAACCATGAGAAATTAAGCTCAATACTCCATGCTGAGCCTACAACAATTTATGCAAGTTCGTTGTCGTTACTCTAGAAGACACTGGGCATTCATATACATTTGCTCTGTTATTTAGTTGTCATTTTGCACCCTACCACATTTTCTGAAGACTCTGAAAAGGCTTCTCTTAATGATAGATTAGTACGGTCTAACTGATAATTGTTTATCTTAAATGAGATTGCAACAACTTTGGACTGTTCGTCAAAGCTTGTGAAATACAACCAGTGACCCAAGTCTGAAGACTTGGGTGTGAATGCAATCAGGAAACAGTTCCCCTTTGCAGTCTCATCATTAACACCATGTTTATCCGTGCACATTTATTACTTGTTTATTTGCTTATTTATTCTCTGTCTCATTCTAATAAAAGAAAAGATTTTGAGTCAGCTTACCAAAATATGCATTGTATACTAGGTTACAAATACATGAGGAATTTGAGGCAGAGGATAAATAAGGGTCAAAAAAAAAACATGAGTTCACAGATAGGATTCAAGAATGCTTGTCATGAGGTTCTGAATAGTTACTATAGCCCTATTGAAGGAAGGCGCCATGATTAGAAACAGAAGTTAAATTGCTTGTGCATTTAAAACACATGAGTAAACAAGAAGGACTGAGGTCTGAGGAAAGATTTTTGTATGGGTCCTTAGGAAGGGACTTCAAGGTGAATATGGTCAACTTCATTAACACCATCCTTGTGATGGGCAGAACAAGTTTCTTTTTTTTTTTTTTAAAGATTTTATTTATTTATTTGACAGAGAGAGACACAGCAAGAGAGGGAACACAAGCAGGGGGAGTGGGAGAGGGAGAAGCAGGCTTCCCGCGGAGCAGGGAGCCCGATGCGGGGCTCGATCCCAGGACCCTGGGATCATAACCTGAGCCGAAGGCAGACGCTTAACGACTGAGCCACCCAGGCGCCCCCAGAACAAGTTTCTTATGTCTATTTCTTAACATTGTCATCAAGACAAGCGAATAATAAAGCATAATTTAGCAGAAGTACAGTTGACCTTTGAACAACAAGGGAATTAAGGGTTCTTATCCCCCTTACGCAGTTGAAAACCTGTGTATAACTTTTGACTCCCCCCAAAACATAACTACTAGACCCATAAATACAGATAAAAACTAATGGTTGCCAGAGGGAAGGGTGTGAGGGGGATGGGCAAAATGGGTGAAGGGGAGTGGGAGATATAGGCTTCAGGCTATGGACTAAGTCACGGCGATAAAAGGTACAGCATAGAGAACCTAGTCAATGGTATTGTAATAGCGTTGTGTGGGGACAGATGGTAGTCACACCTGTGGTGAGCATAGCGTAATGCATAAACTTGTCAAATCACTATGCTGTACACCTGAAATTAATGTAACATTGTCAACTATACTTCAATAAAAAATATATAATAAACTGAATTAAGTTAGTAAAAAAAATCCCCCAACTATTAACCTACTGTTGACCAGAGACTTACTGATAACATAAAACAGTTAATACATATTTTGTATGTTATATGTATTATATACTGTACTCTTGTAGTAAGCTAGAGAAAAGAAAATGTTCTTTAAAAAATCAAAAGGAAAAGAAAATACATTTACCATACCATATCTATAAAAAAAAAAATCAGGGGCGCCTGGGTGGCTCAGTTGGTTGAGCGACTGCCTTCGGCTCAGGTCATGATCCTGGAGTCCCGGGATCGAGTCCCGCATCGGGCTCCCTGCTCGGCAGGGAGTCTGCTTCTCCCTCTGACCCTCCCCCCTCTCATGTGCTCTCTCTCTCTCTCTCTCTCTCAAATAAATAAATAAAATCTTAAAAAAAAAAAATCAGTGTGTAAGTGGACCCACACAGTCCAAACCTGTGTTGCTCAAGGGTCAACTGTAATTTTACCAGCAGCTGAAATGGTGTTAACCAAATATGCAGCTCTATAATTGAATATTAGTAGGAAAAAAATTGCCTGAATGTTTAGAGGAATATATAGACAACATTCTCCATGGATATTATTTCTTGTAACTGAACTTTTGATATGGATTGAGCAGAAAATAATGGCAGACGCCATGTAGCAGTCACTCTAAATGCTTTTACATATATCCCTTTATTTCATACTTGAAGCATTTCTGTGTGGTCACTCCTGTCAGCATCATCATCACCTTTTACAGATGAGGAAACCAAAATGGAAAGATGTTTGGTAGCTCGCCCAAGGTCACCCTGTAGTAGACTGGTATCTGACCCATGTCATGTGGCCCCTTGCTTTCAGCCAACTGCCCTATCCGTGTCTCTCTGAGAGCCTGGGGTTATCTTCTCTGATAGGATCATGGGATATGGCTCTTCCATTTGCTGCTTAAGAGCAAATGCATAAGTTTTTACATTTAAACATACAGTAAAGTGGACATGATGTCATGAAAATAAAGGAGCCTGCTCAGGGCTGGATAGCAGCCATGGCATATCTAACTGGGGTGTTGGACAAACAAACGAATCCATGATATAGGCCAGAGGGGTCTATGATTTTCAAGGAGGATGTGAAGGGACCCAACAAAGGCATATGGAGGTGGGGTAGATGGTGAAGGAGACAAATAAACAGACCATGCCCCACAGCTCTTTCCTATCTCCCCCCATCCTCCCCTCTCCCAAGTAGACTTCCATGGTGATGTTTCCCCTTTGGGGCTTACGTTTATATTTTAATTAAGCAAAAAATTACAAGGCAAAACAAATTAAAAAATTACTCTTCAATGCCATTACAACCACAATAATCTTTTAAATCCCCAAATTTATTGTTTCTTTCCGATTATGTAAACAATATATGTTCATTGCTAAAAATGTGAAAAAAAGAACAGAGAAGAAATTACAAGTCACCTACATTCCTACCACTGGCAATGACTACAATTAGCATTTTTAAAAAATATTTATTTATTTATTTATTTGAGAGAGAGAGAGTGAGCAGGAGGGAGAGGGAGAGAGAATCTGAAACAGACTCCATGCTGAGTGCAGAGCCTGGTGCGGGGCTCAATCCCACAACCGTGAGATCATGATCTGAGCTGAAACCAAGAGTTAGATGCTTTTTGTTTTTTTTTTTAAGATTTTATTTATTTATTTGACAGAGAGATAGCACAAGTAGGCAGAGAGGCAGGCAGAGGGGGAGGGAGAAGCAGGCTCTCCGTCGAGCAGGGAGCCCGATGTGGGACTTGATCCCAGGACCCTGGGATCATGACCTGAGCTGAAGGCAGACGCTTAACCGACCGAACCACCCAGGCGCCCCTACAATTTGCATTTTGATGCCTTTTCCAGTCTCTTCCCCCTATGCATCTGTACAGATATATGTACATGCAAGCATATATATTTCAACAAGGTTGTTTTATAACCTGCTTTTTCACTTAATATATCACATGATTAATCACTTTAGCAACACGATTTTTAAATAGTTACATGGTGTTACATTCTTCAGATGTACTATACTTCCTCAGTGTCCTATTGATTTTTTTCTTTCCCCAAATTTTTATTTAAATTCTAGTCAGTTAACATACTATCATTGGATATTTAGATTGTATCTAATCTTCTCCAGATTATAAATAAATAATATTTTAACAAACATCTTTGTACCTAGCTCTTTGCTTAGACCTGTATTTCCTTTTAATGAATTCTCAGGAGTAGGATTTCTTGGTGGATATTGTGGTATGCCTCCTTGATCCTCCCTTCAGGACCTGGGGACTCACTTCCCTGCTTCAGAGGATCTTGACGATTGGCAGCTCACGACTGATTCTCTTCCTATGACCACTGTTGGCTGAAGGAAGTTGCCTTGCCTGAGGTTATACCCCCTCCCAGGGCAGCTCACTTCCGGTGATTGTTGATGTGGAGGTCCAAAAGCCTATCTGCTGGTCTCAATCCCACTCAATTTAGAAGGGCCATCTCAGCTTCAGCTCCCATGGGATCAACTGAGGCCTTCATTTACAATGTGTCCCATCCCCATGGTTCCTTCTGCCCAGTCCTGCTTCCCTCACTCCCTCACAGGTGTTGATCTTCACGGCGTTCCCCAATAAATTTCCTGCACACAAATCTCCTCTCAGTATCTGCTTCCCCAGGAACCTGATGTAAGACAAAATGTTACATACATTTTTATATAATTTTAAATAGTTTTTTTTTTTTAATTTTATTCATTTGAGAGAGAGAGAGGGAGAGAACACAAGTGGTGGGGGAGAGGGAGGGGGAGAAGCAGACTCCCCGCTGAGCAGGGAGCCTGATGTGGGGCTCCATCCCAGGACCCTGGGATCATGACCTGAGCCAAAGGCAGACACTCAACCAACTGGGCCACCCAGGTGCCCCATAATTTTAAAATAGTTTTAAAATAACAGGAATATATGCTTGTTAATATTTCAAATTGGTGGACCTATCTGAAGAATTGAAAGAAGTCTAGATGGTTGTAGCAGAGAGAGTGAGAAGTAGAGCGGTATAAGATAAGGGCAGAGAGCTTTGCATAAAGGATTTTGCAAATGGTGTGTTAGGGGTGTGTCAGGAAGCACACATCCGATTGGTAATCTGAGGACAGTTTAATGAAGAGGCTTTACAAAGGTGTGGGCAGGGGCGCCTGGGTGGCTCAGTTGGTTAAGCGACTGCCTTCGGCTCCGGTCATGATTCTGGAGTCCTGGGATTGAGTCCCACATCGGGCTCCCGGCTCAGCGAGGAGCCTGCTTCTCCCTCTGACACTATCCCCTCTCATGCTGTTTCTCTCTCTCTCTCTCTCAAATAAATTTAAAAAAAAAGAAAAAAAACACAAAGGTGTGGGCAGGGTTTAGTAAAGACCAGTAGAGATCAACATCATCCTGGGGCTAGCACCAGCAAGGAGCCCTTAACCCCCAAAGCTTGAAGGAGTAGGTACTGGAATCCGCTTGGTCACTGTGGGGAGAGGTCTAGAGGGTAGGCGCTGTGGCTTTCAGGAGAGGGACACAGCCAACTTGAGGTGATCTGACAGAGAGGAAGCCGGGGGAAAAACACCTCAATTTTATCCTCCCTTCACCCTCCAGACCTACTGGTGCCTCCCATTTGCCAAACCCTCCTGGAAGCTGGAGAGCACAGGGGCCCATGCTGCCCATATAGGTCAGTCTCCAGGAGCACAGCAGATAGCGTAAAGCCAAATGAAGCATGGAAATGGAGGGAGAAACCAAAGACATGGGGACAGTTCAGGCTTTATCCTAAGAGCAATGGTGTTATGGACTGACTTATATACCCTGCAAATTCGTATGTTCAAGTCCTAATCTCTAGGACATCAGAATATGACTATATTTGGAGATAGGGCCTTTAAAGAGGTAATTAAGGTACTATGAAGTCGTATGGGTGGGCCCTAATTCAATAGGACTGGTGTCCTTATAAGAAGAGATTAGGACAGAGACATTCACAGGGGAAAGGCCATGTGAGGAAGGTAGCCATCTAGAGAGGTGGGGGAGGCCTTAGAAGCAGTCAATCCTGTCAGTACCTTGATCTTGGACTTCTAGCCTCCAGAACGGCAAAAAAAAAATTCATTTCTGTTGTTTAAGCCACTCGGCCTGTGGTATTTTCTTATGTCAGCCCTAGTAAACAAACACAAATGGAAAGTCACTGAAGTATTGGGGGTGGGGTGAGAAGATCAGATCTTTATTTTTGGAAAGACGGCCTGACTACAGTTGAGTATTGATTGGAAGATGGCCAGAGTAGATGCAGAGACACCAAACAGAAGGCTGTTTTACAACCCAGGTGAAAGACTCCACTCCTAGCAGCAGAGAAGAGAAGTGGATGGATTTGAGAGATATTTAGAAAATAAAATCAACACACCTTGGTGATGGATTGGAGATCCCGTGTGAGGGAGAAGGAGTCATTAAAAAATATTTATTGATTGGGCGCCTGGGTGGCTCAGCTGGTTAAGCGACTGCCTTCGGCTCAGGTCATGATCCTGGAGTGTCGGGATCGAGTCCCACATCGGGCTCCCTGCTCAGCGGGGAGTCTGCTACTCCCTCTCCCGCTCCTCCCTCTTGTGCTCTCTCTCTCTCTCACTCTCTCTCTCAAATAAATAAAATCTTTAAAAAAAAATATTTATTGATCAAGGGCTCTATGCCAGCCACTCTCTCTTCTAGACACTGAGGGGTGCTGATTGTCTCCTAGGTTTCCAGGGGGCACAAGTGAATGGATGACGATCCCTAACATGGGATCAGGTTTTCAACTGTTCTTTTAGTGATGGATATTTAAATGGTTTTCAAATGTATATATATATATGTCTATATATACACATATACACATGTATGTACACACACAGGTATTTAGTGCTATTACAAGCAACAATGTAATAAGCATTCTTCATATACATGTATTTTGTGTACATATTCAATTCCTTAAGAGGGAAATTAATAGTTTAAAGTATATGTGCATGAAAAATTTTAGTAGGTACTGCCAAATTGACATCCAAAGAAGCTGTACCAAGTTATACTTCCTTTAACAGCCTGTAAGAGTACTTGCAATGGACATTATCAATTTTTAAAAATTTTACTGTGCACATTTTTAAGGTTTTTGATAATATATTGCCTCATTGTCCACTAGAAAGGTCATATCAATTTCCATTCCCACCAGCACTCAGTAATTTTAGCTTGGAAATTTTGTGACACAGAAGTTACCAATCACTCATCTACAGCCATTAATATTTTGATCTACAGAAATATATATATATATGTATGTATATATACACATACATATGATGTTTTCTCCATATGTATATAAAGTATATAATCCTATATATTCTCTATTTGTAAGATACATTCTATATATCTATATATATGTTCTAATGACTTTATCTCTGGGTTATCTATGTGTCTATCTATCATCTATCAACACACAGAATAATCAATAGAATCATGATCCATAGAATGCCCAAACGTTAAGTGACTTCACTTATAGTTTACTTCCAACATGATTTCAAGTGTTTTCCTAGGTAACCAGGTATTCCTAGACATGAGCTCTTCTGTATCTGTTAGCATCTACAAAACCTGACGTTGAGGGGTTTAGAATATTTGATCTTCGCCCATATTCTCTGCCACCTGTACTTTTTTGGAGATCCAACTATGCCATTAGCATAGAGGGTAACCTTATCTTTCTCTTTTCTCTGGGGGAAAATGTGATGGTTAATCTTCTGGTTAGCCTCCAGATTCCTTCTCTGTCTTTCTCTGCCTGGCTCTGTATCCTGCCATGTGGCCCTGTATGGACATCTCCTGATGCCCTTGACCTCAGGCTACTGGTTGGGGCAGTTACTGGGAGGCCCTGGCAGGAGAATGGAGGCTGGGAAGAGAGGGTTGAGGTATTGACCTCCTCAGATCCCAGGCTTTTGTGTGGTAGTGGCTGCCCCCCTTTGTGTGCAGTCCCTGGGGGGTGCCCGTCCTCCGTGACTCAGCCTCTCCCTCCTCCAGTGACACCTGGAGCCTGATGGAGGTCGGGCCTTCTCATTGTTGCTGGACTGTGTGCTTCATCTTCCCTCTTTGGTTCCCTTGATCCTACCAATGTTTTTGCAAATAATTCCTTCATGAGGTCCACTTCAGTTCCCCCCTTTTGGTGTGCCATCTGTTTTCAGGGCCCTGCCTGTGACACTTAACCGACTGAGCCACCCAGCCATCTCTGGAAGAATTTTTAATAAGGGGATTGGTTGTTTCCAACAGAAAGGGAAACAACAACCAAAAAACAAAACAAAACACCAACCCAAAAAAACCCCTAAAATTTAAATACTAGATTTATTTTTGGTGTTGTGGGGAGAAAGTGAATACAGGAAAATACATGGGCAATTATGGTCACTTGAGCTTTCATAATCAGAATAAATAAATGTGAGGAGGAGCAAGATGGCGGAGGAGTAGGAGACCTAAATTTCGTCTGGTCCCAGGAATTCAGCTGGATAGGGATCAAACCATTCTGAACACCTATGAACTCAACAGGAGATCGAAGAAAAGAATAGCAATTCTATGAACAGAAAAGCGACCACTTTCTGGAAGGTGGTGCATTTGAATACGGTGTGGGGAGACCGCCTTCATCATTTTGAGGGGAAGTCTGGAATCATCCCAAGATTTCTACTTCTGGATAACGAGTTGAGGAGGAGTAGCTTCTCTGTATAGAAGAATTTCAACTGATATGCAAAGAATGATAGAGTTAGATCATTTTGCAGTGTCTAAAGCATTAATGAATCCAGGCAATGGAGCCAGATAATGCATATAAATGGTTGATAACATCACAGCAAGAGAGACAATCAGACATTTATGTATGTCCTGATGGAAATAAACACCACCACTTTCGAAATAGTAAAATAAATAAATAAATAAATAAATAAATAAATAAATAAATGTTACTGTTTTGTCATATGGGCTTCAAATCAATATATATTTTTAAAATTTATTTTTCTTTTTACCTTTCACTATTTAAAATACCACACACATCGACAGATGAATGGATAAAGAAGATGCTATATATATGTATATATATATAATGGAATATTAGGTCGCCATTAAAAAACATGAAATCTTGCTATTTGCAATGATGTGGATGGAACTAGAGGGTATTATGCTAAGCGAAATAAGTCAATCAGAGAAAGACAAGTATCATATGATCTCACTGATATGAGGAATTTGAGAAACAAGACAGAGGATCATAGGGGAAGAGAGGGAAAAATCAAACAAGACAAAACCAGAGAGGGAGACAAGCCATAAGACACTCTTAATCTTAGGAAACAAACTGAGGGTTGCTGGAGTGGAGAGGGGTGGGAGAGATGGGGTAAGTGGGTGATGGACACTGGGAAGGGTATGTGTTGTAATGAGTACTGGGTATTATATAAGACTGATGAATCACAGACCTGTACCCCTGAAACAAATAATACATTAAATGTTAATTAATTGAATTTAAATTAAAAAAAATATGTGCTGAATAAAAAAAAATACCACACATTGGTGAAGTCCCATGGGGCCCTCTCTTTGGTCCCATTCTCCTCTCATGCTCCTAGAAGCAATTATTATAAAGAATCTGGTAATTCCAGTCCATGCTAAATTTGTATATAGAGTAATTTATTTATTTTACCTTCCATGAGTATTCTGTTACACAATTACATCACAATTTATGTATCTAATTTCTTGTGGATGGACTTTCAGGTTTTTTTCAAATGATCCTATTACAGTGTTGCAATGAACATCCTCATGTATATCTCATTGTGCATTTATTTTTTCAGGGTTTATATGTAGACATGGAGTTGCTGGGTCTTGGGGATATGCTCATTTTCAGCGGTACTAGATAACAAGAAATGATTATTTTTGGTCAATTGATTTGCTCTTACCACATATGTAGCCTTAAACAATGTGTAATATTGCTTGTTGTGAGTGTTCCATTTTCTAGGACTGTGTAGCAAATTATGCCAAAATGCACGGCACAAAACAACCGTTTACTATGTTCACAGATTCTGAGCAAGGCACAGAGGTGTCTGGGGCCTTGGCTGGAAGACTCAAAGCTGGGGTAGAATCACCCCCATGTCTGGTAGTTGATGCTGGCTCTTGGCTGAGCCCTTCGTTGGGCTGTTGGCCAGAACATCTCCGTGAAACCTCTCCATGTGGCCTGGGCTAATTCATGACATGGTGGCTGGGTTCCCAGGGGGTGCGGGGGAGAGTGAGAGAGAGAGAGAACGAGAAAGAGAGAACAAACCAGGCAGAAGCTGTATCATCTTTTAAGAACTACCCTTGGAAGTAATGCAGGCACTTTGCGTTCTATTCAATAGAAGCCAGTCACAAAGGCTGGTCCGCATTCAAGGGGCAGGAACAGAGGCTCCTACTTCTCTATGGAGCAGTGTCAATGTCCTACTGTAATAAAAGCATATGGGAGGAAATGTATATCTGTGCAGCCATCTTTGGAAATAAAATCTGCCATATTGTGTTTTTGTTCTTTTTTGTAGCAACTTTTTTCTAATTGCAAAAGTAATACTACTAGTTGCAAAATCAGAAAAAATGTGGAAAAGTATAAAGAAGAAAATAAAGCCTATCAGGTATCCTGCCATTCAGAAACAGTCAGTTAATTTGTATGGATGCATGCACACTTTCTCTGAAAATAAAAATAAGCTCATCATATACATATTGCTTTTTCCCTTAGCAAAATGAAGAAAATAACATCAATATTGTTGACCTCTTTCAATGTTAACAGTAGAGTTTTACACTATCATTTAAAAAATATCTTTCATTGTATGAATATATTGCTTTGATTTTTCCAGTCCCCTCCTTAGGAACATTAATTTTATTTCTAAATTTTCATTGATTGGTGTATATGTCTTTAAAATTTATATATATGATAATTTACTGACTGAAATATTCTACATCTTGTTTTTATCCACTAAAATTATGTGTTCAAGAGCTAAGTTAGTAAAAATAGTCATTATTTTAACTTCTATGAGTATTCTATTACATAATTACATACAATTTATGCATTTTTTCTTGCTGATGGACTTTTAGGGTTTTCTCAATTATGCTACTACGAACAGTGTTGCGGTGAACATTCTAGTACACGTCTCCTCGTGCATTTACTTTTCAGAGTTTATACCTAGTTATGGAGTTGCTGGGTCATGAAGATACATTCATTTTCAGCTATACTAGATAGCAAGAACTGATTATTTTAGTCAACTGATTTATTGGCGTTGACTTCGCTGAGCCTCCAGATTGCTGTTGGATGGATTTTTGAGGTTTCTTAGCAAGCACTGGCATTTATTAGAATCAGTGTGCTACTCCATTTCTAAATCCATGCTCATGTACAGTGGAATGACTGGAATGAATAATTTATAATTATCTGCAAGAACAAGAGCAGGGCAGACCTCTGCTAGTATTTTTGTGAGGGAGTACTTCGGAGTCATATTTGAAAATAGTCTTAAGATCTCAGAAATGTGAATGTGTCATGTCCCTTTAATATTCAGGAAATCTCTCACCAAATATCGTAGTTAAACAAACAGAGTCAAACAGCTTTGGCATGAAATCACCAAAACTAGTTTACACGAACCTCAGCAACAGATGGTGTGACATCCCCAGGAAGACAGACTTTGTATGAGAACGTATGAGAACCAAGCGCAGAGAGCAGACAATCCTAATCCTGGTTTTAGTACCCAGAGTTTTCCTGTTCTTCTGGTATTGCTTTTGAACAACTTTGCTGAGTTTGGTTGCAAATAGCGACCTTTATCAAAATCAGCTAGTTCCTTGGGTCAGATTACATATGGTCCTCTCCTGTGTTTACAACGGTACTTTTGTGTCTAAAAACCTCAGTACAGACTTAAATAGACATTAAGGGAAGGTATTTGATCTGCTTTCAGATGGCTCGGTGTTTTGATTTTCTGACAAGAAGTTGGCGGTATTTCTCTTCTATCCTGGTCATGTTCTATACTAAGCAGCTGCACTAGATACAGTTTTTAGATGAAGTATTTGTCATATGGTCCTAGCACCAGTGAAATTTTTTTTTTTTTTTTTTTTTATACACGCTGCAGTTCCTGTCTTACACCACGGTGTCAGGCAATCCAAAGTTCCACAAAGTTTCTGCTTGTGTTCTTATTTTAAAAGAAAAGGAACAGGATTTCTTTTAGATTGCATTTTCTATTTTGGGTGGAAATATTTTCGCTGTTTTGTTCCAGTCCTGAGAAAGAAACGAGATCGCCTCTAGTTAAGTGTTCTTGGCTAGCCAAGTGAATCTTTTCAGATTTTGGGTCCCTGGCATGCATGATCGGGCCACTAGTTTCTTTATGAGCAGCTACCTTCTGGGAATGAAATGGAACTGCTGAGAAAATGTAAAACAAAATTCCAATATGGAAAATTACCCCACAAAGAAGTGACTTGTAAACTAAGATATGATGTCACCACCTGATTTTTCATAATTGCATTTGTGATTGACTCTGTGTAAAGATCTTCTTTTATGTTTTTAAAGGCTTTGCTCTTTTTTTTTTTGACTCTTCCTATTTTATTTTATTTATTTATTTATTTATTAAAGATTTATTTATTTATTTGACAGAGAGAGACACAGCGAGAGAGGGAACACAAGCAGGGGGAGTGGGAGAGAGAGAAGCAGGCTTCCCACCGAGCAGGGAGCCCGATGCGGGGCTCCATCCCAGGACTCTGGGATCGTGACCTGAGCCGAAGGCAGACGCCTAATGACTGAGCCACCCAGGCGCCCCGACTCTTCCTATTTTATAAACAATGATTACAAATAAAAATGATCGATGATAACAAACTATAAATGCAACCATGAAGAATGACATCTAGGAAACTTTCCTGCATATTCTCAAAATTTGTGTTTCAGAACCATTCTTGAATGACTCATACAAGCAAATGTCCCAGACAACAATGATAAAGAGAAATCTTGAGGAAATCAAAATAAATGAGCAAAACTTCTCTTTTTTCCCAGAAAAAAATTTATACTGTGGTGAAATAGGCACAACATAAAATCTGCCATCTTAGGCATTTTTAAGGGTATAGTTCTGTGGCATTAGGAACATTTACATCGTTCTACAACCTTCGCCACCATTCATCTCCAGAACTCTTTCTTCTAGCAAAACTGAAACTCTACCCATTAAATGATAACTCCTTACTCCTGCTTCTCTTCCTCTAGCCCTGGGCAAAGCACCATTCTATTTTCTGTGTTTATGAATTTGACTATTCTAAGCTCCTCACATAAGTGGAACCATACAAAAACTGTCCATTTGTGACTGGCTTATTGCATTTAGCATAATGTCGTCAAGGTTCATCTGTGCTGTACCCATGTCAGAATATCCTCCCCTTTAGAGTTTGACTCAAGGGCGCCTGGGTGGCTGTCGTTAAGCGTCTGCCTTCGGCTCAGGTCATGATCCCAGGATCCTGGGATCAAGCCCCGCATCGGGCTCTCTGCTCAGCGGGGAGCCTGCTTCTCCGTCTCCCACTCCCCCTGCTTGTGTTCCCTCTCTCTCTCTGTGTCTCTCTCTGTCAAATAAATAAATAAATAAAATCTTAAATAAAATCTGGCTCATACTCCATCGTATGCATATACCACATTTTGCTTATCTATCTACGCACTGATGGACATTCGAGATGCTTCTAACTTTTGACCATTGTAAATAATGCTCTCGTGAATGCGACATGCAAACATCTATTGGAGTTCCTGTTTTTGGTTCTTATGGGTATATACTCAAAGTGGAAGTGGAAATGCTGGACTGTGTGGTAGTTCTATGCCTTAGTGTTTTCCATTTCCACCAACAGTACATGGCAGAGTCCCAGTTTCTCCATATCCTTGCCAACACTTATTTTCTCTGTGTGTGTGTATGTGTTTAAAAACAGCCATCCTCCTGAGGATGAAGAGTCATGGAAATCTCTAATGTCAACACATGGATGGATATATTATCCTCGTGAAAGACATTTAGTTTGCTTTTAGTTTTTCACCGTGTAAACAAAACTATTATCAGTGAAATCTTTGTGTGTACCTCTTTGTGGTTGTGGCTGCTGATACGCTTGTATTATATTACCGACAGCTGAATGGCTGGATTAAGGGTATATACATCCATAATGTTCCCTGCCATGTGTACTCTGAGACTGTCTAACCTCCACACACTAAAACGAAGAGCAGATCTTACCAATAAACATTTTTATTTCGCCAATATGATGGTCAACAAGTGATAACTCATTGTTTTTATTATATTATTTAGTTTCTGGGGAGAGTTAATATATTTTTATCTTTCTACTTTAACCCCCATTCAAATGGATTGAAAATTGCAGATTAGTGGGTCCACCCCAAATCCTCAGCCTAATTACCAAAAGGATAAATAGATACTACACAGGCAAAACCAACACATTTTTATAGTTTTACTTTTCACATTTTCATATTTGATTCATCTAGAATTTATTTTAATCATTGAAAAGTTTTCAAATGGTTGGCTAGTTGTCACAATGTTATTTACGGAGTAGACCATCTTTTCTCCACCCATTTTAAATGCCACCTTTATTATATTTTAAACTGTATACACTTGACTCTTTTTTGGAGTATGTGTTTCGTTCTGTTGAATTGTCTGTCAGGGTCTTGTGCTAGTATTATACTGTTTTAATTACTGTAGCTTTATAATGTATTTCAATTGTTGGTAAGACAAACCAGCTTGTTTTTCTTTTCTTTTTTTCCCCAGACATTTCTTGCTAGTCTTACATGTTTATTCTTCTAGAGAAGTAATTTTCAACGTTGGCAGTACATCATAATCACTCCAGAAGCCTTCATAAACACTGATAACCCTAGCCTACTCCCAGAGGTCCCAGTTTGATTGTTCGGGGGTACCGTCTGGGAACAGAGGGCTGTAAAACCTCCCCAGATGATTCTACTATGTAGCCAAAGTTGAGTACCACTTCACAAAATGAACTTGAAAACTATTTTGTACTATTTCTGTTATTGTTTTGATCTGTGTTGTATTGAATTATAGCTTCATTTAGAGGTAATTGACACCTTTATGATACTATGCCTTTCTGTTTGATTCAGTTACAATTCTTTGGTTGAAAAAAATCAAAAACAGACTTTGGCTGACTTAGCGGAAAAGATAAACTAAAGGAATTTCTGAAAGGTTTTGAGGTGGCTCACAGATGTGAAGGGAAGCTGAAGGAGCAGATTTGGGGATGAAAAGAAGCAGAGCAGATACAGGGACCTGGAGCCAGTCCACTCAACTTCATTCACATCCCTTGTTTCCACCAGCTTTCTCTCTTTGAGGCATTTTGCTCAAATTTCAGATTCTGAAAGAGAATGCAGTGATCCTTACTCTGGTAGCTTGTCTGTCCCTTGGCTAGAGATGGGCAGGACACCTTGGGTGATAGTCCCAAGAAACCTGCACACAATGAGCAAGGAACCCAGAGAAAGGGACTCAGTATCTGTTCTAGAAACATGGGCTGGGATTTGGGGGGACAAAGGCAGTAAGAGGGAGGAGGATGAACAAAATGGATGTGGTACACATGCATGAGCATGGCGTTTCTCTTCATTTATTTTTATTTTCTTTGGTGTTCCTTGGTGTTTTATAGTTTTCGTATTTAATTTGCAGATTACTTATTTAGCTTCTTTCTCTTTTATGTGTCTTTTTTCTTTTATTTTTTTACTTGGTTGTTGTTAGCATAGAATAAGTTTTGTGTTTTTCTTTTAATTGAGCTTTATTGAGGTGTAATTGAGAAAGCTTTGTTTTTATGTGAATCTGACCACATAATAGAACTTTCTAATGATTCTAACACCTAACGATGCTAACAAGCCTATCGTATTTTCTGAAAGTGACATCATCTGAAAATGACAATCTTGTCTCTTTATTTCCAATAGTTTATACCTCTTTTTTCTTTTCTAATTGTTTTAGCCAGCACTTTTACAAGATTAAATAATAGAGTACCTTGCCTCGTCCGTTATATTTATGGAAATGATTCTTATATTTTATTATTAAATGTCTCACCATAATAAATACATAATTTTTCATATTTAAAACACCCTTATAAACCTTGGTTTTAAACTGGCAATTGAGGGGTGCCTGGGTGGCTCAGTCGGTTAAGTGTCTGCCTTTGGCTCAGGTCATGATCCCAGGGTCCTGGGATCAAGTCCTGCATTAGGCTCCTTGCTCAGCGGGAAGCCTGCTTCTCCCTCTGCCTGCCGCTCTCTCTGCTTGAACTCTCTCTCTCTGACAAATAAATACATAAAGTTAAAAAGATAAATTGGCAATTGATGTGAAATTTTATTTATTTATTTATTTATTTATTTATTTATTTATTTATTTATTTTTAGAGTGAGAAAAAGAGCACGAGTGGGCGGGGGGTGGGGTGGGAAGGGCAGACGGAGAGGGAGAGAGAGAATCTTTTTTTTTTTTTTTTAAGATTTTATTTATTTATTTGACAGAGAGAGACACAGCGAGAGAGGGAACACAAGCAGGGGGAGTGGGAGAGGGAGAAGCAGGCTCCCCACAGAGCAGGGAGCCCGATGCGGAACTCCATCCCAGGACCCTGGGATCATGACCTGAGCCGAAAGCAGTCGCTTAACCAACTGAGCCACCCAGGCGCCCAGGAGAGAGAGAATCTTAAGCAGGCTCCACACTCAATGTGGAGCCAGACATGGGGCTTGATCTCATGACCCTAAGATCATGACCTGAGATGAAATCAAGAGTGATGTTTAACTTACTGGGCCACCCAGGTGCCCTGATGTGAAATTTTTTAAAATGTCTTTTGGAATCTCTTGAGATGAGGTGATTTTTCACCTTTAAAAATTATGATGAATTTTATTAATATAATATGTTGAACCATCTTTGTATTTTTAAAATGAACTCTACTTGATCTGGTATATTATTTTTTTAATCTAATGCTGGATTCTGCTTGGTAATGTTTTACATAAAATGTTTGCATAAAAAACATTTGCATCAATATTTATACTTAAGATGTTTTTGAGTTTGAGTTGTAATTTTTTTCCTAACTTTGTTTTCACTATTATGCTGGCTGTCAAAAATATTTGGAAAGCTTACATTCTTTTACTATGCTCTGAAATGGCTTAAATAGCATAAGAATTATCTTCACAATGATTTCAAGGACTGCACATGTGAAATCATCTGGACCTGGAGCTTTTTTTTTTTTAAGGTTTTATTTTTAAGTAATCCCTACACCCAACATGGGGCTTGAGCCCACAACCACAAGATCAAAAGTCACATGCTCCACCAACTGAGCCAGCCAGGTACCCCTGGACTTGGAATTTTTAAACTGCTTTGTTGGGGGCACCTGAGTGGCTCAGTCAGTTAAGCGTCTGCCTTCAGCTCAGGTCATGATCCTGGGGTCCTGGGGTCGGGCTCCCTGCTCAGTGGGGAGGCTGCTTCTCCCTCTTTCTCCTGCTCGTGCTGTCTTATTATCTCTCTCTCTCTCAAATAAATAAAATCTTGAAAAAAGATAAACTGCTTTGTCAAGATTCTCCATTCCACACTCATCTGTAACATTTATTAATTCATTTATTCTTAGAAAATGTTTAGTTGTATTCAGATTTTGTATATATTAATCATGTTAAAGTATTTATCTACAATTACTTTTAATGTCCTCTCTGCCTGTGCCTGTTTCCTTTTTGTCTTCCTAATTTTGTGTATTTGGGATGAATCTGATTTAAATGTCCCCGGTATGACACTACTGAAGGACTGTTTTGGTGGGTCCTTTGTGAGTGAGGTTTCTTGCAGAGTTGCCTAAAATCTTATTGAACCCAATTTCCATCTCAATTTAGAACAGTAACATTTAGTGTCTCATAAAATGTTGCTCTTTTTGAATTTGTGAATAACTTTTAGTATTTATGAAAATAAAGTCTAAATATTCCTGACCAGCATTAGACTCATGTAAGATAGGAACAGTGACCAACTAGTTTGCCTCTCTTGTGGTTTCAAGGTCAACCCTAATGGGGGACAAGCCTATTTGGATAGATGGGGTCTCATGTTAAGAATGCACTCTTCAGGGGCGCCTGGGTGGCTCAGTCGTTAAGCATCTGCCTTCAGCTCAGGTCATGGTCCCAGGGTCCTGGGATCGAGTCCCACATCGGGCTCCCTGCTCAGCGGGAAGCCTGCTTCTCCCTCTCCCACTCCCCTTGCTTGTGTCCCCTCTCTCGCTGTGTCTCTCTCTGTCAAATAAATAAATAAAATCTTTTAAAAAAAAAAAGAATGCACTCTTCAGGGATGCCCCGGTGGCTCAGTCAGTTATGCATCTGACTCTTAGTTTCTGCTCAGGTCATGATCTTAGGGTTGTGGGATCGAGCCTGGCATTGGGTTCCGTGCCCTGCCGGAATCTGCTTGAGATTCTCTTCCTCTCCCTCCCCTTCTGCCCTGCTTCCTGCTCATGCTCTCTCTCTCTCACACATAAATAAATAAATAAATTCTTTAAAAAAAAAAAGAATTCACTCTTCATAGTATCAGGAAAAGGCTTCACCTGCCTGGTTCTAGTAGTATAAAGACAGACCTATTTTTTTAAAAAGATTTTGTTTTTAAGTAATCTCTATGCCCAACGTGGGGCTTAAACTCATAACCCTGAGACTGAGAGTCACATGCTCTACCAACTGAGCCATCCAGGCGCCCAAACCTATTTTTTAATTAAATTTTTTCATTGAGATGATTATAGATTTATATGCAGTTGTAAGAAATAATGCAGAGTGATCCTGTGCACAGTTCGGCCAGTTTCCACAATGATAATATTTTGCAAAACTATAGTATAGTATCACAACCAGCATGTTAACACCAATTGTATCACATTTCCCCAGTTTTGCTAGCACTCATCTGTGTGTGTGTGTGTGTGTGTATTTAATTCTTTGCAATTTTATCACACACATAGACTTGCATATCTGCCATCACAGTCAAGATACTGAACAGTTCCGATGCCAGAGGGATGCCTCATATGGCTTTTCATAACCACACGTCCCTCCCCTGCCCCTCTTCTTGTCTCTATCCCCTGGCAACTGCTTATGCATCTGTCCTCCATTTCTGAAATTTCATTTTAAAATGTTACATAAATGGAATCATACAGTATGTAACCGTGTGGGATTAATTTTTTTTTTTCTGATCATAATTCCCTGGACATTGGTCCAATTTGTTGCGTGTACCCATAGTTTATTCCTTTTTATTGCTGAGTAGTATCAAATGGTGTGCAGTGATTCCAGTTTTTGGCAAAACCTTTATAACAGAGGCTGGAGACCAAACATTGAGTGGCAATTGTCTTAGGATAAGAGCTCGCCAGTTTAATGATTTGGGTCTGCAACCAGACTTTGGAGAATACAATGATATACACATCTCACCCAATCTCAAAAATCTAAGAAAGTGCTCAGGAGGCATTACAGTTAAGACCCAGTCACAATCATCTGGGTTCCTGGAAAACTCCGTTTTTGGACTGAGAAGTAGTCGTCAGACTAAATTTATAGCAGAAGACTGAAGCTTGACAGGTTGTCTTGGTTCAATGCCTGGATAACAGGAAAAGGAGAGTTCTCGTCTCCAAATGTCAGAACCTTCCAGATGGTCTTGATCAAAGCTCTTCATAGAAGAAGGAACTTTCTTCCAACAGAGTTTAAGTGACTTGCCTAAGGTCAGTCAACTTTATTTTTTTTTCCTGAGCCAACGCTATAAACAGTTCTGACTACTTGAATATATGGCTCAGTCTTCTGTTTTGCAAATAGGGTCAGCTGGATAAATTCTTGGGTCAGGACTCTGATGGATCCCATCCCCGAGAGGATCACATTCTTATCCCTGGCAGGGTCACTGACCATAGAGAGGTGGAGTGCTCTGTGTTTCACGCAGCCCAGTTCATACCCCCACCTCTGGTTTGGCAGCACAGACAGTTCCCAGAGAAGGGGGAGGACAGGTAGGGCCAACAAAGATCACAGTGTATACATCAATCATAAAGGTTTGGATATGGCCCGGAGTAAATATTTTAAGCCATATGCACTCTTGGTTTTCAGATAGGAACATTGTGGTTGGCATTTTAGATAAGGAAGCTGTGATGTAGAGAGGCTGCTTGGTGCTTAGATGGAGTGTCATGGAGGGATGGCACATTCTTGGGCCCTTAGGTTCCAAACTCTTTTTTTTTTTTTTTTAAGATTTTATTTATTTATTTGACACAGAGAGAGAGAGAGAGCACAGGCAGGGGGAGCAGCAGAGGGAGAGGGAGAAGCAGACTCCCCGCTGAGCAGGGAGCTTGATGTGGGGCTTGATCCCAGGACTCCAGGATCATGACCTGAGCCAAAGGCAGATGCTTAACCGACTGAGCCACCCAGGCTAAAAAAAAAAAACTCTTTTATTTTAGTACACACTGCTCATCAACTCAGGGATACTCCTTTTTTTGTTTGTTTGTTTGTTTTGCTTTATTTAAATTCAAGTTAGTTAACATGTAATAGATTATTAATTTTGGGGTAGAATTTAGTGATTCATCAGTTGCATATAACACCCAGTACTCATCACATCAAGTGCCTTCTTAATGCCCATCACCCAAACATCTTATCCCCCCACTCATCTCCCCTCCAGCAACCCGCAGTTTGTTCTCTGTAGTTAAGAGTCTCTTATGGTTTGTCTCCCTCTCATTTTTTTTTAAAGATTTTTTATTTATTTATCTGACAGAGAGAGAGAGAGCACAAGCAGGTGGAGTAGCAGATAGGAGGGAGAGGGAGAAGCAGGCTCGCTGCTGAGCAAGGAGCCCGCCGGTGTGGGGCTCAATCCCAGGACCCCGGGACCACAACCCGAGCCGAAGGCAGTTGCCTAGCCAACTGAGCCACCCAGGCGCCCCTCCCTCTCAGTTTTTATCCTATTTTATTTTTCCTTCCCTTCTCCTACGTCCATCAGTTTTGTTTCTTAAATTCCACATGTGAGTGTAATCATATGGTATTTGTCTTTCTCTGACTGCTTTATTTCGCTTAGCATAATACCCTCTAGTTCCATCCACATTGTTGCAAATGGCAAGATTTCATCCTTTCTGATGGCTAATATTCCACTGTGTGTGTATGTGTGCGTGTATATATATATATATATATACACGCACACACCTTCTTCATCCATTCATCTGTCCGAGGACATCTGGGCTCTTTCCATAGTTTGGCTATTGTGGACATTGGTGCTATAAACATTGGGGTGCACGTGCCCCTTTGAATCACTATGTGTGTATCCTTTGGATAAATACCTAGTAGCACAATCGCTGGGTCATAGGGTAGCTCTATTTTAAAATCTTAAGGAACCTCCATACTGTTTTCCAGAGTGGCTGCACCAGCTTGCATTCCCACCAACAGTGTAGGAGGGTTCCCCTTTCTCTGCATCCTCGCCAACATCTGTTGTTTCCTGAGTTGTTCATTTTAGTCATTCTGACCGGTGTGAGCTGGTATCTCTTTGTGGTTTTGATTTGTATTTCCTTTCTGAAGGTTATTCTTACTGCATAACATTAGTAATTACTTACTGAATGCTTACTAGACACCAGCACTTTTTTTTTTTAAGTTATCTCTACGCCCAACATGGGGCTCGAACTCAAGACCCCTGAGATCAAGAGTCACATACTCCTCTGACTGAGTCAGCCAGGTACCCCTGATAGCAGCATTTTTTGTTCTAAGACCATATTTTAAATTTTTAATTGAAAAATTTAAATATAACTTTGATTTTTTAAAAAGAAATTTACATATTTTTGAAAGTTAAATAGTTCTATGGGCTTTATTATGAAAATAGTCTGGTCTTCTCCTTTCCCATCCCTAATTCCTTTTTTTTTTTTTTAAAGATTTTATTTATTTATTTGACAGAGAGAGACACAGCAAGAGAAGGAACACAAGCAGGGGGAGTGGAAGAGGGAGAAGCAGTCTTCCCGCCGAGCAGGGAGCCCGATGCGGGGCACGATCCCAGGACCCTAGGATCATGACCTGAGCCCAAGGCAGATGCTTAACGACTGAGACACCCAGGCGCCCCTCCTTTTTTTTTTTTTTTTTAAAAAATTCAATTAGTCAACATATAGTACATCATTATTTTCCGGCCCATCCCTAATAGCTATCAAGAATCAAACACTTTCAACTTTTTTAGTTGTTTTTTAGCCATTTTCCCCTGGGTTTCTAAATGACGTGGTTATACAGCTATTTCTTGATATTTTAATTTTGGATCTATATTGGCTTCTTTCTACAAAGGATGAGGACTTGGCCCTTTTGTAGCTTTTGTATTTCCCCCATTGTTCCCTTTCAACCTCCTAAGAATTAACACATGCTTTTTAAAAGTATATTTAGCAGACGCTTAACTGACTAAGCCACCCAGACACCCCCTTTTTAAAATATTTTATTTATTTAAAAAAGTATATTTAGCAGTTCTTTCTTGTGCATTTTTCCCTATAGAGTGTTAATTGCTTATACTCTGTAGTAGGTTTTTTTTTTTAAGATTTTATTTATTTGACAGAGAGAGACAGTGAGAGAGGGAACACAAGCAGGGGGAGTGGGAGAGGGAGAAGCAAACTCCCCGCTGAGCAGGGAGCCCGATGCGGGGCTCGATCCCAGGACCCTGGGATCATGACCTGAGCTGAAAGCAGATGCTTAACCGACTGAGCCACCCAGGAGCCCCATTTTTTTTTTTTTAAATAAAAGACTATATGAGAGATAAAAATTTTAAAACTGTGGAGGCCCCAAAATGTCTATTTTCTATCCCACACTTGATTGATAAGTATTCTGGGTGCAGTTCTAGTTTGGGAACTGTTTCCTTTTAAATTGTAAAGGTATTGTCCTTTGTCTTCTGGGTTCCAAAGAAGCCTGCTGTCACTCTAAGCCCTGATTTTTTTGTATGTGATTTGCTTTTTTCTTTTTCTTTAGAATCTTTTTAGGGTCGTCTCTTTATCTTTGGCAGGATATGGGATATATAATGTATATTTTGAATAAGTAACAAATTCACATTGTTCAAAATTCAAAAGGGTATCAAAGGGTGTGAAGTGAAAATCTTCCTCCCACTCCTGTGTGCTAACCATTTAGTCTCCTTTCCAGAGGCAACCGGTCTTAGATATTTCTGAGGCATCCCTGCAGAGATATTCTGTAATATATATATTTACACAAACAGATTGTATTTTCCAAAGATGACTCTGTGGTATATTTTATCCCACTTGCTCTTTTTACAGTATGACATTGGTACTTTTCCCGATGAGAACAGTGTTTATTATGTCCCCCCCATCTAGATGGGGGGACCTTTGTGACTCTCTCAGCCAATAGAATATGGTGGTATGGACCAGTTTCTGGACCCAGGCCTTAAGAAAGTGGCAGCCTCCTTGTCTTGCCTCTTAGGATACTTGCTATTGAAATCTAGCCACCATGTGAGAAAGCCCAGGCCACAAGGAGAGGCTACACGTAGGTAATTTAACTGAGGGCTCCCGCAAAGGTTCCAGCCAACAGTGAGCATATATCACCAGACCTGTGACTGAAGTCAGCAGATGATGTCAGCCTCCAGGCATCAAGTCCTTCCAACTCTTCTCTGCCCAAGTCCCGGAGGCTGTGGCAGAGCAGAGACAAACCGCCCCTGTGCTCTGTTGGAAATCCTGACCCACAGGACTTGTGAGCATAACCAAATGGATGTTTTATTATGTTTTGGGCTGGTTTGTTACACAGAAATATAACTAATACACACATTCTATATCCTAGTCTGTGCCTTGTTTTTTTTTTTTAAAGATTTTATTTATTCATTTGAGACACAGAGATACAGAGAGAGAGAGAGCATGAGCAGGGAGAGAGGCAGAGGGAGAAGGAGAAGCAGACTCCCTGCTGATCCAGGAGCCAGATGCGGGGCTCGATCCCAGGACCCTGGAATCATGACCTGAGCTGAAGGCAGACGCTTAACCATCTGAGCCACCCAGGCGCCCCATGTGCCTTGGTTTTAAAACCAATATGCCTTCTAGGGCACCTGGCTGGCTCAGTCAGTGGAGAATGAGACTCTTGATCTTGGGGTTGTGAGTTTGAGCCCCATGTTGGGTGTGGAGATTACTTAAATATAAAAATCTTAAAAAAAATAAAATTAAAAAAACTAATATACTTTACATTTCAGTTCATAAACTACACAGACCTCATTCTTTTTCAGCCTTGTATAGTATGCCAGTTTATTTATTTATTTATTTATTTTGTAAAGATTTTATTTATTTATTTGACAGGGAGAGACATAGTGAGAGAGGGAACACAAGCAGGGAGAGTGGGAGAGGGAGAAGCAGGCCTCCTGCGGAGCAGGGAGCCTGATGCAGGGCTGGATCCCAGGACCCTGGGATCATGACCTGGGCTGAAGGCAGACGCTTAACGACTGAGCCACCCAGGCGCCCCAGTATGCCAGTTTATAGGTATACTATAGTTTACTTAACCTATCTTCTATTGATACAGGTTTTTAAAAAAGTTATCCATTAAAACAATGCTGAAGAGAATAATATTATACACAAGAATTGTTACATGTGTTTATGTATAGGAAAAAAATATGGAAGTAAAATTTCTGGCTAAAAAGCAAATGCATTTTTATTTTGAGTTATCTCTACACCCAGCGTGGGGCTTTCTTTTGTGTTCTCTCACAGATAAATAAAATCTTTATTTTTAAAAATTATTTTATTTTATCTTATTTTACTTTAAGATTTTATTTATTTATTTGAGAGAGAGAGAGAGAGAATGGGGGAGGAGGGGTCGAGGGAAAGGGAGAAGGGGCTCTATTCCAGGCCTTTGGGATCATGACCTGAGCCAAAAGCAGACACTTAACCTACTGAGTCACCCAGGTGCCCCTAAATAAAATCTTCAAAAAAAAATTTGTTAATCTCATAGGTGCAAAGGTGTCTCAATGAGATTTAATTAATATTTCTCTAATTAATTAAGTTGGTCATTTTTTCATATTTTAAGGGCCATTTAAAATTCCCTTTATGTGAATTCTTGCCAATTTTTCTATTAAGCTATTAGTTTTTTTCTTATTGTTTTATAGGAGCTCTTTATGTTTTAGAAAGAAGAACCATTTATTTTAATGTGAGCTGCAACTAATTTATCCCATTGTTGTTTGACTTTTGAATTTGCTTCTGGTTCTCCTTGATGATTGAAATTTCATGATAACTTGCCATAAGCCCATCAATGGTGAACTATTTTTGTTCTGATAAATAGTTATGTTATTCCTTTTTTTTTTAAAAGATTTTATTCATTTATTCATGAGAGACAGAGAGAGAGAGAGAGGCAGAGGGAGAAGCAGGCTCCCAAGGAGCAGGGAGCCCGATGTGGGACTCGATCCCAGGACCCTGGGATCATGACCTGAGCTGAAGGCAGACGCTTAACCATCTGAGCCACCCAGGCGCCCCAGTTATGTTATTCCTTTAATAAAGTCCTCCCTTTAGTTCCTTCTCTTCTGTTTTTCTGGAATTTCTCTTAGTTGGATTGTAGTCTTCTTGGATTTTCCTTCTGCTTTTCTTTCTTTTTTTTTAAGATTTATTTATTTATTTGAAAGAGTGAGCACCGGGGGTGGAGGGTGGGTGGTGGTGGTAGTAGGAGGGGCAGAGGGAGAGGGAGAGAGAGTCTTAAGCCGGCTCTGTGCTGAGTGCTGAGCCTGATGTAGGGCTTCATCCCACAACCCTGAGCCAAAACCAAGAGTCAGTCTCTTAACCAAGTATGCTTCCCAGGCGCCCCTCTTCTGATTTTCTTTTTTCTTTTTTTCATATTTTCCATTATTGATAGAAAATACATTCAACTTTATCTTCTGATTTGTTGTGTTTTTTTCATTTTGGCTAATTCAGGGTTTCAAATGCGGTTATTGTTTGGTAGGATTTTGTTTAACTTAGCGCTTTTGTTAAAAACAAAAACAAATATGGGGATTAACATAAGAATAAAATTAAAAAAAACAAAAAACAAAACAAAAACAAAAACAAAAACAAAAACAAAAAAACCCAACTTAGTGCTGTTGTTACCTGTAATCGTTCTGCGACCGGTGATCTTTCACTAGTGAATATTTTATTTTTCAGCCATATAACAAAAATTCACAATGATGGTGCAACTCTGTGTAGGGAACCTGAATAATTTCATAGGCTTATGTATTTTTTGTGGCTGATATGGTTAGGGTTACATTATGTGTGTCGCTGTGTGACCTATTATTTTAAGTTTGATTAGACCAAGGATTTTCTACAACGGGGTGTCTCTCTGTATTATGTGTGGAAAGTCTGCTGGCTCCTTTCGTCTCCCTCCTCTCTTCATGTTTCTCTGCATTTTCCTTTTCCTTTCATGTCTTGAGCTTTAGTTTCACCAGATGACTATGGCAAGGTGGGGGGGGGGAGCAGATGATTCTTTGGAGGGTGAGAAGAAAATAGTAAAATATTAATGTATATTTGTTTTTATCTAAAAATACAAAGGTATTATGCCTTGCTTATATTCACCATACGGTTCAATCCCTGGCCCTCTCACTTGTGTGGAGTTTGAGCAATGGTGTCCCTTGTCTGGAAGCATCCTGAGGAAAGCGTTCCCATGTCAGAAGAGCCCCAAATCAGAGGGTGTGCGGTGGCACCCTCTTGTCCTCCAGGCCGTTTTGACCTATTGTAGTTTACCTGAGCACAGTTTCAGAGATTTATAGATTCTGTTTTCTAACTTAACTAAAGTGTCCACCTGGTCCATGCATAAGTGGCTAAAGAAGATTCCTGTGAAGAAATTATGGTTGACGATAGAGCTGATAATGCAAGCTCAGGAAAGCATGAGAGTGGTCAAGGGGACCCCTTCTGTGATCCTTATCTGAACTCTGTCAGTTCATGTGTTCCTGAGACATAACTTCCTATAATTTCAGAGAAAACTTGGGAGACAGTTCAGTCTCGCCACCTTGGCCAGTGATCTTCTTTCTGTACATGACATTATTTTTATAGAACTTTACTATTTTCTTTTTTTAAAATTTATCTATCTATCTATCTATCTATCTATCTATCTATCTATCTATTTGAGAGAGAGTGTGCATGCGCACCTGCATGAATTGGGGGAGGGGCAGAGGGAGAGAATCCCAAGCCAACTCCCCACTGAGCGCAGAGCCCAAAGCAGAGCTTGATCTCACAACCCTGAGATCATGACCTGAGCCAAAACCAAGAGTCGGCTGCTTAACTACCTGAACCACCCAGGTGCCCCAGAATTTTACTATTTTCAATTTCAGAGATTGATCATATCTGACATCCCCCCCCAATTCTGGGTCTCACTCCTGCCTGTTCACTAGCATTATTTAGTAATATGGTTTCTGTAGAATGCCACGTCATGGACAGAATGGTCCCATATTAACATACTTTTTTCAATTAGGTGAAACATTGTATTTTACTTATTTTTTATTTTTTCATTAAAAATAAATAGGCTCCAGGGGCGCCTGGGTGGCTCAGTTGGTTAAGCGACTGCCTTCGGCTCAGGTCATGATCCTGGAGTCCCGGGATCGAGTCCCACATCGGGCTCCCTGCTCGGCAGGGAGTCTGCTTCTCCCTCTGACCCTCCCCCGTCTCATGCTCTCTCTCTATCTCATTCTCTCTCTCAAATAAATAAATAAAATCTTTTAAAAAATAAAAATAAATAAAAATAAATAGATAGGCTCCACACCAAACATGGAGCTTCAACTCATGACCCTGAAATCAGGAGTCACATGCTCTATCAACTGAGCCAGCCAGGCAGCCTTTAAAACGTTATATTTTAAAAATTATTATTTAAAGTAATGTATTTTCACTATAGAAAGTATAGTTACTCAAAAGGAAGAAAATAAAAATGAATTAAAATCACAGTACTTGGAGGTAGTCGCAGTTGACAGTCTTTTCTATTCATAAATATACCTTTCTTTTTTTCTTACAAATGGATTTTATTATACATCCCATTTTATGAACCACTTGAAAATTTTTGGGTAGTAATCCATCTATGGATTAGCTAAATTTAAGCTACTTCAAAATTGTCTGTAGACAGTTGAAAGGCTAAAAATGTCTTCCTTAATCCAAGTTTCATGCTTAGATTTTCTTTTATTAATTTTCATAACCTTTTGCTCTTTTCGTGGAGAAGAAAATAATGTGTTATTCATTTGTGTGTTCCATCAGTATTCTCAGTCTGGCAATTGGCTTCTGGGAAAGATTTCAGAGTCTTTCGTGACCACAGTAATCTCTGCTTTATGATGGAGCCAGGAAGCCCTGCCAGATGCAGAGAAATGCAGAGTGAGCAAGAGCGGCTCTGCGGCAAACTTCTGCTTGGCTTTTCCTTTTCCATTCACTTCTAATCTCATTATGCTCATGACTCACCGTAGGCTGGGCACTGGACATTTGTCCAAAACAAGGAGAAAAACAAAGGAGAGTGGGAGATGGTGACCAAACATCTGGGTGATGCGGCATGCCTACCTAGTAGGGGCAGAAGGAAAGCAAGTCTTTTGAATGAAGTTTAGGTCTGCAGAGGTAACTGTGACCTTGCTTCCTTTTGTTTAATGGTTTTATTTTTTCTTGTAGACAAACCGTGTCCCAATTATTATGTTTTTGAGAAGGCAGCGGCTATGTCTTATTCATCCCTTGGATCCCCATATCCCCCAGGACCATGTCTTTTACCTAGTAAACACTCAGTAAACATTTGTTGTTGTTTGTGTTGATTATCATGATAATAGGGTAGCATGCACTACACATGCAATATGGAACCTAAAAAAAAAAAGGTGGATTTGGATAATTAACAGATGATGCCATTGTGTACAAAGAAAACTCAAGTGTTGACGGATATTTGCTGGAATTGATCAGAGAATATAGCCAGGCTGCTGGATGTGTAGGTAAGAGTCAGCTGATTTTCTATGAGGGTGTTGTGGCCTAAATGGTGGTTTCCAGAAGATGTGTCCATATCCAAATCCCCAGAACCTGTACAGATTATATAG
The DNA here is from genome assembly GCF_011800145.1 of Mirounga leonina. Lineage (NCBI taxonomy): Eukaryota > Metazoa > Chordata > Mammalia > Carnivora > Phocidae > Mirounga > Mirounga leonina. The sequence goes on along the minus strand of NW_023270807.1, from coordinate 62,946,708 downwards.
AAAAAGAGCAAATAGGGGCGCCTGGGTAGCTTGGTTGGTTGAGTGTCTGCCTTTGGCTCGGGTCATGATCCCAGGGTCCTGGGACCGAGCCCCACGTCGGGCTCCCTGCTCTGTGGGGAACCTGCTTCTCCCTCTGCTCCTTCCCCCTACTCATGCTCTCTCTCTCAAATAAATAAATAAAATCTTAAAAAAAAAAAGAGAGAAAGAGTGAATATGACCTTATATGGCGAAAGATGTGATTACATTAAATATTTTGAGAGGAGAAGCATATCTTGGATTATCCAGGTGATCCCTAAATTCAACGACAAGAGGGAGGCAGAGGGACATTAGACGCCCAGAGAAGGTGGGGTGAAGAGGAAGGCAGAGATTTGAGATTGGAGTGATGGCCTAACTGCTGGACAGCCACCAAAAGCCAGAAGAGGCCAGCAAGCGTTCTTCCTTAGAGCCCTGGGAGGGAGCATGGCTCCACTGCATTTTGTATTACTAGCCTCCAAAACTATGAGAGAATAAATTCATGTTATTTTTAAGCCACCAAGTTTGTGGTGATCTGTTACAGCAGGCTCAGGAAACTAATACAAGAACACACAGAAGAACAGGGCACTGTGGTTCAGGGCGTGTGCTCTGGAGGCGGACTTCCTTTCTTCAAACCTGACTTCGTCAGTTCCTCGCTGTGTCACGTAGGGCATGGGATGTTAACGTCTCAGGTCATGGAGCAGGTAGTGTGAGTACCATGCAAGTAGACCTGTGTCTGGCTTAGAGCGAACGTGCACTCCACGTTAGTTATTGTTCTCATCATCATCATTAATACAATTGTTATCATCACCAGCAATGGTGAGAAAATACAGCTTGAAAAGGCATTTAACATAGTAGTAACAAATAAAAGGGAGGGAGGGAATAAATATAATCACTAAGGTCTTGATGTGCCAGGTCATAAAACTTCCTGGAAAGATATTAAAGCAGTCCCAAAAGGGAGGGCTATATTATAGTCATTGATAAAGATGCTCAATAGCATAAAGATGTCAATTCATGCAAAATTAATGTATAGTTTTGATGCCATTCTAACCGAAATCCCAGTAGGTTTTTGGTTTCTTTTTAGAGAAACTTGACAGCTGATTCTAAATCTGATGTGGGAAACAAATATCCCAAAATAGCCACTACACACATAAAGAAAAGGAATCAAATATATATTTTGTCCATACCCTAGAATACTATGTGACAATGGAAACAAACACGATACTGGAGATGGATCCCATACTCATGAAATCAAATTGAAAAAATTTCACAGGCAAACTTTTAAGCAGGCAAAGCTAAACGAGATGTGCTTAAGCTATTAAGAACAGTGAGAGTTATTATTACAAAACGCAGACCATGGTAACCGTAGGCGGGCAGGGCATGCTACCGAAGAGAGTCGTGGAGGAGTCTTCCAAGGTGTTTGACATGTTCCGTTTTTTATGCTGGGCTTGGGGCCCAAGAATGTTCATTTTCTTATTATTCCTCAAACTGCTTTTATCTTTAAACTTTATATTAAAAAATCCTTTAGAAAGGGAAAGAAACACCGAGTGATACTTAATTTATGCTTTCATTACAGGAAGGCTTTCATGGAGCACTCTTATTTCATTGTGTCTCTGAGTAGTTGCAGTTTTATAACTACCAAAATATGACCTTCCACTTTTCTCACTTCAGCACGGTCATTGAATTCCCCTCCCCCACCAAGGTCACGTGTCCATATTCCTGTAATTATTTCATAGGACGCACTGCATTGCACACAGAAGCTATCCAGCTACGGGGCGCCTGGGTGGCTTAGTCGGTTAAGCGGCTGACTCTTACTCTCAGCTCAGGTCTTGATCTCATGGTCGTGAGTTGAGGCCTCCATGCTGGGTGGGGAGCCTACATGAAAAAAAAAAAAGGCTATCCAGCCAGGAAGACATATCAGAAACTTGGGAGACTTTAGAAAATTCACTGCCCACCCTACCCTTCATTTGATAAGCTTCTCTGGGGAACAGAAAGGGACATGCCCTCTTGCTTTTCTCATCCACCTTGGCGGAGAATCACTGCACTGTGCTGAGGGATGACCATTGTATTAGCTCTGTGTGAAAAAAAGAAAGTGTTGAAAGTGTTGAGAACCAGTGATCTAAAAGAAAGGATGGTATTCTTTTCCCCTAAAGGTTTTCTTTTCTCTAATGGATTTTAGATTGGAGCTGAGTCTCAACTCTGCAGTAGAGAAATTTGATGTAGAACTTGAGGGCAGTTTCTCAGCCTGGAATATGAGAAGGGTTATGAGTCAATGCCCACAGGCAGAATCAGATAACCCATGGGGAGAATAGGTTACTTTCCCTGTGGAGAAATCTCACAGTGTGTGGAGACAGGTGCACTAGAAGGGGCCCCTGGAGACTTTATCTAGTGACCTGATGTCTGGATATTGCTTTGACTGCTCATAAGCAAGAGCTCCCCAAACACAGACAGTTCAAAACCCTTGTGTCCCTGTAGCAGCAATGATTCTAGTCACAGCCAAGTACTCAGAGCCAACTGAATTGCCAGTGAGGCCATTAAAATATTGGAAAATAAATGCTAGCATTTATGGAATCCCTAGCCCAATCCCCAATATTATGTATTCCCTCCAATTTGAAAATCCAGCATTTTAAAAATGAAAACAAAACCAAGTACAGAAACATTAAAAAAACCCCATATTTTTATACTTAAACTTTATATAAATCCAAGGTTTTTTTTTTTTTCTTTTTGCACCAAGACATAAATATTTTTTAGGCTTAATCATGAGAACAGAAGATTGTTCAATTGCAGAGCAGCATTAAGGAATGAATGGAATTTATTGAATTTATCTTCTGTATTTTACTTTTATGCTGCTAGGTAAAGAACTGACAGGTTGAGAAAGTTATTAACTTCTCGTGTGTATTAAAACAACACTTGAAGGCAACTGACTTTAGATAAGACAAAAATAATCATTATAGCCTGTGATGTTACTTTAGTTTAAATCCAGGCTGCCCTGAAGCTCAAATAGAGATAAAGAGCAAGGGAAGGATGAATATTTTCATTGAAGTCGTAACTTCAAATATTGAGAGGCTCTTGGGAGGTTATCCAGTCTATTCTCAGTCTTTGACAGGATTATAGTTAAATCAGCTCAAGCAGATGGCAATCCATCTTATTTCTAAAATTGCCCACTCAAGAAATTCCACATGATTCTCTCCATGGTTCTTTCTATAACCTTCCCTTTCTTTTCCTTTCTTTTTTAAATCATCCGTCACCATACAAAGCTAATGCAATATTACTGACTATATTCTTCATACTGAACATTATATCCCCTTGATGTATTTATTTTATAACTGCAAGATTATACTTCTTGCTCCCTTTCACCCCTGTTGCCCACCCTCCAACCTCTTGCCTCCTAGGGCAGCAACCAATCTTCTCTCTGTATGTGTCTGGGTTTTGTTTTATTTGTTTTGTCAAATGCTTTTTCTGCATCTATTGAGATGATCATATGGTTTTTATCCTTCGTTTTGTTAATGTGGTATATCATATTGATTGATTTGCGAATGTTGAGCCATCCTTGCATCCCTAGAATAAATCCCATTTGATCATTGTATATGATCGTTTTAATGTATTATTGAATTCAGTTTGCTAATATTTTGTTGGGGATTTTTGCATTTATGTGCATCAAGGATATTGAGCTGTAGTTTCCTTTTTTTGTAGTGTCCTTTTCTTATTGGTATCAGAGTAATTCTGGTCTCATAAAATGTGTTTGGAAGTACTCCCTTCTCTTCAATTTTTTGGAAGAGTTTGAGGGTAGGTATTAAATCTTTGATGTTTGATAGAATTCACCAGTGAAGTCATCTGGTCCTGGACTTTTTTTTTTTTTAAGATTTTATTTATTTATTTGAGAGAGAGAATGAGACTGAGAGAGCATGAGAGGGTCAGAGGGAGAAGCAGACTCCTCGCCGAGCAGGGAGCCCGATGTGGGACTCGATCCTGGAACTCCAGGATCATGACCTGAGCCGAAGGCAGTCGCTTAACCAACTGAGCCACCCAGGCGCCCTTGGTCCTGGAATTTTTCTGTTTGTTGGGAAAGTTAATCTCCTTACTAGTAATTAGTGTATTCAGATTTTCTGTTTCTTCATAACTCAGTCTTAGAAGATTATAAGTTTCTAGGAATTGGTCAATTTCTTCTAGGTTGTTCAGTTTGTTGGCAGGTGCTTGTTAGTAGTCTCTTATGATCCTTATATTTCTGTGTATCAGTTGTAACTTCTCTTTCATTCTGATTTTATTTCTTTGAGCTTTCTCTCTCTCTCTCTTTCTTTTCAAAGAACCGGCTCTTAGTTTTATTGATTTTTTTCTATTGTCTTTTTAGTCTCTATTTCATTTATTTCTGCTCTGATCTTTGTTATTTCCTTCCTTCTACTAACATTAGGCTTTATATGTTTTTCTTTTTCTAGTTCCTGTAAGTGTAAAGTTAGATCATTTATTTGAGATTTCTCTTATCTCTTCAGGTAAGCCTGTATTGCTATGAACTTTGCTCTCACAACCACTTTCGCTGCATCCATAGATTTTGGTCTGTCATATTTCTGTTTTCACTGTCTCTAGGTATTTTTTAATTTCTCTTTTGATTTTTTTCTATGACTCAGTAGTTGTTCAATAATATGCTGTTTAATTTCCATGTATTTGTGGTTTTTCCAGTTTTCTTCTTGTGATTGATTTCTAGTTTTATACCATGGTGATCAGAAAAGATGCCTGGTATGAAAGAAAAAAAGAGAAAAGATGTTTGGTATGATTTTAGTCTTCCTGAGTTTATTGAGACTTATTTTGTGGCTCAACATGTGATCTTTCCTGGAGAATGTTCCATATGCACTTGAGAAGAATGTGTATTCTGCTGCTTTTGTATGAAATGTTCTGTATATATCTATTAAGTCCATCAGGTCTAATGTATTGTTTAAGGCTGATGTTTCTTTATCGATTTTCTGTCTGGATAATCTATTCATTGATGCAAGTGGGGTATTAAAGTCCTCTAGTATTATTATATTGCTGTCAACTTCTCCCTTTAGGTCTGTTAATATTCGCTTTATAAATTTTGGTGCTCCTATGTTGGATGCGTAAATATTTACAAGTGTTATCTCTTTTTGCTGTATTGACCCCTTTGCCATTGTATAATGCCCATCTTTGTCTTTTATTACAGTCTTTTTTTTTTGAAGTCTATTTTGTCTTATACGAGTATCGCCACCCCATCTTTCTTTTGGTTTCCATTTGCATGACACATCTTTTTCCATCCTTTCATTTTCAGTCTGTGTGTCCTTACTTCTGAAGTGAGTCTTTTGAAGGCAGCATATAAGTGGGTCTTGTTTTTTTTTTTTTTTATCCCAACTTACTTTACTTTTAGTCCTCAGGGGATATGTGCGTATAATAAGGGAACATATAAGGCAGCATGCATATGTCCCCCACCACCACCATCACAAAGGGGACAGAATTATCTTTTGCTATCTCTGATGATTTGTAAACAATACCAAATCATATACCAATCCCTTGTTCCTCTGCATCCAACGTCACAAACATTCTGCTTGTCTAAGCAAACTCTTATCCTTGTTTCCCTCAATTGCTTCCTTTTCCTCCCATTCAGAATTTCCCAGGAGGGTTTGTAGAAGAATTTAATGCCTTGGGAATAGGAAAAGCAACCCTGCCTCAGCCCATTGGGATTTGTCAGCACCACGGACAGTAACTCATAAAGGAAGCCTTTTGTGAGGGTACATCTTACCAGGTGAGCAATATCTTTGAAGGACTTTCTCAACATATTCCCCTTCTTTTCCTAGCCTTCTACTTTTTAAGGTAAATCACTTTAATTTCTTCAACGTCAATAGAAGCAGAGGAATCCACAACTCAGTCGTCTATGGACTTACAGGCCCAGGCTGACAGGAGGTAGACCGATCTAGGCTTGCTCAGGTCAGCTCATCACTTGGCCCTTGGGTTCAGGGAACAAGTACAAAAGACACAGTGCAGAAGGATGGAGTAGGCAAGAAAGGTAACTCCTCCATTTCGTCTCTTGCAGATGCCTCTATTAATTATATTTCACCAGGGGTTAGTGTTCCCCCAAATATGCCATTCTTCACGGTTCCTGTTTTCTGGTTAGCAAACATTTGTTTTATCTTTAAATCTATCAAAAACTAGCTCTGCAGTCTTGGCTACGTCACCTAAAATTTCTGTCTAATCTTACGGATTTCACAATACTTCTCAAATTTTTAAATGCGTGCCAACATGGAAATTATCCAACAGATACATTTGCACATGTGTGAATGACACATACATAAGGTTGCTCATTAAAAACAGATTGGAAACAATGTAAAAATCCATCACTACAAGACTGTTCAAATAAATTATACATTTATACAATCGGATACTATGAAAATGTAAGAAAGAGGAAGTTCACTACATACTGGTATGAAAGATCTCCAGAATATATCATTAAATGAAAAAAGGTTAGGTTCAGAACAACGTATTTGTGTAAAAAGGAAGAAAACTGTGTGTAGCTAGGTATGCTTGTATAATCATACAATCTCTCTGGGGGGATATTATAGGAAACAGGGCAATTGTCTCCAGGAAAGGAAACTGGGTAGCTGGGGTTGCGGGATGGAGGGGGGTTGATTTCTGTGTACCTCTCTGTGCCTTTAAAAAAATTTTTTTAAAAGTAAACTCTATATGCCCAACATAAGTTTTGAACTCATGACCTTGAGATCAAGAATCACAGGCTCTACCGACTGAATCAGCCAGGCACCCTGCTTTATGTGTCTTTTGAATTGTGAGTAATGTGAATATTTTAGCTATGTGGAAAAGAATACATTTAATAAAAATGAAACAAATTACCCATGACTCTGTTTCCTCATTTGTGAAACGGACATAGCCATACCCATTTGATTGTACTGAGAATCAAATAGAATGATGTACGTAAAGGTGCTTTGAAAAATACAAATGTTCTTCACATATAATCTTTATTTTGAGTATTTTAATAATATATGGACACTCTTTAAATTCTCCATGTGCTTCTTAGATTTTGGAGTGCAGAACTGGACATAATACTGAAATAATGATGATATAAAGTAAATTAAATATTTGTGAAGCATTTTAGAGTTTATTAGTGTAGTTCAGCTACTATATAAAAGGAACTTTATCCTCGGCTTCCTACTGCACTTTTTCTCTTCCTGCAGGTCAGGATAATTTTTGCCTGTAATAATTGGTGCTTCCGAGCTGCTTCAGCAGAGGGTGGAACAGCTCGGGTGGCTGGCAAGGTCCTAATGAGATCAGTGAGGAGCTGGTAGAAAACTGCCTCGTCGGAGAAAAGAAGGGGAACAGCTGGAGCATTAAAAAGCCCATGTAACCCACTGAGACGCTGGACTGGAAATTCCGTTGTTTAATATTTAGAAGGAAGAAACACTATACGTTACTTTCTGGGAAAAAAAATCCTCTGGGTCCTGTACAACACATTTTAAAAAGTAATAATAAAAGCCAGTTTAGAGGGCTTTCTTGTCCGTCTTATAAGAAAGGAGATTTGAAAGGGGGGTAGCACATAGTATCCCAAAGAGATGTGTTAAAAAAAGGAACTCCAGCTTTCCACATTCCAAAGGTGTCCCCTGAGACCTTCTACACCTCATTAAATATGTGAACAAGCACGAGACTCAGAACCTCTGTAGGGACTCCTGGCCCTGACTGGGAGAAAAAAAACATGATGAGAGATTTGTAGGTCTTTGTGAAGTGGACCACAGTTTAACAGAAAATCAAAATAAAGCTCCTTGGGTGCTACCAAGGGAGAAGACTATAAAAGAGGAAAATAAACTCACACTTTCAGTTCAATTTTTTTCTCCTTGGGAATATATATATATATTTTTCTGCAGTTTATGCCAAAAAATTTCATTTATTTTCAGAGTGTCTCCTCTGTTTTTCATTCTTCTCTTCCTCTACTCTCTCTTCTTCTACCCCTTCTTTTCTTCTTCCTCTTCCTCTTCTCCTTGTCCTGCTTCTGTATTAGGAGTTGGCATACTTTTTTGGTAAAGGGCCAGAAAGTTAAGTATTTTGGGCTTTGTGGGCCATGCAGGCTCTGTGTCAACTACCCAACTGACTTTGTCATATGACAGTGGCCACGGACGATTCAGAAATGAATGGGTGCAGCTTTCATTGGGAATGGTGTTCCTGTCACCCTTTCTTTACAAAAACCACAGGTTGTAGCTTCTCTGCCCCTGTTATGTGTTGTGATAGTTTAAATAAAGCACACAGAAGATAGATAGTCATCAATAAGTGTTTGGGACAACAGGTAGCTATCTGAAAGGAAATAAATAGGCATCCTTGCCTCACACTTCCTGAAAAAGATCAAAGATTTAAATGCTAAATAATACACAACACCAATAGTAGAAAAGAATATGGGAAAATTATTTTAACACCTCAAAATAGGAAGGGTGAAACCTTTCTAACTATTAAATAAAATTACTTTAAAATGATAGATTCAACTACATTAACGTTTGCATAAAAACTATAAGTGAAGTCATAAGACAAGCTGCGAAAATATTTGCAACTCATGTCACAGACAATGGCATAATGTTCTTAACATATTGATTTCTACAAATCAATAAGAAAAATAAACAACCATCCACTAGAAAGATGGGGAAATGCCATCACTAGAATCCATAGAAAAGGTAACACAAAAGTTGTTAAATATTTTTAAAGAAATGTTCTACATTATTCATAATAAAAGACAAATTCAAATTATACTTACATATGAGTTATCACATATCAGATAGGCAAATGTCCTTATATGTGATAAAAAATTGTGTTGGTAAGGCATCTTTATATGGTTTGTGATAATACAACATCTGTAGAGGGCAATTTGGCAATAGCTGGCAAAATATGAAATGAATATATATATATATTAAAGATTTTATTTATTTGTCAGAGAGAGAGAGAGCACAAGCAGGGGGAGTGGCAGGCAGGCAGAGGGAGAGGGAGAAGCAGACTCCCCACTGAGCAGGGAGCCTGATGTGGGACTCGATCCCAGGACACTGGGATCGTGACCTGAGCCGAAGGCAGTCACTTAACCAACTGAGCCACCCAGGCACCCGAAATGAATATATTTTTTAACACAACAATTCATTTATTTATTTATTTATTTTTTTAAAAGATTTTATTTATTTATTTGAGACAGAATGAGAGAGAGAGAGAGCTCATGAGAGGGGGGAGGGTCAGAGGGAGAAGCAGACCCCCCGCCGAGCAGGGAGCCCGATGCGGGACTCGATCCCGGGACTCCAGGATCATGACCTGAGCCGAAGGCAGTCGCTTAACCGACTGAGCCACCCAGGCGCCCCTAACACAACAATTCATTTAAAAGAGTTTAGCCAATAGATATACCTGGGCATATGCAAAATGATGTCTATACAATGTTAGTTATTGTTGTACTTCTTATAACAGCAAGAAAAGGAAATGACCTATATGCTCACCCATAGGGGTCTTCCTAAATCTATTATGGCATATCCAGAGGATGGTAGCTTTATAGCTACTATGGAGCTATAAAGATAAGAAACTCCTGGGGTACCTGACTGGCTCAGTTGATGAAGCATGTGACTCTTGATCTCAAGGTCACGAGTTCAAGCCCCATGTTGGGTGTAGAGTTTACTTAAAAAAAAAAAAGAAAAAAGAAAAAAACTGTTCTGGTATGGACAAATCTTTGAGATATATTATTAGAAAAAAGAAAGCTGCAGAACAGTGTGCATGGTGTGTTTCCAGTTGTATAAAAGGAGGGCAGGAATACATATTTGTATCTGTTTGCATAAAAAGTCTCTGGAAGGATACAGAAGAAACTAGTAATGGTGGCTCTCTGTTTGAAAGGGAGGTGGGAATACTCTGATGGATGAGAGAGATAAAAAAGGAAACTTTTCACTGTATGCCTTTTTTATTCTTTTTGACTTTTAAACCATTTGACATCATTCTTTTTAATTTTTAAGATTTTATTTATTTATTTATTTGAGAGAGAGTGAGAGTGAGAGAGCACAAGCAGGGGGAGCAGCAGAGGGAGTCGCAGAGGGAGAGGCAGAGGGAGAGGGAGAAGCAGACTCCCCGCTGAGCAGGGAGCCCAATGCGGGGCTTGATCCCAGGACCCTGGGATCATGACCTGAGCCGAAGGGAGACGATTAACCAAATGAGCCACCCAGGTGCCCCATTTGACATCATTATTAACATTAAAAGAAATAAAGTCAGTAAGAATCACCCAAATAACTTGGCTTTACACACACACACACACACACACAACTTCATTACCAGTTTTAGATTCATAGATACTATGGTATTTTGGGTGTGCTAATAATAAAACCTGTAAGTAGCTAGTAAATCTTGAAAAAAATTTCCACTCATGTTAGAAAGATGATTAACTAGCAGGATAAACTGTTTTATTATATGGTCCCTAGCTAATCAATTAGAGTAGACACAAGAAGATATTTTTATTTTTTGGCTGGTATTAAGAGGGACTGGGCTGACTGGGGAAGCAGTGAGTTCCCCACCCCTGGGCTTGTTCAAACACACGCGGCACAACAAGCTGGGGGCCTACCGTAGGAAGGGGAAAAACTCTAAGTCACTTTCCTATTTCAATCCTGAGATTCTATAATCAGAAGAAAAAGAATGATGTGAACACCATACATTTCTCCCTAATTGGTAGGGTTCTTTGGAAGGCAGCCAGACTCACCACTATACCACCAACACAGTGGTGAGATTCCTTGAAAAAAATAAGTAAATAAAAAATAAAACAACAAAAAAACACCTTAGAGATTTATGCATTTTAGAAACTAGTTTGAGGATTACCAAGGAGAGCCCAGGATAGTTGGGGATGGAGTAGGCAGTGAGCCAAGCCAGGTTAGGAGGACAGCCCAGCGCCAGGGACATGCAGAAATTCACATGAAGCTAAGTAGCTCTGGTCTTTGAGGGGGACTCAGGCAGCATTTCGCTGGCAGAACAGGGCACACCACAATGCACCACTTTCCAGAACACTATGCAATGTGCAGATGGGAAGTAATTTTTTTTAGGAAATGGCTAGAAATTATTGACATTGATTTTTCAAATCATTCCTGTTTGTTCAGCTGGTGAAACACCTGGTAGCTAATGCTTTCGAGCACTCTAAGCGTGCTTCAGCTGATGTTCATGCCCTAGCTGGATGTGGCATCTAATACAGTACAAGATGGTAAATTTTTGATGAGAATAATGCTGGATGAAATGCAGTGCTCTTACAGGGAGCATTTGGAAAGATGACAGATGTATGGCAAATGAGTGCTTTGTAGCCCCTCCCCCGCCTTCTTTCCTTTTCCTACTCCCATTTCTTCCCCCCCCTTTTTTTTTAAAGATTTTATTTATTTATTTGAGAGAGAGAGAGAATGAGAGAGAGCAAGCACATGAGAGGGGGGAGGGGCAGAGGGAGAAGCAGGCTCCCCGCCGAGCAGGGAGCCCAATGCGGGGACTCGATCCCGGGACTCCAGGATCATGACCTGAGCCGAAGGCAGTCGCTTAACCAACTGAGCCACCCAGGCGCCCTCTTTCCCCTTTTTAAAAAGTTGTATCTGTAGGCCTCCTGAAGAACAGACTGACCAGTCTGTGCGGAAAGTAATGCAATAGTAGTACTTAAAATTTTTTAAAACTTCATGTCGCCATACGTGTTGTTTCTTCCTACTCTGCTCTCAGTGTGAGAGGAGTAATGGTATCCTTTCCTCTGTTGATGCCGAGGCGCAAGCTGATAATCAGAGATGTTAAAGTTCCTTGCAGAGTTGCAAGTAGGTACCAGGTGCATTCCATGTAGTCAGGGGGCTAAAAGAGATTTTGAGGGGTTAATGTTATAATTAATTTTCTATGTCAGCTTGGCTGGGCCATGGTGCCCAGATATTTGCTTGAACTTTATTCTGGATGATTCTGGAAGGATGTTTTTGGGATAAGATTAATATTTAAATCAGTGGACTTTGAGTAGATTGCCCTCCATAATGTGGATGGGCCTCATCCAATCAGTGGAGGGCCGTAAGAGAACAAAGACTGCCCTCCCCCTGAGCAAGAAGGAATTCTGTCAGCTGACAGCCTTTGGAGTGAACTTGCAACATCAGCTCTTTCCTGGGTCTCCAGCCTGCCAGGCTACTCTGCAGATTTTGGACATGCCAGCCTCCATAATCATGTGAGCCAATTCCTTAAAATAGATCTCTCTCTACATACACTTCCTATTGGTTCTGTTTCTCCGGAAAACCCTGACTAACACATTAATCATGCTCCTTTTTATTTTGGTATAAGTATCATTTGAAATTATATAATATCTTGCAAGTGAAACACTTAATGACTTAATTCTGTATTGGGAGAAGTTTAGTCTGTGTTAGTGTCTGTTTCAATTTCCTCAGCTGTAAAATTACTAGCCACCCACTGAAATCCATTCTCTCCTTCTTTGTGGGCCCGTTATCCTACATTTCCCAGCTTCCTGGCAGTCAAGGTGGCCACGTGTCTGTGTTCTTTCCGATGGAATGTGAGTGAAAGGGATGTGTGCCACTTTGGGCTTAGTTCTCAAAAGAGTGCGTGTGCTTCACCTGTGCCGCCTTCCGCCTTCTGCCAGGATGGATCTTTGGCCGCTCGCTTTGACCATAAGAATGCCTGAGGGAGTCATGATTCCGGGGTCCTGGGATCGAGTCCCGCATCGGGCTCCCTGCTCAGCGGGAAGCCTGCTTCTCCCTCTCCCACTCCCCCTGCTTGTGTTCCCTCTCTCACTGTTTCTCTCTCTGTCAAATAAATAAATAAAATCTTTAAAAAAAAAAAAAGAATGCCTGAGGGAGTGGGAGAGCTATACGACGGAAGGAATCAGAATCTCTGAATGACTATGTGGAGCAGAATTGTACCACCAATCTGCCCCGTTCACCTCAACACTGTCATGTCAATGCATTTCTTTAGACTTTAAGCCACTGTATTGTTAGTCTCTTAGTAATAGTAGCTTGGCCTTTGCCCTAAGTAACACACGGCGTTCGTAGCAACTGTCTTACCTATTTCATGGGATTTTTGTGAGTACCACATGAAAGAAAATGGTAACACTTGGCACAAATATCTATCACACTATCTTTACTTGATTATCAACATTAAGCTTCCTCTAGACCTTCATAGAATCTCTGTAAAAGGGGGGACACTGGACTCAGCGGTATCTAGGAACTGCCCTGCAACTTCCCTGACTGGAAAGAGACTGCCTTGGGACAAGGAATTGCACGAGAAATACAAAATGGCTAGCAGATTTTGTTAATTACCACCAACCATGTCTGGATCCTATTTAGGAACTAACAGCTAATACTAACAGTGGGAAATGAGTGGCTATTGAAAGCATCTGACACATCAGATAAACCTTAATTTTATAACCATTTCACAAGCTGGTGATGACTCCTGAAGTGCCTATGGGAGCTACAGTATGTTAAATGTCATTAGTTGTCTAGACTGCCAGAAAACCCGTTCAGAGTGACAGGATTATGGTTTCATACTCCTGTGAGGGCACAAAATCCACTAGACCACATTAGTCTGGTAAGAGCCAAGTATTACTTTTAGTGATTCTTTACACAAAAACACTCCCATTTCCAAAGTATAATAAATCAATATATACACATATAAAATGTCTTCATAAGAGAACAAGTCCACATTTGAAATAGATATGAGCAGACATTAAAAAGAAGAGGCACGGAAAGAAAATCATCAGTGGCTTTAAATGATGACTACATACGGCTCAGAACTTTTATTTAATTCCTTTGGGTTGAGAAAATGGGATCTTTCCTGCCCCTTCATTACAGGCAGCGCTAGGTCTGATGTGCCAGATGAAGTGGCTTATGAGGCCTTTGAAAAGAAATATTTTCACAATCTTATTGACACTGCTTTCATTTGGTTATCAAGATTTGGTTGGAAAGAGGGGCGCCTGGGTGGCTCAGTCAGTTAAGCGTCTGCCTTCTGCTCAAGTCGTGATCTCAGGGTCCTGAGTCTGCTTCTCCCTTTCCCTCCGCCTCTGCCCCCACTCATGCTCATTCGCTTTCACTCTCTCCCTCTAAAAAAAAAAAAAAGAAAAAAGACTTAGTTGGAAAGAAAAACCATTAGGTTTTTTTAGTTCCCATTAGGAAAAGCGATCCATTAGGAAAAACCCCAAGAGGCACTTTCAGATTTGAACAGTGCCCTGGACTGAAATCCAGCGGTGAGTCTAGAATGATGAGAAAGGGCATCTTGGAAAAATGTGTAAAAATGTATAACTTGTAGCAGCTGAGCATAGTGCAAAGGCGTTTCTCTGGAATCACACACACTACCTATTGACTTAATTGAGCAAGTTCCAGGGCCTGTTTGTATTTAACCCTGGCAGCTGCTTCTCTGAGCAATGGCTTAACAGAAAACCAACAAGAATCATTTTGGCAGGAAAGAAGGATCGTCTTAGGTGCTTAATGCAAGAAAAGATCGGAGCCTGTTTGTAACAAGAAGTACGTATTAGCGGTTCAGAGCCCATTTGGGAATTTTCATCATGCTAATAAATGTCAAAGAGAAACATTCTTCTTTTATTATTAGACCTTAGACTAATTTACCCAAATACAAAGTTGTCTTTGTCCAATGAGAAAGAGAAAAATAAAACTAAATGAAGTGAGTAATTAAACAGAGGAAAGAAGAAATTGAGACTGTATTTTACATATGGCTCATGAGGTTCTCTTTGGGCTGAGGAGGATTAACTGTTATGAAGATTTTATGCTGTGGGAGCTGATGGGATGGATTTGTGACAGAAATGGAGATGAACATGTAGCTCATTCAAATGTTTCCAGTGTATTGTTCACCATCTTGCTGAAGATGAGGGCATAAGGTAAGATATCATAGCAGAACTGAATCCCATAGCTCTGTATGAGAATCACAAAGTCTGTGATGAAATATACTTTTTTTCTTAAAGACTTATTTTAGAGAGAAGGAAAGTGAGCGCACACACACATGTGAGTAGGATGGCGGGGGGGTGAGGGCAAAGGGAGAGGGAGAGAGAAGGAATCCTCAAACAAACTCCCTGCTGAGCATGGAGCCCAATATGGGGCCTGATCCCGGGACCCTGAGATCATGACCTGCGCAGAAATCAAGAACCAGCCGCTTAACCAACTGAGCCACCCAGGCGCCCCTGAAATAGACTTTCATTTGGTCTTGTTTTGTGTTGATTTGATTTTTGTACATTTGAGTCCTTGTTTTAGTCAGGGTTCTCCAGAGAAACAGAAACCCACAGAGTGTGTGTGTGGGTGTGGGTATAGGTATGTGGGTGTGTGGTATATGTGTGTGTGTATTGTTAAAAACCACAAACCCAAAATGGCGTCACTTAGGCCAAGTCACCAAACCCAGGCTTAATACTAACCTAACTGTATTTCAACCTTCCCCAGAAATGTAAGTCTTAACTGGTCAGTCAAGAATTTTCTGATCAGTAACTGAGATAATCTGTCACATGGGTTCTAAACATCTCCCAAACGAAGATGAGGTAATACACCTAATAAGTCCCTTTGCCCTTCCACCTGAGGGAAGGTGACCTTGCCTGGAATAATTCTTTCTTTTCTTTTGCTAGTAACTTTCTGCCCCATTCTTCTTATGAAAACCTTTCTTTTTGTATAATTCCTAGGAGCTCCCCTTTACTTGCTAGATGGGATGCTACTCAATTTGTGCATCACTTAATAAATCTAATTAGATTTTCAAATTTATTCAGTTAAATTTTTGTCCTTTAACAGCATGTATGTATTATAAGGAATTAGTTCACACAATTATGGGGCTGAGAAGTACCAAGGTCTACAAGCTGGAAACCCAGATAGTCAATGGTTTAGTTCATGCCTGAGTCTGAGTCTAGAGTCTGAAGGCAGAAGGAGACCAACGTCCCAGTGCAAAAGACAGGCAGAAAAAGTGAATTCTTTCTTATTCTGCCTCAGTGAATTGGAGGAAGCCCACCCACACCGGGGAAGGCCATCTGCTTTACTCAGTTCATGGATTCAAATGCTAATCTCACCTGGAAGTTCTATCGAAGGCATACCCAGAATCATGTTTAAGCAAATATCTTGGCCCCCCATGTTCTGGTCAAGCTGACACATAAAATTAACCATTACAGTCACGTTATGAAAAATTGAATGTAATATAATTTTAAGAACTCAGAACATGCTCTGTTGATGACATAGGGCCTTCCATTTGCCCCTAAAACATTCCTTTGTGACATTAGCGTCATTATATGACAAGGAGAAATAATGGCAGTTGTGGACAGATCAGACTTTTCACTTACCTGTACTCCTGGAATTGAAATGTTTGATGGATTCTGCCTGGATAGTAAACTGCTTTATATCATGTGATCCTTTTTTCTGAACCCTTGCCACAGCTGATTGGACCAGGGTAGCGAGCAAATCCATAGGTTGACCAGCCATCTATGAGCTGGCATGTCAAGATGTGTTGAGCCAATCAGAATAGAGCATGTGAAACAAGAAATACTGAAAACGCTTGCCAAAGTAGTAGCGGAGGGCAAGGTGATGTGCTCTAAGGTAGGGCCCAGGTCAAGCACACAAAGGCATGTGAAAGAGCTTAACAGAGTAAAGGGGCCAGCCTATAAAAAGGAAGAAGTCGGACAACTGCAGACAGAAGCAAAGATATTGAGAGGGTCCTGTTCTCAGAAGTTCTGTGCTTTCTGGGATTTCCAATTCCAGTTCCTGGCCATGTGGGTCCTTACATTAATCCATTTCTCTTGAGGCCAGTCAGGTAGGTCTCTTTTACTTTGCACACATGAGTTCTCTTCTATTTTATATTGTTTATATGAGGGTCTGTATAAGGATTTCACTCAGATATGTTTGCTCAACTTTCCTTTTGCAAATTCAGAAACTGAAATACAGAAAAATCATTTGGCCTCAAAGGCCATGGTAATGGCCGGGAACAAGTATGACTCTATTAGTCACAACTTACTGCATATTCAGCAATGTATTCTTTTCAAGTTGGGCATAGGAATTACTTTTGATAAAGTCCATTTTCTTTTTCTTTTATGACCAGTGCTTTTGTATCCTATTTAAAAAATCTTTGCCTAACCCAAAGATACAAAGATTTTATCCTATATTTTCCTCTATTTCTTCTAGATGTTTTATAGTTGTAGCTCTTGCATTTTGGTTTATGATTCATTTTGAGGTTTTGTTTTGTTGTTGTTTTATATGTGGTTTGAAGGTTCATTTTTTTTCCCTCATATGATTGTCCAGTTGTTCTCATACCATTCATTGACAAGATGATCTTTTCTCCATTTAAATACATTGGCACCTTTGTGAAAGTCAAGAGGCTTTATATCTGTTGGTCTATTTCTGTACTCTCTTATGTTCCATTGGTCTATATTGGGTTGACAAACTATGGCCTAAGGGCCAAATCTGGTTCACTATCTGTTTTGTAAATAAAGTTTTACTGGAACTCCGTCAAGCCCACGTATTCCTTTATATTGTCTCTTACTGTTCAAAGTGCTACAAAGGCAGAGTTCAAACAGATGACAAAGCCTAAAATATTTACAGTCTAGCCTTTTACAGAAAAAGTTTTCTGACTCCTGATCTATATGTTTATCCTTGTGCAATATCACACCATCTTGATTACTATAACTCTCCATAAGTCTTGAAATCAGAGTTTTCCAACTCTGTACTTTTTGGAAACTGTTTGGCTATTCTGTTTTGTTTTGTTTTGTTTTGTATTTCCAGATGAGTTTTCAAATTAGCTTTTCTACAAAAAGGTCTTCTGGAATTTTACTTGGGATTGCTTCGAATCTATCGATTGATTTGGGGAGAATTAAAATCTTAACAATATTGAATCTTCTAATCCATGACATGGAACATCTCTCCATTTATTTAGGTCATCCTTAATTTCTCACAGAAATGTTTTGAACTTTCAGTTTACATGTTTGCCATATTTTTGTTAAGTGTATCCATAAGTATTTCACATTTTTGATGCTTTTTTACTTTATTGCTTTTTAATTTTATTTTCAGTTGTTTATTACTATTATATAGAAATAGTTAATTTTTATGTATAAATCTTGTGTTTACCATCTTTGCTGTATTTACTAATAGGTATGGGAAAATCAATCTCTTAGGATTTTCTACATAGATAATCATGTCAACTGCAAATAAAGGCAGTGTTATTTTTTCCTTTCCAATCTCGATACATCTTATTTCTTTTTTCTTGCATTATTCCACTGGCAAGTACCTCCAATACAATGTTGAATATAAGTGATGAGAATGGACATTCTTGACTTATTCCTGATCTTTGCAGTAAAGCATATTTAGTCTTTCATCATTAAGTATGATGTTAGCTGTAGGTTTTTCTTAGATGCCCTTTGTCAGGTTGAGAAAGTTTACTTCTAGTCCTAATTTGCTGAGAGATTTTATCATGAATGGATGTTGAATTTTGTCAAATGTTTTCTCAACATCTATTGAGATGATCATTTGGTCCCTGATCCCATTGGCTTTTAGTCTATTGGTAAAGATAGACACCAAATAAGTGAAAACAAAGAATAATGTGGTGTGTGAAAGATAAGGAAAATCCAGGAGCCTAGCCCAGCCCAGGGCCAGAGAAAGTCTTTTTCAAGAAGTGAGGTTTAAGTTGAGACTGAAAGGGGAGTAGGAAATTGGTAGGTGAAAGGGGATAAAGAACAAAACAGGAGTTGACACCCCATGACCCAAGCTCCAAATCTGGTTCTGCTGCTTTCTGGTTAGGTGAGGAGGAGAGGATTCCTGCTGAAATGTTATCTGCAGGCTTTGCTTTGGAGTCATTTCTCCTAGCATGTGTAAGGAACACTCTGAGTTTTCCTCTAGATGATAATGTAGAGGTGGTGTCACCATATCACTCTTGCCCCACTCCATGAAGCACCATAGGAAAAAACCCACAAGAACTTGACCTCAGCAACTGCTTGTTTGCTTCTCTTCTCATGGACAATGAGAATCAGGTAATCCATCTGATTTCCCTTTCCTCTCCAGGAGTCTGGAAACTCAGAGATGGATCTAAGCCTGCCCTTAAGTAACAGAGTAAAACCTTATGTAGACATGTTCTGATTTTCTCAGAGTCATGACCACTTTTAAAATTTACATTTTCTTGCTCCTCACTTTATATTTTATTGCATATTTCCTATATCCTATTAGTTACTTAAATATTTTATGGAACAAAGTAGGTTACAAACAAACAAAAAATGTACAATGACACAAAAATAAAAGCTTTCAAGAAACCAGTCTTTTATTACTAAGGTTCTGGGACAGCTAAGAGCCCAAGCTGCTGTCCCCTGGTCCTTCTAGATAGCCACCTGCCCTCCCCCAAACTGCTGCACTCACCTTGCTCCTTCAGATTTCCTTCCTCTCTCAGGCTGCCTCACCCTGTGATCAACCGTTGCTCTCCCAGAAAACACAGTTTTGCTTTAAAGGTTTTAAAATTTGTGCTAATGGGAAGGATAACAGAAAGGTAAGAGAAGAAGCAACGGTGAGGAAATTATTAAAGTTCTGGAAAGTTTCCAAGGTCTTACTAGTGCCTGGCCCTGACCTATGCTTTCTCGGCTTCTTTTCAACATGTCATTTGGAAGTCCCTTCTGTTCAGTGTTTTCATTCCTGGTGTGACACTTAAAACGCTTCCCTATTAGAGAAACATAACCCCTGTGCAAGCTCGTCTTCCACCCCAGAAACCCAGAATGACAGTCAGGGACATACAGGGGGTGCCTCCCATTTTCATAGTAATCTGCTTTGATCAAGGCCTGAGGACTTGAGCTGCCCACACAGGAATGAACCCCACTGGGCATCTTCTAGCATCTTATACCTCTCCCTGTAACCTCTTTTTCTCTCCAGAGTCAAGGCCCTAGATTTTAGGTGCAAAATGATTGTAGTTTTGTTGTGATGGCCTCTGTAAGCTCTCTCATCAGCAATGTAGCGGTACTAGATCCTGGAGAGGTGAGCTGAGGTAGAACATCAGGTGGGGAGAATGATGCCTGCACTGCTGCGGCAGGTAAGCCCAGGGCCGTGGTGCATATTTATATAGAGGATCTCTTCTACCAAGAATTCAGTGCCGTGGGTGGAGTGGCTCTTTCTGGCCCCCTTTGCCTAGGACATGATAGACTGTTCTTTGGCCTGGGTCCCCTTCCCCAAATTAACCTGTACCTTTAAAGTAGCTTTAAAACAGAAGTTTTATCCCAGACTTCCACGGATATATGACCAGTGACTCTACCCAAAGAAAGCAGATAGTCTTTCTCTGACAAATCTTCTTCATAGAATCTTATGTTTGCCCTTGAGTACCCCATCTCTGGAACACTAAATCTTTCCCATCATTTTTTTTTCTTTCTTTTTTTTTAAAAGGATTTAAAAATTTATTTTAGAGAAGTGGGGGAGGAGCAGATGGGGAGGGAGAGGGACAAGCAGACTCTGTGCTGAGTGCTAGCCAATTTGGGGCTCGATCTTACCACCCTGAGATCATGACCTGAGCTGAAACCAGAGTCCGACGCTCAACCGATTGAGCCACCCAGGAGCCCCTATCCTGTCAATTTTTAGATAATCTTTGTACTGCATGACACTTTAAATAAATAGAATATGTTGCCAGTGGAAGTGAATTCCCCAGAGGAATGACTTTGCTATTCTATATGCTATGTTTCATTTTTTAAGACACCCAGTTCCTTTTCCTTGCCAACAAATTCCCATCCCTTGCTTTTCAATAATGACCAAAATTGAAACAAAATGGAGGGTCTGCCTCAGAGAAACCCTGTGAGTAAGATTCTCATTATATTAAGGTACCTTCCTTGCAGTCCCTCATTGAATATTTGTTGAGTACCGAATCACTAAGAAGGAGCATGTGTACCTTGGATTAGCAGCATCTGGTCTCTATTTACTTCCCTAAGATGTAGCTAGAGGGACTGGGGCCTCCTGGGGAGGGTGCAGTGCCCAGGACGAGTCATCCATGAGTACCCTGGCCTCATATTTGTGTTCAAATGAAATTTGGTTAGAGTGAACACTCAGGGGTGGGTGGGTGGGGGGGACGTTTTAAGAAGAAAAAAAATGGAGATGTGACAAAAGCTCGATGGGCAGGCTTTTTCAGGGTGAAAAAAGGCCAGGTGATTTCCTTTCTTTTTGGCTATTGGTATATCTTTAAATATGAGGAAATGATGAGACAGGATTGTAAAATATTTACATTTAGCAGAAGAATGTTTTCACACATACAAACACCCAGGTGTATGTATAGTTTCATTTGACAACAGTGGCAAAAGCAGAACTGCATGGATGTGAGGTCAGGCAACCCTGCCTCCCCTTCTCTCCCCTCCCGCACCTCCTAGTGCTGGCATCACCGTAGAAGGCTCTACAAGGAGGACAGGGAGGATTTGGTGCCGTTTGGTTGCCTGGAAACCACACTATGGGTATAATCCAGATCCTCCCCCTCTCCTCCCCCCACCTCAGCAGATTTCGTTTTTAACTTAGTTTTTTGAATAGGTAACAGATTCACATTGTCAAACATTGAAAACTACAAAAAGCTATAAAACAAAAGACTCTCTCCTACCTTATCCCTCTTCATTTAGTTCCCATCCTCCTCAACAAATAACCACTATTTCTTTCTTGTTTATCCATATATATATATAAAATTAAAAAAAAATTTTTTTTAGAGAGAGAGAGAGCACATGCCCGAGAGGGAGGAGGGGGAGGGGCAGAGGGAGAGGGAGAGAGAGAATCTTAAGCAGGCTCCGTGCCATTGCTGAGCCCAACTTGGGGCTCCATCTCACAACCCTGAGATCATGATCTGAGCCGAAATCAGGAGTCAGATGCTTAACTGACTGAGCCACCCAGATGCCCCCTCCTTCCAGATATTTTCTATGCGTAAGTAAGGCATATAAACATATTTTACTCTCTGCAAACTTTTTTTTACATGCATGACAGCCTGCTTTACACACAGGTAGGGTGTGTGCATTTGTAGTTCTCTGTATGATTTTTCCATCTTGATTCATTAAGGACTTCATTCTTTGCTACTGCTAAAGAATATTCCATTGCATAGATTTACCATAGTTGATTAATCAGCTTCCTTTTGATAAACATTTAGGTGGCTTCCAAGCTTTGGCTATTACAGACAATGCCTCATACAAAACTCTTGTACAAGGTGTTATTTCCCATGTGTGAGCATATCTGGAAGACAAATTTCCAGGGTCAAAGGGTATATATATTTTTAATTTGGACAGATACAAATTCCTCATTATAGAAATCAAACCACTTTATAATCCCACCAACAATGTGTGAGATCAAGTTTTTGCTAGTCTGACTGGTGAAAAATGGTATTTCATTGTAATTTTAGTTTTCACTTCCTTTACAATGAGCATTATAAAAAAAATTTAAGAGCTACTCTTTATTTTCCTTCAACAAACTCTGCTAAGACATTTGTAACTTTTTCTGTTGGGTTGTGGATATTTCTTACTGATTTGTCGGTGGCATCTACTATATAATATTAGAGTGACACAAATTGTGAATATTTTTCCCAATCTTTTGTCATTTATCTTCTGACTTTGTTCATGGTTTTTTTTTTTTGGAGAGGAATGCACCTTTTTAACAAATTTTAATTTTTATATAGTCACATATATCAATCTTTTAAGTTTTTGGATTTTGTGCAATACTTAGACCAAATCTACTTGAAATTATGAAAATTCTTCCATATTCTATCCTAACATTCTTATAAATTCACATTTATATTGATATTATAGAGAAGGAAAACTACTTTTTCTGTTACCCTTCTGAATTCTTGGCTGAGACTCCTGTAGTAAAAAAAGATTAACAAGAGAAAAGCAAACGGAAGTTTATTAACATGTATATGTCATGTATACATGGGAAGCACCCAGGGAAAAATGAGCGACCCCCCGAAGTGGCTTAGAATTCAGAATTAAATATCATCTTAATAGGGGCACCTGGGCGGCTCAGTCGTTAAGCATCTGCCTTCGGCTCAGGTCATGATCCCAGGGTCCTGGGACAGAGCCCCGCATCGCATCGGGCTCTCTGCTCAGCGGGGAGCCTGCTCCTCCCTCTCCCACTCCCCCTGCTTGTGTTCCCTTTCTCACTGTCTCTCTCTCTGTCAAATAAATAAATAAAAAATCTTTTAAAAAAATAAATATCATTTAATAGGGAAAGAGTATAGGGAATGTAGGTCTCTCAGGAGAGAGTAAGTGATTCTTAGGAAAGATAAATGGGCCCTCAGGAGAACAGATGGGAGGTATGAGAGTTTGTACGGGAGTTTGTTGTATGAGAGGTTGCAAAGTTTGGGTGCAATGTTGATGTCTGTTCTCTCTTCTGACAAATGTCAATCTTCCAGGTTGATGAAACTCCTGGGAGGGGATGTAGGACAATGGAGTTCCTTTTGGAGGACCTGTCTTTAGACAGATAAGGGGAATTCAGAGAAAGCCTCTCCCTGCATTTGCTGTTTTTCAAGTGTCTACAGCTCAAAATAATTAAATAGCAAAGTGTCGTATTTTAACAAAACAGCATATTTGGGGTGGACTGTCCTAAACTCCTATAGTTTAGGGCAGCATCTTCTGCTGCCCTTCAGTGTTTTTAGTGACAGGGAGTTTATTTTGTGTCAGTTTGTTTCCAGATGGCTATCCAGTTGTCCTCAACCTTGACACCATGAATTGATGAGTCCCTGTTTTTCCTTTAAGTGTCAGGGACACTTCCTTACCCATGCTAGCAATCTCATTCCTGAGCAATGTGGGGGTGGGGGTGGGGTACCAACCCTAGGTCCCAGGGCAATCTTCCCCTTTGCTGTGATAGCAGAGAGACTTCTCCCAGGTATGAAGGCCATTGGGACGCAGAGACCATCTATTGTTTAGGGATGTGCTCACAGGGAATCCCGAGTTGCCACCCAGCCCCCCGCCCTCCCCCACCCCCCCAAACAGGGAGTGCAGCAGCTCAGAACCACTGCACTCAGGGGTGGAATTAGGCTTTGGGCCTGAATAAATAATTAGAAATTGGCTGCTGAGAGAATGTCCCTGGTGATTGCTTGCTCTGGAATTTTGCTGGGTGGCACACAGAGTTTTATTACCCAATTAAAATACAGCAGATTAAATCGTGCAAAAGGAAGATGGAGTGAGCAATAAATCTGCTGTGGAATGGGCTGTGGAAGGCCCACCCCGAAAGGCATGAACTGATGGTTCAGAGAGAATTGAGAAAAAGAGTAGTCTGGTTTTGCCAAAAGGAATCACTAGCCAAGCATGTTCTTGAAAGGAGACCGAATGTTTGCTTTGGGGAGGATGGGTGGTAGGTTTGGAAGCGTGGGCACTGGGAAAAGAGAGGTAAGTGTTTCGAGTTTCCAGGTTAGACCCTGGAAAGAAGGGATATGGAGGGCGGGCGAAGGCAGCCAAAGGTAACACAAACAATCTTTCACTGGGGTGACACTTTTTTTGTAACGTACAAACACTGGAGGAGATATTGGTGATATCGTTGGTGTCCATTGCCCAGCACAACATAATGAATGATCAGGTTGTAACAAGTTCTGAAATGTTAGCGAAGTAAGAAGAGGCAGGATTATCGTATCCATTACACACCGAAATAGACATTTCTGGTGGTTTAGTTGCTCCACTGTGGTAATGAGGAACCACAACCCCATGGCTTCAGCAAGAGAAATCTACCGTCCCACAGTTCTGGAGGCTGGAAGTCTGACATCAGTGTGTCGGCAGGGCTGGTTCCCTCTGAACAAGACCAGGGAAGAATCTGTTCCAGGCCTGTCTCCTTGTTTTGTAGGTGGCCATCTTCTCCCTAGGCCTCTTCACATCATCCTTCCTCCATGCGTGTCTGGGAGCAGGTTTCCCTTATGCAAGAACACCAGTCCTACTGCATGAGGGCCCACCCTAATGACTCATTTTAACTTGATTCCCTCTGCAAAGACCTTACCTCTAAATAAGTTTACATTCTGAGGTAGTGGCGGTTAGGACTTCAACATCTGAATTTTGGGGCCATGCACTTTAACCCATAGCACTTGACTATCTTGAAAAATAGCAATGTTCTTCTTTATGCATATAGTGCCCCCTTCTCCTTCCCAGCCCCAGGGCTTATTGATACATTTTTTTCACAGTTCTCATGGAGCTGATTTGCAGTGCTGGCTTTCAGCTCGCTGGTGAAGCCCTGTAACTGCAGTACTAGGTACATTTGCTTTTGTTTGGCACTCGGTGAAGGGGGCAAACACTGATTGTTCTTATCTTGATGGTGAGTGGGAAAACATTTCTCCTTGGAAAAGATGAAGAGACCTGTGAGTCTCCTTCTGGCTGGCCTTTCTTTCCACCTTGCTTAGGGCTGCCGATGTTGCATTTGAGACCAGTTGGATAAAGTGTATCTGTATATGACTGACTGTACTATGACTCAAGATGTTAGTTGACACCATCCAGCTGCCCTCATCTAGCCTGGAGCTTGGGCCTGCTACATGTCTGGCCATTGGGCAAAATGACACAGAGACCCTGTAAGAATTGTCTTCACATTGTGTTAACATTAGTGTCCTTGCCTTTGTCTTGCTGCAAAGCAGATTGATAACAAAGCTGAAAGTCTAAGTGCCAGACAGCTGGGTGCCCTGGATGTTGACTTCTCACCCCAGCCTGTGCCTGTCAGTAGGGGCAATTCTCGCTCCTCACTTCCAGCTTGTGAGGGCTGTGCCCGGCACTGGTAGGTGCCCATGTCTAGAGGTACCCTCGAATGCTTGCTGGTGTAAAATGATTCCATTCAGTCATTCAGCAAACACTTACTGAATAGCTGTTCTGCACTAGTCACTTTTCCAGGTAATAGCGATAAAGTAGGGATAAAAATAAAGACACCCATCCTCATGGACTCATGGAGTTTATAATCTGGTCAGGCTGAACATTTAGCAGCATAGATAAGGTGTTATATGCTAAAAACAATAAAGCAGGGTAAAAGGATCAGGAATGTGGGGCTCAAGACAGTTGCAGTTTTGGAAAGGAGTAGGTCTCAGTAAGAAGGTGACATCTGAGGGGCACCTGGTGGCTCAGTTGGTTAAGCAATTGTCGGTTAAGCATCTGACTCTTGATTTCAGCTCAGGTCATGATCTCAGGGTCATGGGATTGAGCCCTACATCAGGCTCCCTACTCAGCGGGAAGCCTGCTTCTCCCTCTCCCTCTGCCTGCCTCTCTTCCCACTTGAGCGCTCTCTCTCTCTCTCTTAAATAAAAAAAAAAAAATCTTAAAAAAAAAAAAAAGGTGACACCTGAGCAACACCTTGAAGGAGGGTAGGAAGGTAGCCTTGTGGCTATGGAGTGAGTTTCAGCAGAGGGAGAAGCCAGGGTCCCTAAACTCCTAAGCTGGAGCATGCCCAGTGAATGTGCAGAAGAGCAAGGAGGCCATTGTGGCTGAGGGAGAGTTATCCAAAGAAAGAATAGTAGATGAAGTGGGGTGGATAGGGCAGAACACATCCTCCTAGGCCTTTTAAAGGACTTTGGCTTTTATCTTAAGAAGAAAGCCATTGCAGCATTTTAAGCGTAGGAAATAAATAAGCTGAATTCTTTTGTACCTTATTAGAAGGTGGATAAAGATCATTCTGGTTGCTCTGTTGAGAATAGATTGTAGGAAGGCAAGTGTAGAAGCTGGGAGACAAGTGAGGAGGCCATTACTGTAATTTCAGATAATGGATGCTCAAATTGGGAGGAGCAATGGTGGTGATAAGAGGTCAGATTCTGGATGTACTTGGAAAGTCAAGCCTAGAGGAGTTCTTGATGAGTTGGATGCTGGAATGAGAGGAAAGGAGTCATGGAGGACACCAAGGGTTTGGCCTGAGTGTCTGGAAGGATGGAGTTGCCATCAGCTAAGGAGTGCATTGTGGGTAGAGCAGATTGTGAGAAAAGGATAAGGAGTTCAGTGCTAGACATAGTGAGATGCCCATCAGTTCTCATCAGGACCAAGTAGAGGTGTCTGGGTATGCTGTGGCCTCATCATTCAGTCCAGGAATGGTGTCATATTTAAATAAGTATGATTCCAAAAGGCGAAGTAGACAGATGGTGCTATGGCCTGAACATTTGTGTCCCTGCCAACCCCTTCCCCCATTCATATGTTGAAATCCTAACCCCCAGAAGTGATGGCATTAGGAGGTGGGGCCTTTGGGAGGTGCTTAGGTCATGAAGGTGGAACCCTCATAAATGGATTACTGCTCTTATGAGGGAGCCTACAGAGCTCCCTAGCCCCTTCTGCCACATGAGGACACAAGAAGTCTACAGTCCGGAAAAGTGCCCTCACCCAACCATGCTGGCACCCTGGTCTTGGACATCCAACCTCCAGAACCATGAGCAATAAATTTTTGCTGTTTATAAGCCACACGGTCTGTGGTATTTTGTTATAGCAGCCTGAACTAAGACAGACGGATAGATAAACAAGAAATGCTTTTCTTTATTCTGGTATCCTCAAGGACTTTAAAGAAGATCCAGGTCATAATC
Organism: Mirounga leonina; assembly: GCF_011800145.1. Taxonomy (NCBI): domain Eukaryota; kingdom Metazoa; phylum Chordata; class Mammalia; order Carnivora; family Phocidae; genus Mirounga; species Mirounga leonina. The sequence goes on along the minus strand of NW_023270807.1, from coordinate 62,919,279 downwards.
CTTAGTTTGCCTTCTCATGTCCCCTATTTCTTTCCTCCACAAGTTCTGTTGTGTCACTCTCAGAAGCCTCTTCTCAGCAACCACATCCCCTCAAAGCACCCTTTCTCTTCAGCCTCAGTGTGTTGGCTCCCCGCTCTGAGGTCTCTTCAGGATATAGAATGACTGAATCTCTTGGAACTTGAAGGGTAGCAGAGTATGCCACCCCAAAATATACCACTTTAGCATAAGGATTATTTTGAGCTGAAGGTAGTTGAGAAGAAACGAATACAACAAAAGTTCTCTGCAAAGCAGGTCATTAATTTGTAAAGGTGTCCCCCTTCTCTCTACCAGGAAGGACAGAAGTTAATCACCAGAGACAACTCTAGGTGTGTATCAGCCCAGAGATGGTACTAAAGGAATAGATTGCAACAAACCTGTGAATACTAGCCCTCATCTATCATTAGTTCCTCATATATTTGCCTTCCCACAATTTGCCACCCCTAACAACTCAAAGTCCTTTTCCTTTGTCTTGCCATTCCTCTAAAAATACACTGTTCTTTGTTAAGATGCTATTTAAGCCCAAGATACTATACCACCCCTGTGAGTTACTCATCATTGAATGCTCCCATGTGTGGGCATGAAGCACATATTAATAAACTTCTGGTTTGTTCATTTGTTTTCCTCTTGTTAATCCTTTGTAATCCTCTTGTCTTTTGTCAGTCTAATTTATAAGGCTCCAGCTGGAGAACCTAGGAGGGTACAGGGAAGGTTTTTACCTCCCCTACAAAGTCTTTCCCTCCTTCTTTGGCTCCCCCATCACACCATGTCCAGGAAGAAATGTGGCCGGGGTGGCTTGTCCTCAGACTGGCAGAAATGTTGGGATCCTCACTGGCAGATTAAGAGAGACATGTGCTTGTGTGGCTGCGTGGCAGCCCTTGGCCTGGTGAGGCTGTCTCTGTGTCTGGGCCATCTCAGGCCACCATTTTTTATAGCCACATCTGGATAAGATCAGGAGAAGCACTCATAATGTTACATAATGTGAACTATTTTATGTACTTGCACTTAAAAAATAATAGCTTTAAGCTCTCTAACTTCTACTCTCCACCAGAGATGAGTAATAATTCTCATTAATTCATCATTCCTTAGATTCATAGTTGAGTCCCATGGAACCTCATACAAGGCAAGGACGTGCAGTCCCGTTGCTATCAGCAAACAGTTCACTCATCAATTATTAAATGTATTAAATGGGCCAGGCCCTGAGCTAGACACCAAGACAACTAAGTGAATTGGACCTATTATCTCAGTTCTTAGGGTGGAGGTGGTGGGGACCAGATCACATCAATATTCCATAGTAAGGGCTATAATGGAAGGGCTCCATCCACAGCTGGGGCTGTGCTCTTCCAGTCAAAGGATGGGCCGGTAAGACTCACCTGGGAATTTGCATCTAAAAAATATAACCTCTGGTGCAGCCACTGTGGAAAACCGTATGGAGGTTCCTCAAAAAGTTAAAACTAGAACTACCCTATGCTCCAGCAATTGCATTACTAAGTATTTACCCAAAGAATACAAAAAGACAAATCCAAAGACAAAGAGAGAGAAAAACAAGAAACAGTCTCTTAATTATACAGAACAAACTGATGGTTACCAGACGGGAAGTGGGTGAGGGGATGGGTTAAATAGGTGATGGGGATTAAGGAGTGCCCTTGCTGTGATGAGCACAGGGTGTTGTATGGAAGTGTTGAATCATTATATCGTACACTCGAAGCTAATGTTACACTGTAGGCTAACTGGAATTTAAATAAAAACTTAAAATATATAAGCTCATCAGGAGCTCTAAATAAGCTCATCAGGACTTTGTCCAAAGAGGTCATCCACTACTCCCAGCTGCCCCTGTCTCTGATCTCAGGTTCCATGACTCCCCTAGTGTAATCGCTCCTGACGGCCTGTTTCATTGCTGCCATTCCCCACAGCTTGCTAGCTTTAGAATGGCAAGGATGAGTTTGTCTTATTCACGAATGCTTGCCTAAGACCTCAGGGTGCTCAGGAATTGGATGCCTTGCTGAATGAATAGGTGGAGAGGCAGATGAGTCCTTTATTAACAGAAACTACATGATTGTTTTGAGTCTATCTACAAGTTTTAAAAGTGCTACATAATCACTACTGAAAGTTTTCTTACTTAACTTTTTAAAAAACTTTAAAAAAAGAATAATTTCTTGGGGCGCCTGGGTGGCTCAGTCGTTAAGCATCTGCCTTCGGCTCAGGTCATGATCCCAGTGTCCTGGGATCGAGCTCCTCATTGGGCTCCCTGCTCCACAGGAAGCCTGCTTCTCCCTCTCCCACTCCCCCTGCTTGTGTTCCCTCTCTGGCTGTCTCTCTGTCAAATAAATAAAATCTTTAAAAAATAAAAAAAATAAAAAATAAAAATAATCTCTCTGCCCAATGTGGGGCTCAAACTCATGACCCCAAGATCAAGTTGCATGCTCTACTGACTGAACCAGCCAGGAGCCCCCTTATTCAAACTGTTAATTTTTTTGTATTTTGTATTTTTATTATTTTGTTATTTTTAAATATTTTTTTTATTCAACTTTTTAAAAGATCAGTTTAGTGAATAGATTTTTTTCAGGGGGACCACATCATTAAGCTTATAGTGAGAGTTGATAGGAAATCAGATTTGCATTAGAAAAATTTTTCTTTTCTTTTCTTTTGTTTTTAGAGAAATATTTCTTACAGCTATTTTTGGGGAAAAGTATTGTGTTAAGCCAGGGCTACCTATTTTCACCTTGATCTAAAGATATGTATAAAGTTTTTTTGTTTTTTTTTTGAGATTTATTTATTTAGAGAGAGAGCGTGGGGTTGAGGGGCAGAGGGAGAAAGAGACTTAAGCAGACTCCCCACTGAGCACAGAGCCCAACGTGGGGCTCAATCCCACAATCCTGAGATCATGACCCTGAGATCACGACCTAAGCTGAAACCAAGAGTCAGATGCTTAACTGACCACCCACCGGGGTGCCCCATAAAGATATGTATAAGATTTTTTAAAAAGAATGATAATGTTCTCTGTTCATTTCACTTAACAAAGTAATTACATTTCCCACTATGAATAATATAAAAATTCATGTAGACAATAAAAAAGAAAAAACAGATTTTGATGCATTTTCTTCCAAAAATTTTTCCATGTCTGGTGTTTTTTATAATTTAAAAATTTTTTTTACAACCATGCTCATTTTAAATAAAATTCTGAAGTGTGAAGAGTAACATCTTGGGAACCAGACTGATGGCCTTCTTAAGATTTTGAAAGATTTATCCAAATAAGAAAGTTAGGCTATATAATTAAATGGGCACAGTAACTGGGTCGATGCAGGGTGATAAAATCCTCCGCACAGTGAAAATAAAGCCTAAAGTGATACTCAACAAATAGAACATAAACTCAGGCAGTTATGGCTGATAGAGGTGAAGAAGAACCTAGAAGCCCCACTGGGCCTTTAAAGTGTATCAAAACCAAGAGTCACCCTCGCTAATCTGTGATAGCAAGATGCCCAGGCAATAAAGGGAAGCATCAGGGGAACAAAGGTATGGTGAAGGAGTTAATGATGTCTTTGCATCAAATTAATATATGAAAGTGAATTAGAATAAATCCTTGAGACTGGCAGCATTTATCTCTGTGTCAGTAGGGAATTGGGGAGCCAAGAATCTACATCGTTCCTCAAATTAAGTCATTTGTCACGGAAAACAGACTATGTTCATAAAAATGGTCAGTTCTACACCTTCCTTTGTCAGTTGGTGTTGAGAATAAGCCAAGTAAGTGTATGACAGCAGATCTGCTGGAAAAAAAAAGGAAAATTCTGTTTTGGTGGCAATAATCTTTAGAACCCTGCCTTCCCTCCCCCAATGGACATTATTAGGGCTGCACAGGAGGCAAAACTTTACCCTCTTAGGAACTCTGCCTGGATCTGAGAATTAAGTTGACATAAGACAGATTAATGAAAGCAACACATTTTATTTTTATAAGTACATGGGAGCCTTCACAGGAAAATGAATACCCAAAAAGTGGAAGGCCTTTTATATACTAGATTGAACAAAGAGTAGTCATTATGAAAAAGTAGCTAAAATGTATGAGGAGACTAAAGGAAGATAAGGGTAACTTTGACAAAGTTTGTACAAATTCTTCTTGGCCTTGACTCCTTTTCTCTGGTGATGAGAATGTTCTTTTCCACCAGGTGCAAAGAGGGCCTGTTACATATGGGAGTTTTATCTCCTGTTTTCAGGAAGAAAAGGGGAAGTCAGAGCGCCTTTCTTACACCTGTTGTTTTTCAAGTGCCTTAGTTCAAAATAGTCAATATGTTAAACTGGCATATTTTGGGGTGGCATGATCTGAGCCCACTCACTAAGTCCTGCATTACCCTCAGTCTCACTCTGGGGAACCCAGGTGGGCTTTAGAGTGGGTGTACAAGGTGATGATAACGGCCTGCCGGCCTGCCGTGGGACATGAGGAAGTCAAACTGTGCATAAGACTAAAACCCACTCAAAGCTCTATCCTTTGCAGTGATGGTTACCAGAGGGGAGATGGGTGGGGTGATGGATGAAACAGATGATAGGGATTTAGAGTACACTTATGATGAGCACTGAGTAATGTATGGAATTGTTGAATCACTATATTGTACACCTGAAACTAATATAACCCTGTATGTTATCAATACTGGAATTAAAATTAAATACTTAATAAAAATAAGTAAGTAAGTAAATAAATAAATAAATATCTCTACCCTTTGCTCCTCTCCTGATTGGTTTTACCACAGGTGCCTCAAACACCTGAACTTCAGGGGTCTGAGCCTGGAGGAAGTTCCCCTGGGCTCCATCAACTCTGGCTTCTATTGACAGGCATGACTATAGCCTTGATATATGTGGCCAACATCACCCATCCTTCCATTACATATAACTTGCCCATTCCCCCTTGTAAGAGAATACAAACTTTATTTACTTCACAACTTAAAAAAAGAAAAAAAGACTCCTGTAGATGTCATCACAAAAGTGTTCAGACAAGCCAATTTTTCTCCTGAAAAACAAGGATACTCCTTTGTAACCATAATATAACCATCAAAATCAGGAAATTCACAGTGATATATTTTGCTGGGGGGGGGGGCATTTTCTTCTATCATTTTACATTTGAAGAGGGGGAGCTGTGAATTAACTGACAATAGATTAACAGGAGAAAGATTTGTTTATGCATGTGGAAGGTTTCAGATGAAGAGGTAACCTGGGGATACCTGGGTAGCTCAGTCAGTTAAGCATCTGCCTTTGGCTCAGGTCATGATCCCAGGGTCCTGTGATCAAGTTCCATGTTGGGCTCCTTGCTCAGGAGGGAGCCTGCTTCTCTCTCTGCCTGCCACTCCCCCTGCTTGTTCTCTCTCTCTCTGACAAATGAATAAATAAAATCTTTATTAAAAAAAAAGGGGGGTAACCTGACAGCTCAAGGTAGGGGTTTATACATCAACTTAATTAGGGGGCGGGTAGTTGTGTTTAGGGCTTTAAAGGATGGAAGGTTGAGATGAAGCTTGTTTACACAATTTTTTGGAATGTCCTGGTGCTCAAGATCAGCCCTCCCTGATTGGAGACCTCTTTGGAGGGGGCTGTAACAGCTGACTCTCACAAAGCTTTGCTTTAGTCAGATAAAGGAGGTTCATATAGGAGTTCTTTGGGAATTTGCTATAGCTCAGATGTTTCCACTTTGAAGTAATCTGCATGTCATTCATGTGTGCTATCAGTCCCATCATCAGTCACCTAATCCATTGTCTCCCTTCATGTTTTGTCAACTGCTTCACTAGCATCCTTTAGAGCAAAAGGATCCAATCCAGGGTCACCATTGCATTTAGTTGTCCTATCTCTTTGTTTTTCTTCAGTCTAGAAGAGTTCCTCAGGAACTCTTTCAGGATCTTGACGTCTTTGAAGATGATAGGCCAGTTATTTTGGCAAAATGTAATAAAGGTGTTTTTATCTACCCATTCATTCATCTGAAAGGGAGGAAAAAAAAAATCCTTGCCCCTCTATTCTTCTAAGTTCTTGGTTGGGACCCTTGTAACAAAAAGCAGATTAACAGAAGAAAAACAAACAAAAGCTCATTACCATGTACCTCTCATTTATACATGGGAGAAACTCAGAGTAACTCAAGGAGGTGCTTTAGAACTCTGGCTTATGTAGCTTCTTCCACAAAGAACAATAAATTTGTAGTGAAATGACAGGATTAAAGGAAGTGGTTTTAGGTTTCCAAGGGTGGCAAACTGTGGGAAGCTAAATATATGGTAGGAAACTAATGGAATAAGGTTTGTTTATGGATTCCTTCAGTGTCACCTGATAAGAGTCTGTCTTCAAAGAAGGAGAATTTATATCCTGCCTTTAGGCAGGGTAGGAGGAGGGCAGAGAGACCTTTCCTGCATTTGCTACTTCTTAATTGCTTTCAGCACAAAATAATTTTTATGTCAAAAAGGCATATTTTGGGGTAACAAATTCTGGTTCAACCCATTATTTAATTTGAGATAAGTAATTGATCAGCTACTATGGGCTGAGTCCTGTCGAGCACTGGGATACATATAGGGCACTAGATGGATGTGGATCTTTCCTTGGGAGAGGCCCTTTAGCCCCTATAGTAGTTAAGAAGACAGATTTTGAATTCAGGATTTCTGGGTTCAGGTCCATCTCTATTACTTACTCCCATTAGAATCTGGGGTTTGTTACTTAACCTTTACATGCCTCACAGAAAGAGGGAAGGTGAATAAAAATACCTACCACATAAGATAGACATTTGTTTGAAATGAGTTAATACTGGCATCTCCGTATATATCAGTAATCTGCATCTAAAAATTAGATTTTCTGTGTGAATATGCTAACTGGGTTCTATTTCACATTATTTTAAAAGGAAAAAAATATAATACATTACACATCAATCCAAAATCCCAACCAATTTCCTAAAGCACAGCTAAAGTACACTAAAACAACTGAAGGGATCAGGATATGCCACCCCAAAATATGCCACTTTGGCGTAAGAATTATTTTGAACAATGGCATCTGAGTTCCTAAGCAGTTTTATCTGCCTAAAAGCTGAGCCTTACAAAAGAGCTAAATAGTTATAAATACCATCCCTGGGAGCAACTCTAATATTCTCTTCTTGGAGATCAAAAGTCAGAAGTTGCATGACACCCAGATAGACATTGTCACAGACTGTCATATCTTCCATCTATTTTTCTAAAGGCATATTTATTTTTCAAAAAGGCATTTGCATAAGTGTCCTTTCTCCCCTCTTTCTAAGAAGTCATTTGTTCTCCCAAAAGTGCTGCTCTGTTCCTCCCCATCCCCTGTTAAGATGATGTATAAACTCTAAATTCTGTCTCCTTGAGTCTCATTTTTCAGTGAGCTCCCACATATATATATGAATAAAAATCTGTCTTTTGTCAGTTTTTGATTTTTTAAAAATTTTAAGAAGATTTTATTTATTTATTTGAAAGAGAGACAGAGATAGCAACAGAGATAGCGAGAGAGAGCAAGAGTGGGGAGGAAAGGGAGAAGCAGGCTCCCCACCGAGCAGGTAGTCCAACGTGGGGCTGGATCCCAGGAGCCTTGGATCATGACCTGACCTGAAGGTAGACACCCAACCAACTGAGCCACCCAGGCACCCCTCTTTTGTCATTTTAATTTGCAGGTTCCCAAGACATAATCTAAGAGCATAGAGAAAAAGGTTTTTTTCCCCTTAACACACCTATGTATTAGTAACAATGGTCACACTACGATGCAAAATGTTTAAAATATTATCACTTAAGAATTAAAACAGTTGCTTTATGTACAGTAACATCTCTTCTATTGTAATTACTATTTTTATTCCTTTAATTTCTTATCTACCCTTCTCTTCAAAACTTTCTGAACTTTTCTGGTACTCATTGTACAGCTCTCAGCAAAAACAATGGCTCAATATGGAAAGCACTGGTAAATGCATTCAGGACAAGTGCCAGTGACAGAGCATGACTCACTCTGAGCATGACACTCTGAGGTCACTCTGAGCATCAGCAACATCTAAAGACTACACCCCCTCTGTGGATGCTCCCTATGCTTTTCAAAATGTCTATGATTGTTGCTGCTGTTCTACCACTTGAATTTGGAAGGTAACTGGAAAACTTTACTTCTCATTGTTTTTGCTAAACCATATTGAACTTTTGGAGATACAAATATAAAATTTTCCATCAGCTTAAAACAAACTCCGTATTGAGAGATACATCCTGTGAAGTTTGGGTATTAAAAAAACAAAAGGTGTTGTTTCTGGGAGATATTTGGCAGGCGATGCTTGCATATATAAAGCACTTAAGGTAGAGCTTGGTACAAAGAATTATTAGCTATTATTATTTACCTCTATGAACACAACATTCTAGCAGGGATGGCAGGCAAGCAAACACAGGGTGGATAAGATTTCTGCAGACTGTGGTACAGTTTCTGAGTGGATTGAATGCTAGAGAATAATGGGGGAAGGACCTACTTCATGAAGGTGGTCAGGGTAGCCTCCCTGGGGTGATGAAAACTAAAAATAAACCTGAGGGATGAAAAGAAGCCAGCCATGAGGGCAACCAGGGTGAAGCATTCCAGGTAGAGGCAAGAGCAAATCCCAAGGCAAAGGTGAGATAGAGCTGCCAGAAGGACTCTCACTGGAGTTGGAACAAGTCTATGAGATGAGGCTAGAGAGATGGGCAGGCACAGGTCATGTAGAATCTTGGAGACCATAGTACAGAGTTTGGATCCTATTCTAAGTGCAAGAAGAAACTATTATGAATTTTAAGTGAAAGAATGAAATGATCTGATTTATGTTTTTAGATCACCTTGCTGAGGAGACTGAGGTAATAGAAGTTTCAGGTGGAAGCTGGGAGACCAAGTTAAGAAGCTACTCATTAATTCAGGTAAGAGATGAGATGACATTGAAGATGGATAGGAGAGGTCAGAGATGAGTATTATTTTGGAGGAAGAATTATTGGACTTGCTGTCAGGTGAAGGAAACAGATGACTCAGGAATGACACTCAGATTTCTGGCTTTGATAACTGGGTAGGAAGTGATGTTACTGACAGAGGGAGGGAAGACTAGCTATAAGAATGTTTGCAAAGTTATCTCTAAAGTTTGGGCATGTCCACACACAGACACATGGAAAATGATATACCCCATTTCTCTTGGGACTCACTGTTATTTATAAATGGCAGCATGCTGCAAAATAGACAAGATGGCATAAAGGTTCCATATGATATGGTATAGGAGAAGCCTGAATTATGATGATTTGCTTCAGTTCCTTTTGATAGCATCTGGTGACTTCGGCTTTGGTACTTCCTTACAGTACTGGTTTTAATATATGGCTTTTCGTTTGTTTGTTTTGCCTTATTGGGTGGAAGCATGAAACCTGTGGCTATTCTGGTTGTATAAACTAAACATCAGAAAGGTCTGCTGTTGTTCCCCAGTGGGAATCTCTACCTCTTCTTGCACATTAAACAGAGTTATGGTGGTTAATTACGTATGACCTTTCTGAAGAGGTAAAGTGTAGGATAATTGCTGATGAATGGTCCAATAAAAATTGTAGACCACTACTGAAGGGTAGTAGAATATGTCACCCCAAAATGTACCACTTTGGAATAAGAATTATTTGAGCTGAAGGCAATTGAGAAAAGGCAGATACAGAGACGAGCTCTCTGCCCTCCCCGTATTACCTAAAAGCAGGACATAAATTTGAGAAGTGTCCCCTGCTCCCCTCTCTATCAGGAAGTACAGAAGTTAACCACTGGAGACAACTCTAGACCCTTATTAGCCCAAAGATGGCACCAGAGGCATCTACATAACGAATTGTACTAATTAGCCTTTATCTTCCATTAGTTTCTCAATTTTTGCCTTCCCATGATTTGCTGCCCTAGCAACTTAAAGTCCTTTTCCTTTGTCTTGCCCCTTCTCTAAAAATTCTTTGTTCTTTTGCGAAGATGGTCTATAAGCTCAAGTTCTAACTACCTCTTTGAGTTACTCCCCTCTAAGTGCTCCCATGTATATGCACAACGCACATATTAAAAAACTCCTGTTTTCTTTTCCTCTCGCTTATTTGTCTTTTGTCAGTCTAACTTAAAGCACTCCAGTCAGGGATCCAAGGAGGGTGGAGGGAAAAAGGTTTTTTCCACTTCCTACATGACAAAGAACAGAAAGTGTATACTGAGAGCCGGAGGAACAGGGTATTTCTGGTAGGGAGAAGACAGAGAGCTGGCTGCCTCATTTACCAGTTATGCTTGCTTAACCAGACCACAGGCTTCAGTGACCCCTGGTTTCTCCATCTGTGAAATGTTGTTTTGGGAGATGGGGGAGTAGAACAAGAATGAAATAAGGTGGAATATGGGGGCACCTGGGCGGCTTAGTCAGTTAAGCATCTGCCTTTGGCTCAGGTCCTGATCACAGGGTCCTGGGATTGAGTCCAGCATCAGGCTCCCTGCTTAGTGGGGAGTCTGCTTCTCCTTCTCCCTCTGTCTCTCTCCCTGCTCATGGTCCCCTGCCTTTCAAATAAATAAATAAAATCTCAAAAAGGTGGAATATGGTAATGGAATATCCTGGATTATGTTATAGAAACAGGTCTTGAAACTCTATGGCTTTGTGGCTTAGCACAATCAAAGTAGATTCAGATGTCGATCATCAGGGGTTCTCTTTCTGGAGACTCTGGGATCCATATTTCTATCATTTTGTGATGTAGCCTCCAAGAGTGTTGAAAAAAGGGAAGAGAGGATGTAGAACTGCATGATATATTTTAATGTTCAGACCTGGTAGTGACTTATGTCAGTTTTATCCATCCCCCACTAGCTAGTACTGAGTCATATGGTCCCAATAAAACTGCAAGGTAAGGTGAAAAATGTAGTGCCCAGTAAGAAAAATAAAATTTGGTGAAATAATGGCACTGTCTCTATCACATTTAGGTGAATGTGTTTTATAAAATATTATCTCCAGCTTTTCTCTGGTAATGAGCTTGAAATGACTTAAACAGGAAAAGAAGTTAGTAAGTAAAGGGTATAAATCAGCCACAGATGGATACCCGCCTCTGAATAACAGGGAGATTATTGCCCTTTTTTGAGGGGACAGAAAAGGGGCCTGAGGAGTAAGAGAGTGGCAGTGGAAGGTGGATGGATGAGGGACTGGGGCTTGGAAAGAGGAAATGTCTTAGTTGGTAAAGTTCATAACTGGGATGAAAGTGTGGCTGGAGAAGAAAATTTTATGCCTGAATCAAAAGCAAATGTCATTTTTAAGAGTCAGCAGTTTGGTAGCCAACAGAAAGGTAAAATTTACAATGTTCATCTGAGGGCAGGAAGTTCCAAAATGATCTTTTATGCAAATAAAAAGGAAGAACTATCACTGGAAAGCATTTCCAAGTTAAATGTTAAGATAGGAGGTGGCAATAAATGGAAATTTGTAGGGTGATTTATGCAAGTTAGAAAAATTAAACCATGTCTCATCTTCTGATGTTCAAAGACATGGGACAAGCACTCTGGGGATCAGGGCTCTGCTGAGAGATGTGTCATTTTTCCAAGATAAAACCCATCTCCACAAGAAGTCTTTAAGAAAGGGAAATTGGGACGGGGGGTGGGGGTGGGCGTGGGAGTGCCTGGCTGGCTCAGTGAGTGGAGCGTGGGACTCTTGACTTCAGGGTTGTAAGTTTGAACCCCACATTGTGTGTGGAGATTACTTAAAAATAACATCTTAAAAAAAAGAAGGGGGAAATTGGGGTCCTTATGTAGGAAAGGAAAGCGAATTTCCCTTCTATCCTCCTTAGTTCTTGGCTGAGGCCCTATAACACAAGATTAACAAGAGAAAAACAGAACTTTGGATGGGGGGTACACACCAAGGGAAAAAATGAGGAACTGAGTAGAACTACAGTTGAAATACCATCTTTAGCTGACCAAAAAAGAGTGTGGGGAGGCCAGTTCTGGGGAGGTTACCAGGACAAGCTCGGTCATACACAAGGGTAAGGTTTGTTGCTCAGCATTAAGTGATGACTTCTCCATTGGTAAGTCTCTGGTGGATTTTCTGGCACAGAGAGGGCGACACGCTTACAAATGGAGATCTTTATAAATGTGAATGTCTCCTACAACAGGGTGGTTTTACTCTGTTTTCAGAGCTTCTCCTGTGTCTGCTGTTTCTTAAAATAATTAACTCAAAATAATCCTTATGCCCAAGAGGCATATTTTGGGGTGGTGCATTCTGCTCTTCCATAATCTTGCTCAACCCCTCTGAGCTTCTCTCTTACCACCGTCCTTCTCACCACACAACAGCGACACTGGATGTTCTCTGTTCCTCAGATCCTGTGGCTGTGCTCCAGCCTCCTAGCATCCGCTTGGGCTCTTCCCTCAGCCCAGAAAGTTTTTCCCCAAGACGTCTGCTCTCGGCTTCTCAGTGATGCCTACCCTGTCCATTCTCTTTGATATCTTCAAACATACTGAATAGTTCACTTTTTATGTTTATTGTTTTTCTTCTCCTATTTGAATGTAAGCACCCCAAGTCCAGAGATTTTTTTTTTTTAAATATTTTATTTATTTATTTGACAGTGAGAGAGGGAACACAAGCAGGGGGAGTGGGAGAGGGAGAAGCAGGCTTCCCAAGGAGCAGGGAGCCCGACACGGGGCTCCATCCCAGGACCCCGGGATCATGACCAGAGCCGAAGGGAGACGCTTAACTGACTGAGCCACCCAGCCGTCCCTAGAGATTCTTAATGATTGTTTTCCTCACTGATATATCCCAAGCACCTAACAGATGCACAAAAAAAATGTGTTGAATTGAATGGGTCACACAAATTACTAACTAGCTCCTAATGGGTTAATTGGTGTAGGGGTTTGTTTTTCTCTAAAACAACTGCTGTGAACAGAGATTGCTTGTGTTGCCCTAAAAGATGAGGGAGGGGTGCAGCAGGGGAAGCCAAAATTAGGGGGAAATTTAGTGTGAATGCTTAAAGGGTCTTTTTGTGTTGCTGATTTTGTATTTTAGGCTCTGACCAATAGTGATAGCATTATTTAAACCATAATTTTTAGTTTTTTAGGTAATTTCTTTGGAATGTTTTTCTTTCCCTCTAAAACAAGTGAACGCGTTAAGAACATAAGCTTCAGTTTCAGCTTAAGAGAAAAGCCTGTAGGTGGAGATAAAATGGAAACCAGCACCTCCACTGGATCTTTCACTACCTGGTCTGTTTGAAGAGCAGACATGTTTGGACAGTGGTACTTAATGAGATCATTTCTGTTACTGTTTGTGAAGGGCTTAGCTTTGCCTTGTTCTCCTCCTCTGGGGTTTAAAACTTGGACATTTTAGAATGCTTTTTAAAAATTAAATACAGGGTTTCAGTTGCTTTGATGAGGTGCAAGGGGACAGCAAAAAAGGTCATTGAAATGAATTTTAGAACTCTACGTGAACACTTACTGAATCCTTGTGAAAACACAAATGTGTACTGAGTCAACATTTTATACATAAACTACATTTTATACAAAATTACATTTAAAAATTGAGGTATAGGTGACATACAATATTATATTCATTTCAGGTGTACAACATAGTGATTTGGCCTTTGTATACATTACGAAATGCTTTCCACAAAATTACATTTTGATCACGTGGTGGCAGGGTTGAGGAGGGGACTGGGGGTTGTTTTGAAACATTATCCCTGCTCTAGAAACATTTAAACCTTCCCTTGAATGAACGCCCAAAGTCTCACCTTTGCTGCGTGGCTCGCTAGCTTTGGCAATTAGGGTGGAATCTGCATTTGTTTAGCAATCCCTTAAATTTCTCAGCATGAAAAAGAGCCCTTTTATCCTCTAAGTAGCGGTGTGGTGGACACTTTTGCCTCATTCAGTTACATTCCAGAAGATTTGGGGGAGATGAGCTAGCACATAAATTTTAGGCACAATCCTCAGGTGCTTCAGGCTCTAAGTTCTTGAGCCAACTGTCTTCGCTGTTTAGGGTTTAGCTAGTCAGCCCACTCTCTACGTTGGGCATTATATCAAAATTAATTGCACTGCTAGGCTCTCAACATTAATTTTAGTATATTCAAACCTCTGTAAGAGCAGTGGGACACCTATTTACAATTTTGCTTCAACTTGTAATTCTTTACCCAATAACGTTGGTAGATAAGCCCCCTGATGCTGCTTTATTGGAATGTCAGCTGTAATGAATAGCTCCTCCCCTGTATAATTACTTTGTCACGACCATCAGAATTTTAGTAAGCAAATTGATACAAATGAGAATGAGGTCCTTCATCTTATGCTGAGTCTGATTATTTTACTCCACAGCTGTGGGTAGAATTGCCTTTTTCTTCAACAATGCTAGTGGTAGTCCTAAATATACAGTTGACCCTTAAACAAGGTGGGTTTGAATTGCATGGGTCCACTTTATACATGGATTGTTTTCATTAAATACAGTACTGTAAATGTGCTTTCTTTTTTTTCTATGAATTTCTTAATAACATTTTCTTTTAATAACATTTCTAACAAAATGTGCTGTGTATATTCTTAGTAAGGCTTCTGGTCGACAGTAGACTATTAGTAGTTAAGTTTGGGGGGAGTCAAAAGTTGTATGTGTGGATTTTTGACTGCATGGGGGTTGGCGCCCCTACCCCCACATTGTTCAAGGGTTTACCGTGTTCTATAACCTTGGCAACAACAAACCTAAAGGTTTTTCCTTGAGGGGAAAGACCTAGGGTTGGCTCTTTGTGATGGGAGAGTTACCTTGCATTCTGACTCCAATCAGATGAGTCCCCCGCTCATCCCCAGTAACAGATCCCTCAGACAGAAGTCTCCTGACCTGTTTTGCTCAGAATTTAGTCAGGGCAGTACTTGAACCAACCTGTTTGTCCTGAAAGAGGATTATTTCTGAAGGACCTCCAAGGAAGGAAATACCTACTTTTCTTTGAGTCACGCACTCCTGTGCTAACATGGATGGCAGTTTAGGATTCTCCGATATAAGAGAAGGCCACACTCTGCTTCCCACCTGGGCTGGCTGAGAGGCCTGGAGTGACAGGTGGCTCATGGCTCCCATGACAGGAAACTGTCAGTCCACTCGAGGAGAACTGTGAACAGGATAAGAGAAGGAGGGTGGGGGTGGGGGGGAAACAAAATCAAAGTAATATGAAAAGCAATTTAAAGGTTAAATTGCCTGAAAAAAGAAATGATAATTTCTAAGGTCCAGTAGAAAGTTAGTATTCCCCAATCCTAAAGATGTCTAAAAATATATCTTTTAAAAATTTCAAATTTTAAATGGCCAAGAAGCCAGAACATGTGACAATTCAGGAGTATTTATTATTAATAGATACAAAGGTTTTGTTTTTACAGATTTGTCAGCTACCTGGAAGAAGTATTTGGTAATAGGCAAAGAAAAATCTACAGGGGTTTGAGCTACTCTTCCTTTTTCAGCCACCACCATGCTAAACATCATGTTACTATAATATCTTTATCTAGTATATGATAGAAAAGGTAGGGAAGACTATATAAAAAGGCTAAGAATTAATGATGTCTGTCAGTATGTGGTCTTCTTCAGCACTCTTTGATGACCCCAGGACTGGGCTGGCCCATTCTTGGGTTTTGGGTAGCTGTCCAATGGGACCCAGGGCGTAGCTGGGCCCTTTCATCTGGGATCATTAAAGTCCACCCAGCTGAGGCAGAGAGAGAGAGAGAGAGAGAGGGAGAGAGAGAGATTTTGGAAAGGGTAAAAGATTTGATATACAAATATAAAAGTGATGATGCAGTCATCATTAGAAATAAAATATTTTTAACTCTCCAACATCTGCTTTATAATTTTAATTTTATTTTGAATTATGTGGGTTCACCTTTTAGATGAACCTTCTAGGTCTTGCCAGATCCATGGCCCAATCAGATGGGATCCATTACAGCAAATTTTATAGGTGCCTCCTATAAAGACTAAAAGGGGTTATTTTCTTTTATTCCACTATGCCTGATAGAAAGAGGCTCACACAGTCAAGAGAGTGAGTGATCAGGGCGCCTGGGTGACTCAGTTTGTTAAGTGTCCCTTTCTTGATTTCAGCTCAGGTCATGATCTCAGGGTCCTGGGATGGAGTCCCACATTGGGGTCCCCACTCAGTGGGGAGTCTGCTTGAGATTCTGTCTCTCCCTTTCTGTTTGCCCCTACCCCTGCACGCATGCTCTTTCTCTCTCTAATAAATAAATAAATCTTAAAAAAAAAAAAAAAAGGAGAGCGAGTGATCAAACACAATTCCTGGGACTTATATTTGGCAACAGTGAAAAGCCAACAAATGGGTAAAACCTACTTGACAAGTTCATCCTGTTTCCACAAGTAATCAGGGCAAATGTGAGCCTGTGAAGGAGAGGAGGTATTTCAGATCTCTCCTTTGGAATCACCACTTCTTGGGCCTCTAGTACTTACGTTATTTTGTTGGTCTTTCTGAACCTTCTGTGCTTCTGTGCGTGCGTGAGTGCACGGGATCCTGCCCACACGGCCTCTTGTGGTGGTCTGGGCTGTGTTAGATAACACTGTCAACTTGTCTGATAGAGTCTAGAGCAGAGCCAATATGGAAAATGATGACTTATTGGTAAAATGTAACTGTATTCCTCTTCAACTCTCTTAGACTGGATGTATTAATTCTTTTTGTGTGCGGTGTTCACGGGCTGATGAGAAACAGCTGGTCTCTCTGATCATCAGGCACAGCGTTCCCTTAGCCCGTGAGAGGAAGAAATGGTGACTGGGAAATACCCCACACATCACTGAGCTTGGAGCTCTCTGAGAATTTGAATCTCTTTCCAGTCTCCAGATTCTTTCATGATGCTTTATTCAATGCTCTGCAGACGCTGGGGCAGCTTTTATTTCCTGGCCCAGTGCTGTCGCGGCCGGTATCGATTCTCTTTAGGACTTGAATTGTCAGGTTGTTTGGGGATTCTTGGGTTTGTTTGACTTCCTTCCTAGGGCCTCGAGGATTTTGATACAGAGCTTTCTTTTTCTTCAGTTTTCAGACGAACAGAGAAGACTCTTCCAGAGGGAGGGGAAATAGAGAAAACACATTGATTTAGAAAAGTAGATGGACTTTTTTTTTTTAGAGATTGAGAAGACAAGCCACAGGCTAGGAGAAAATAAGCCACAGGCTAGGGGAAAATATTTGCAAAAGACACATTTGATAAAGGGCTGGTACTCAAAAAATATAAAGAAGTCTTAAAACTCAGCAATAAGGAAATAACTCAATTAAAAAAATGAGCAAAAGATCTAAACAGACACCTCACCAAAGAAGATGAATAGATGGCAAATGAGCATATGAAAAGATGCTCAACATCATGTATCATTGCAAACTAAAGTAACAACAAGATACCACTGCACAGCTATTAGAATGGTTAAAATCCCAAACACTGATAATACCAAATGCTGACAAGGCTGTGAAGCAATAGGAACTTTCATTCATTACTAGTGGGGATACAAAACGGTACAGCCACTTTGGAAGATGGCTTGGCAGTTTCTTACAAAACTAAACATACTCTTACCACATGATCCAGCAATCACACTTCTCAGTATGAAAAGTATATCCACAAAAACCAAAAAACAAACAGACCCTGCACATAGATATTTATAGCAGCTTTATTCGTAGTTGTTGAAACTTGGAAGCAACCAAGATATCCTTCTGTAGGTGAATGTAGAAATAAGCTGAGGGACATCTAGATAATAGAATATTACTCAGCACTAAAAAGAAATGAGCTATCAGACCATGAAAAGACAGGGAGGAATCTTAAATGTACATTGGTAGGTGAAAGATGCCAATCTGAAAAGTCTATATACTGTATGATTCCAACTATGTCACATTCTGGAAAAGGCAAAGTTATGGAGATACTAAAAGATCAGGGGTTGCCAGAGTTTGGGGAGGAACTGTGAACAGGTAGAACACAGGATTTTCAGGACACCGAATCTACTCTGTATGGTATTGTACTGTTGGATACATGTCATTATGCATTTGTCAAAACCCACAGAATATACAACACAAAGAGTGAACCCTAGTGTAAACTATGGACTTTTGATGATGATAATGTATCAATATTTGTCATCAGCTGTAACTGAAGTACCACACTGATGCAAGATGTTATAAATAGGGGGGCAGGGGGAGGGGATATATGGGAACTCTATACTTTTCCCTCAATTTTTCTGCAAACATAAAACTGTTTATTTTATTTTATTATTTTTATTTTTATTTTTTTAAGATTTTATTTTATTTATTTGAGAGAGAGAATGAGAGACAGAGCACGAGAGGGAGGAGGGTCAGAGGGAGAAGCAGACTCCCTGCCGAGCAGGGAGCCCGATGAGGGACTCGATCCCGGGACTCCAGGATCATGACCTGAGCCGAAGGCTGTCGCTTAACCAACTGAGCCACCCAGGCGCCCAAAACTGTTTATTTTTTTAAGATTTTATTTATTCATTTGACAGAGAGAGAGCGCATGTGCGTGAGAGAGCTAGCACAAGCAGGGTAGTGGCAGGCAGAGGGAGAGGGAGAAGCAGGTTCCCCACTGAGCAGGGAGCCCAATGTGGGGCTCAATCCCAGGACCCTGAGATCATGACCTGAGCCGAAGGCAGTCGCTTAACCAACTGAGCCACCCAGGTGCCCCCATAAAACTGTTTAAAAAAATAAAGTCTAGGGGCGCCTGGATGGCTCAGTCAGTTGGGTGTCCGACTCTTGATTTTGGCTCAGGTTATGATCTCAGGGTCGTGGGAGCCCAACAAGGGCTCAGCACAATGTCTGCTTGTTCTTCTCCCTCTCCTGTTGCCCGCCCCCCCTGCTCACACGTGAGCCTCCGCACGCAAATGTGCTCCCTTCCCCCCTCAAATAAATAAATAAAATCTTAAAAAGACAAAGTCTACCGTTTAAAAGGAAACAAGATGGATCAGAAAAGTGTGTGGGAAGAAGGACGCCACTAAGGGGGTCAAGGAAAGTATGGCCAACACTGATCTGAGTTTTTCTTTCTTTCTTTCTTTTTTTTTTTTTAAGATTTTATTTATTTGACAGAGAGAGAGATAGCGAGAGCAGGAACAGAAGCAGGGGGAGTGGGAGAGGGAGAAGCAGGCTTCCCGTGGAGCAGGGAGCCCGATGTGGGACTCGATCCCAGGACCCTGGGACCATGACCTGAGCCGAAGGCAGACGCTTAACGACTGAGCCACCCAGGCGCCCTGATCTGAGTTTTTCTGAGCCACCACAAGGACAGACCTCTGAGGTGGGGTTTTCATCACCAGGAGTCCAGCTGGTAGATTTAAGTTCCTGGTCAATTGAACAGTAAGAACACTACTATGCACCATCTTAGAACTCCTAATGCTATCATAGACCTCTATCTCAGGGAGGTAAGGGGAAAAGAAAAGGACTTTTCAACTGAATTTAAAGGCAAGAAATAGAAAAGTCCAGAGACTTTTGTAGCTGGTAACATTTGAAAAGCTCTTGAAATAAACTGTCTTAAGTTCTGGACTTGTAGCAACCTTGAACTAGGATGATTATGAGCTTTGATGTGGGAGTTTGTGCTGCATGCATAATACTTACCGTATGTGTGTGTGTGTGTGTGTGTGTGTGTGTGTGTGAGTGATGAGAGAAAGTACCTGCCTGAGAGCCAGAGAGACCAAAAGGAGGGATCTTCATGTTCTGTAATTTCTTATAGCAGCAGAGTCATACCTGATCTGGTTCTTCTTTTATATTTATTTCATGCAACTACCCACATTTCTTAATCAGTATGCCTTTGTACTTACATTCCTTGAGGCCATTTCCTGCTTCTTCCTTTTTCCACCGTGCCACATTTTTTTAAAAACAAAGTGTTGTTAATGCATTCAAAATCTTTCTTTTGTTGTCACATTATTGTTACATTGCATATTAAAATTTGTTCCTTCCCTCTTAACCGTATATCTATCCTCCTTAGGATAGATGGTGTCCACTTTGTCCTCTGTCCTTGCTCCTCACTGGTTCGGGAACACAGGTCTTGGTGTTTAATTGGCCTCAGTTTAAGATGACCCAAATATCTTAAGGGGAGTCAAAACAATAGGGTGATCAATTTCACAACTTTGTACTTGACAGTTTTAGAAGGCAAATGCTACTTTCTGAACAGAGAGCACATGAACATTGTCTTACGTTCTCTTACAGAGCACCAGAAGGCTAGGGGGACACCTGCTTCTTATCCCAGGCAAATGTATGACCTTGAGAAAAATACTCCACCTGGCTGAAGCTCAAGGGCTTTATAAGCAAATTAAAGATATTTTTCCTGCTGAAAGGCAGGGGACAGACCTTTGTTTTCCCAAGGTCTTGTCCAAATCTAAGGTTCTTTGAGTACACTATTCAACTGGACCAATAGATTTTAAACTTTTCCAAGATGAGTGGGTCATATTTCCCTTGAATACCCCACAGCATGTGGCATGTTATTCGTAATCTGAACAGCTACCTTTTACTGAACAATTTATCAGCCACTTATCTGCCTGGGGACTCAAATTTGTTGAGCAGTGGTTATTCTGGGGAGAGAAGGAGGAAGTGGGCCATAGCGTGGCGCCAGCAGCCCACCCAGGGACTCCAGCTTCCGGGTAAGCTGTTCTCCTGGGTTAGCACTCTCCCCAGGAGCTGAAGGAGAGTGGGAGGTGAAGTCTTGAAGATCTTTATCTCTCCTCCTGCCACTCCTCTGAGTCCACACATACATAGTTTCAGGGCAGAGGCAGCCGTGACCTGGAAAATTAAATGTCATTGGAAAAAAAATTAAGTATTCACATTTCCTCTACTGAATGTTCAAAGCTGAGTTGCTGGGCTGTGATGAGCTGCTTGGGTTACTGGAGGAGCGAAGCATCACATTATTATCCACACATGAATGAAAAATGCAAGTAAGAGGGGGAAGCAGAGGTAGAGGAGGAGCCTAGGGAGGTCTGGGGGAGCAGCTGCTTTTATGAGAGGCCTTGGGGAGACGGTTGTCTGAGAGGATTGAGGGTGTTTTCCCGTGTGTTGACCAAGTATCATTTCTCCTCCCAAGCTGCCACCCCCCCTGCCCCCCCGCCACCCACCCCAGCCTTCAGGACATTTAAGATTACTCATTAAGGTGTTGTACATTCAGATTGTTTTCACTGCTACCTGGTGCTGAGATGGGCCTATAGGCCTGGGTTTAGGTTAGATTGGCAAGAAGTTTTTCTCTGCAGCCAGAATCAAGCAGCTCTTCAGATAGCCCCAGTTTTCCAGAGATCTTGCTGATGGGAAGGATGATGCATAGAGATGGGCAAAGAGTTAATAGCAACAAAGACTTGCTGAATGTTTGAAACGCAGGCCCAGCAGGTCTTCTCTAATAAACACGATGCATATCTCTAATGGCTAAGAGTTTACAAAGCACTTTCCCATCCATCATTTCATCTATATTCCCATGCTAACCTACTCAACCAAGCCTAATAAACTAGTGTGTTCCCCACTTAGTAGAGAGGAAATCAGATCAGTGACCTGCCCACTTCCCAGAAGCTAAGAAGAGCAGGGCCTAGGCAAGAATCTGGTTCGTCTGACTCAATTTGCTTTCATTCTTCTAGGCTCCCTGCATTCCCAGTGTGTTGGCTCCCAGCAGCACCCTTTCATTCTACCTCCCTTACCCCTCCCATCCCCCTTAGCATCCTAGACTTGAATATGAAATTTCAGTTTATCAGGTCGAGGTGCAACAGAAAAAACATCACTGCTAGAAAGCCCAAGAGCCTTTTTGGATTTTGTATATAGCTTATTGAAAGATGTATAGTCTATTATTATTTATAGAACCTGTACTCAATAGATAGGAGATGTGGCTTTCCTATGCATGATAAAATCCAGGAAATAAACCACAAGATAAATACTTCACCCTCCTCCCTCTGCCAGGCCTTATGATCAAGCCATCATGGCAAAGTAACTGGAAATAAGGGGTTAGTTAGCTGAATACATAGGACATTATCTTGACATTTCTTCCTACCTATATAAAACAAAATCCTTCATAACTATAAAAGCATATTTAGAGCCCCCCAAGCATGTTCAAGGTAAATATTTGGCTCAGGCCTACTTAGTATTTCTATCAGCAACTTAAAGAGTAATGTAAAAGGAACGTTCACAGATTGTTCTGATGACAAAAGCTGGGAGGAATGGCTGTCACGCTGTGCATAGTGAGCGACGTGAAGCAGCCCTGTCAGGAAGGGCAGCCTCAGTAGCTTGACCAGCTTCTGTGTCCAACTGGACAATCCACACAACAGCTGCAGCCCTCTGATCCTGGGCTTACCCGCTTCCCAGGAGCTTCATCTTCTTCAGTATCTCAGCCACATTCTGGACCCTGCTAGTACTCAGAACTGCTCCACCTTGTATGCTTCCAGCATCATACTCGCTAAGCCTTGTCTTCCATAATTCCAGTTCTTGCCTTCTGCCTCTCCCCCTCCACCTGTTCTGAACTCAAACTCTTCCTGTTCCTATCCACTTCATTTTTATGGAGGCCTCATTACGTAGGCATGGTTGATTAAATCATTGCCCACTGGTGACTGACCAATCTCTAGAGATTGGTTATTCTCTAAACACTCTCCTCTCCCAGGAGGCAAGGGGTGGAACTGAAAGTTCCAACCCTCACATCACATGGTTTGCTCCCCTCGCAACCAGTCCCCATCCTTAGATGCCCTCTAAAACTCACCTTATTGGGGCGTCTGGGTGGCTCAGTGGGTTAAGAGTCTGACTTGTGATTTCGGCTCAGGTCATGAGATGGAGCCCTGCGTTGGGCTCTGTGTTCAGCAGGGAGTCTGCTTGAGATTCTCTCTCTCTCTCCCTCCTTCCACTCTCCGTCTCTCTCACTTTCTCCCCCTCTCTCACTCTCTCACTCTGTCTCTCCCTCTCTCTCTGTGAAATAAATCAATAAATCTTTAAAAGTCACCTTATTAACACAACAAAAGACACCTTTATAGCTCTCTTCACTTAGAAAATTCCAAGGGTTTTAGAGACTCTGTGCCCAAAACGGGATGAAGACCAAATATATATTTCTTATTATAAATCACAATATTACAAAACCTTCTAAAATAATTCTTATCTATCATTAGTTTCCCCCATATATTTATCTTCCTACAATTTACTGCCTCAAAAGCCCAAACCCCTTTTCCTTTGTCTTGCCATTTCTCCACAAACTTATTGTCCTTTGTCTTTTGCTCTTCACTCAAGGGCCGTTCTTTGCATTGGTCGTATCAGAGAGGTTTTTCCTTCTCTTTTTCTCCTGTAGAGGATAAATTCAGGCAGCAGGACTTTCCTTATTTCCTTATTTATTGTGTATCCCCAGAACCTATATATGTATATACCAAAATATATGCTTCATAAATATATGGTGATTGAATAAATGTTTGAAACACTCTCATGTAAAGAAGATCAAGTAAACTGAGTGTAATTGAATTGTATTAGCAGGACAGGAACTTAGAATTTATCCAGTCCTGGGGATATTTGGCCTGGAGAAAAGAAGATTTAGGGAGGATGTGGAAAGTGTCCTCAAATATTTGAAGAGCTGCCTGGTGGAGGGTGGGAGATGCCTTCCCTGGTGCTCCCAAGCACGGAGTCTCAGCAGTGGTTTGGGAAAGGAGCTGGGAGAGAATGTGTGTAGTACGAAATAAGTTACAGAGCAAACGGCAGAAAATAACTCAGCAAATCTTTTGTCTGTTGAGAATAAGTAAGCAACAGAGTAAAAAAGGAAGGTTTGGAAAAACCGAGTCACAAGAAGGCTGATCGTAGCTGACAATACAGAAGAACTTCGCCATTTTCTAGAGAAAGGATCCTTTACAGAAAGGTGGCTTGTGGGGAGAGTCCAACGTGGGGTTGTAGGGTCGGACCATAGGTCCCTGACGTCTCTTCAAGCTCTCAGAGCCTCATCTTTCTTTTCTGTTCACTCTGCCCTTCCCCTGCTTCTGGTGCTCTCTCCAGAGTCACCTGGTCCTTAAAGAAACTGACCCCTGTCTCTGGGTCCCTGTGCCCGTCCCAAGCTCAGACAAAACGGCCACCAGTAATGGGTGTTGTGGGGTTCCACCCAGCTCTCCTTTCTGGCTCAGCTGCCGGTAGTGTTGGAGGCTGATGGCTCCCAGCTGAGTCCATCTCTAGAACCTGCCCTCAGCAGAAGGAAGCTGTCTCAGCCAAGGTTCCAATCCTTCCTGGCGTCAGCCTTGATTCAGTGATAATTGTACGTTGGGGACACAAAGGCCCTTTGCCTCCACTGGGGGCATTTCTACAGGGTCTTCCCAACACTAGAGTTCCTGGGGGCTGAGGCCACTTCTCCACTGGCATGGAAGTCCAAGCCCTCCCTAGGCGGTCCTGCCTCCCTCATCCCCTCCCCTGTGCAGCTCCTCAGGACACTCCCCAGCTCTATGTGTTTCCTATAGCCGCCATAAAAAGTATGGCAAATGGGGTGGCTTACAACAAGAGCAAATTTTTTCCTTCACGGTTCTGGAGGGCCCCTGCTCCCTCCTCAGGGCTCTAGGGGAGAATCTTTTCCAAGCCCTTTTCTTAGCTGCTGGCGTTGCCAGCAATCCTTGGCATTCCCTGTGGATGCGTCATCCTCATCTCTGCTGTCATGGTCACATGGCGCTCCCCCTGTCTGCGCCCAAATTGCCCTCTTCTTCTGAGGACACCAGCCACCTTAGGTTCAGGACCCACCCTAATCCAGTATGATCTCATCTTAACCAATTACATCTGTGAAGATCCTATTTCCAAATGAGGTCACATGCTTAAGTGTGGGGGTTAAGTCTTCAACTTATCTTTTGGGGGGACAAAACTCAGCCCCCAACATCAACAAATTACATGCTTGCAAATCTCTATCTCAGAATCTGTTTTCCAGGAAATCTGATCCGTGACACCACCCACACCTGTTCTCTTACAGTTCTGAATTTCAGAACCCTAGCATTCTCCCCGAGTTTCATGGCTGATCTTTACCTTTCCCCTCTTTCGTGCCCTCCCACCAGGGGCATTCCACTCCTTCCAGGATGTTGAAATCTCCTTCCACCACTGCATGCCTTTTCCCTTTCATGTGTTAGCCAGGTGATAACTGCTCAGTGCTGTCTCTGGGCTGATGGCACCGCCCACTATGAGTCAGCAGCCCCCCCACCCCCCCGCCCCTAATTTACATACTGTGTGCTTCATTGGTATTTACATGGTCACTCATAGAAGAGCCCACGCATGCACATACTCTTGGGTGAAGGTTAGAGTGGGGAGTGGCAAGGGAAAAAACATTTTAAGGTTGCCAAAGTGGAGAGGAGAGAAAAAACTAAAGTCTCAAGTTGTTGTTGTTGTTGTTTTTAATCATACAAGCAATTCATCTTTATTAAAGGAAATGTGGAAAATTCAGAATAGACAGGAAAATAATTCTACCCCCAAACACAATTATTTTAAACATTTTATATTTTCTTTTTCCCTATTTTTAAATTTCTATATAGCTGAGAGCATCAATTTCATATTCTGTTTTCATTTAGCGTTGTCTCAAAATTCTTGAGAACTTCGATGACCGTGTAATCCTCAACAATGGATAGGTTCAATTTCTGTAACCACTCAGCTAGTGTTGAACATTTAGGTTGTTTCTATTTTTTTATTTTTTCACTATTATTAATGATGCTGCTCTGAATATCAGTATGCCTAAAATTTTGTTCTTCATACAGAATTCTACTAAGATTGATACCTGCAAATGTTAAAGGATATGAACTATTTTCCCAAAATAGCCTTTTTTTCTTATTATTAAATAATACATGATCATCATGAACATTTGGGGGGGAAAGTTGACTTTCTTTTTATTTCCAGAAGCTGCCTCAGGGCCTTTGCTTAACTGTGTCCTCCACTGGGCATACTCTTCTCCCTGATTTTCCAATGGTTAGATCCTCCTAGACTTTCAGACTTAGCTGTCACCACCTTAGAGGGGTCTTCTTTGATTGTTAATGCAGAGGAGACAGCAGTCTACTCTCTATCAAATTATCCTACTTAAAATTTCTTATGATGCTTAACATGTGAATTTTGTCTTACTTACTTGCCTATTTTTTGTCTTTCCCCAAGGCAATCAGCAGAAATCTAGTCTGTTTTGTTCAACAGCCTCAGCCCCTGGCATAGTGCCTGGCACACAGTAGCACATAGTAGATGCTCCATAAATATTTACAGGATGAGTGAGATCGGGTTCCACATCCACAGGCTAGTCACTAGAAGGTCTTCCTCCTCCCTTCTTTCTTGGTGGGAGCCAAAGAACTTACTGGTGTCAAGGCTTAAGTCTTACCTCTCCTTACCCACCTTCTCTGAACTTGCTTTGGCCACACAGAAGCTGACTCACTGTGGCTACGGGAGGAAGAGTTCTGGATTTTCAGAATTTCACCTGCTGAAAAAGCAATGTAGGATATGAGGAATCATTCAAGGTATTAGATTACTGTGGGTGTACTTACATACTTGGCACGTGCATCAAGATTAATTAAAATTGAGCTGCAATTTTTATTTAAGGTTGACTAGTTTCTTCCAACAAGGGTTGGAGTTGGTGGGGTCACTAATAAACAGGCTTCCTGGCTCTTGTACAGGCTGGTTCCTCTTTGTGCAACGCTTTGGTCCCATACACTGCCAATATTGAATGACTTTTGCTCAAGCCAACTAAATATAAGTTCTGAATTCTGCTGTGCTTATCTGTGCTGGACCTGGTCTGTTCAAAGATAAATACTAAATGAGGTAAAGACTCAATTTTAACTGCTGAATAAATGTTTAAGCAGTATAATGGCATAACATTTACTAAAAATGGCAAATATTGACTAAAGCTAAGGTAAATATTACTTAGATTGGCAGTAGAAGTGGGCAGTCATCAGAACTGAATAAAACAGATGGTAATTATAGAAAGATGAAGGAGTATATAAGAAATGTAATAAACCTCCAAATTGAGAATTGAAGTCCGGAATTTCTTAAAATCTCTTTTTGGAGGACTGCGTTTCATTCCTGGTTTTCTTTACTGGAAGGAGAACTTTAGGGAAGCTTTAGTGCAATGACAGATTTCCTCTCAAAACCCTCAGATGGCATTAGATATGGTAATTCCATACATTCAGTACTTGCATGTTTATAAAATTAGATGACTTTTTTTTTTTTAAGATTTTATTTATTTATTTGACAGAGAGAGACACAGTGAGAGAGAGAACACAAGCAGGGGGACTGGGAGAGGAAGAGGAAGAAGCAGGCTTCCGGCTGAGCAGAAAGCCCGATGTGGGGCTCGATCCCAGGATCCTGGGATCATGACCTGAGCTGAAGGCAGACGCTTAACGACTGAGCCACCCAGGCGCCTCCAAAATTAGATGACTTTTTATGTGCATTTTTGGGGTCCCTTAATAAAAAACTTGCTTCCTTATTCAAAGTATGCGTTTGAAGAGTTTCGTACTGGGGCCGTTTAAAGAAATCACTCAACTGAACTACAAGTTGACACAGTAAATTGGAAAGTCAAATTGACCGTTGCTGTCATCAAAGATGAAGCCTTAGTTTGTCTTGAGGTTTCATGAATTATGCCCACACTTGGCATAGCATTGCAAACACAGTAAGCATTCAAAAGCACGTGTTTAATGAAGAAATACTGTTTATATGCACGGCTGTTGATCTCTGGCATGTGGAATCATGCCATATTTTAAGATTTTCATTTTTACAAGTCACTGCCATACCAATTCTTCTCTACCAAATTGCTTCCTTTAGGTCATATACTGTCCACGGTTCTCCAGACACCCAGGCACATTTGCCCTCCATCTCCTTGCTTGTGCTGGGCCCTCTTCCTAGAATCCTCTCCTCTCTGCTTACCTTAATCTTATCCATCTTTCAAGATGATAGGTCAGACTTGAGATGAAACACTCCTCTGCCTATGGTGATTTACACTATTTATCCCTACCTTTCTTGCTTTGCATTCCCTTGCTGGCCTCCCTGCATTGATCAGGAGAATCACGTACCATCAATGCCGATCCAACTTCCAATCACCCAGAAGCATCTACAAAAAGTGGCTGTATGAATTTTCTAGGCAGCCATATCAAGCTGGGTCGGGGGCGGTGGTGTAAATAGAAATGTATCATCTGGTGGTTCTGGAGGCTAGAAGTCTGAGATGAAGGTGTTGGCAGGGCTGGTTCCTTCTGAGAGCTGCGAAGAAGGGTCTGTTCCAGGCCTCTCTCTTGGCTTCGGGTGGTTTGCTGGTAATCTTTGGTGTGCCTTGGCTTGTGGATGCCCCAATCTCTGCTTTTATGCTCACGTTGTATTCCCTGTGTTCACATCTGTCACTGTGTCCAAATTTCCCCTTTTTATAAGGACCTAGGCATATTGGAGTAGAGCCCACCCTAATAACATCATTTGAACTTAATTATATCTGTAAAGACCCTATTTCCAAATTAGGTCACATTCTGAGGTACTAGGGTTTAGGACTTGAACATATCTTCTTTTGGGGGAAACAGTTCAACCGATTTGGTGGCCCATGTGAGAAACGGTTCCATCACAAATTTGCATCAGAGCCTTTGCCCTCATGGTTTTGGTTTGGCGTTCAAGGGTAAAAAAAACACTATAGGTTTCTCTCCCTGTGGCTTCTTAGTACCCATGGCCTGGTAACTGCTCCGACAGTGGTTTCATATTTCAGCTGCTTTAGAGGATGAAAACTTCTAGCTTTGAGATACCTTCCTGGATGCCCCAAAAGTGATTTCGTGTCTACTTAAACGAGTATATTACCATTTTAAGTTCATTTATAAAGATTAGTCAGTATTAGTTGATAGGCCATAGAATATAAAAGCTAAACGTGGGGGGCGCCTGGGTGGCTCAGTCAGGTAAGCTGCTGACTCTTGATTTCGGGGTCCTGTGATGGAGCTCCATGTCGGGCTCGGTGCTCAGCAGGGAGTCTGCTTCAGGATTCTCTCTCTTCTTCTCCCTCTGCCCCTCCCCCGCTTGCTTGCACTCTCTCTCTCTCTCTCAAATAAATAAATAAACCTTAAAAAAAAAAAAAAGCTAAAAGTGTGGATTCTGGAGCCAGAGAGCCCGAGTTCAAATCCTTGGTCTGCTCTTACTAGGTGTGCAATTTCAGGCAATTTCCTTGATATTTCTGTGCCTCAGTAACCCCATCTATGCAATGGAGATATTAATAGCCCTAACTTCATACAATGCTCATGACAGTTAAAAAACTGAGTAGACATGAAGCTCCTGGCAGAGTGTGTG
Source organism: Mirounga leonina (assembly GCF_011800145.1). Taxonomy (NCBI): domain Eukaryota; kingdom Metazoa; phylum Chordata; class Mammalia; order Carnivora; family Phocidae; genus Mirounga; species Mirounga leonina. Next base: position 62,890,135 of record NW_023270807.1, on the reverse strand, counting down.
GCCCATGAATACATAGACAGCACTCAATAGATGGCAGCTACTGGTACTGTCACTTCTCTGTGACCCTCCCCGTGCTTAGTGCTGGGTCTACAAAGTTGAAGACACAGTCCCTGTCCTTCCGGGCATAAGGTTTCCAGGAGAGGTGGCTCCATTGTCACATGGTAGGAACTGAATATTCTAACTCTTCCATTACTGGAGCTTAGTTGGTTGGTTTTGTAGTTGCTCATGGGCGAGGGCCTGCCAGGAAGAGCTGGGGTGAAAGATCCAGCATAGGGCCTCAGCCAGGGCCCTGTCCAGGTTCAGGAGCACCCCAGGAGCTGAGTCATCATCCCCTGCCTGTTGCCAGCCTCCCCTTGCCTGTGTCAGGGCCTCTGCCGGATGGCACCCCCCCACACTGGCGCCAGAGAGAACACATTTGGACAGCATCTGGCACCTCACCCATTGCTGCCCAGGAGGATCGATGCCTAAAAAGCTTCTGAGTCCAATTCAAAAGTTAGGGGCCAGAGGGGTGAGGGGGAGTGGTGGGGATGGGGATGGTCTCCCCACCCCAACAAGCAATTTCGAACACTGGCAGGGTGTCCTACAGTTTAACTTTCTCCGACAGCATCTACCTAGAGATAGCATCAGATCTATAGGATAAGGGCTCAGTCCTCTAAGTCTACTGCCCCCCCCACTTCAGATGCCAAATGTAAGCCCAGGTTGTCACCTGTGCTCCTGACTGAAAATTTGATCAGAGGCTCCTGGGCCCCCATCCTTGGGTATGATTAATTTGCTAGAGTCGTTGACAGAACTCAGAGGAACATTTTCCTTACTAGATAGCCAGTTTATTATAAAAGCATACAACTCAGGAACAGCCAGAAGGAAGAGACGCACAGGGCAAGGTATGTGGGGAGGGCGCGGGGAGCCTCCATGCCCTTCTCCAGGCACACCACTGTCCCATACCTCCGTGTGCTCACTAGCCCAGAAGCTCTCTGAACCCTATAATGTGAGTTTTTATGGAGGCTTCAGTACATAGGCATGGTAGATTAAATCATCGGACTCCGGCAATTGATTCAACCTCCAGCCCTTCTCCCCTTCCTCGAAAGGAAGGGGGGGTGGGTGGGGACTGAAAGTTCCAACCCTCTAATCACATGGTTGGTTCTCAGCAGCCCCCATCCTTAAGGTGTGGTCCAAATGTCACCTCATTCACATAACAAAAGACACTTTATGACTCTGATCACTTCGGAAATTCCAAGGGTGTTAGGGGCCCGAGTGCGAAACAACAGGGGACAAAGACCAAATATACATTTCTTATTATAAATCACAATATTACAACGCTTGTCTGTGTCCAAGAGTTGGTTTAGGGTCTGAGTGATTACTCTGACACCTCTTGGTGTCCTCCAGGTACGCAGAAGCTCCCCTGAGGCAGGGTAGGGGCCTTGTACTCTTAGTGGAGGTGAGTTCTGTTAGGTGCAGCTGCTGACAGCTTTGTTCGGAAGAGGTAGTGCGGAGGCCCAGGCTTGGTCTAGAGGTGGCCGCAGAGAGGAACTGGGCAAGGCAGCCGAGGGTACAAGCACACAAGGTGTTATATACAGCCTGAGTGTTTGTGTGCCTCTGGAACTTCATGTGTGGAAACCCTAGTCCCAGTGTGATGGTGTTTGAAGATAGGCTTTTGGGAAGTAATTAGGCCATGAGGGTGGAGCCCTCGAGATGGGATTGGTGCCCATATAAGAACTTGTTCCCTCTTTGTCTTTTATGAGAGCAAACAGAGAGAAGGCAGCTATCTATAATCTGGAAAGCAGGTTCTCACCAGACACCTGATCTGCTGGCTCCTTGATCTCGGACTGCTACCCTTCAGAACTGTTGAGAAATCAATGTTTAGTGTTTAAGGCACCCGGTCTATGGTATTTGTTACAGCAGCCCCAACAGACTGAGACAGAAGGCCTCCCAGAGAAAGTTCTTGAGGTGAGCCTTAAAGAATGAGGAGGTGTTTGACAGGCAGATGGTGGGGAGAACAGAGGCTCAATCTTAGGAGAATGGTAAGCACCTCATTATGGGCAAGTGTTAGAGAGAAGAATGGCCAGAGGTGAGGCTAAGCAGGGACCACAGTATTGGCCTGGTGGGCTTTACTAAGAGCTTTGTGATTTGTCTTGTATCACTGGGCCTTACTGAAAAAGTTCTGAAGTGATGAAAAACTTTTATATTTTTGACAGGTCATGCAGGTTTCTGGGTTTGGGATGGATTGATGGGAGGGGAGGGGGGAGTGGGCAGAATAGAGAACTGAAAGTGGAGGTAAAGAGATCATTTAGGAGGTGTTTGTAACATCCAGACATGAAATATTAAGAAGCTGAGCTAAAGTAGTGTCCCTGGGATTGGAGAAGAGGGGGTCTATTTCAGAGATATTTAAGGTGTAGCCCTGGCAGGTCTTAATGAATGATTAAATACAGAAGAAAAAAGAAGACTAAAGTGCCTACAGACTTCTGGCTCAGATGACAGGGCATGTGGTGATGTGTACAACCAGGACAAGGTATATGGGGGAAGGAACTGGTTTTGGGAACAGGGAGGGAGAGAAGAACAGGCAAAGACAATGGATTTTCTTTTTTCTTTTTTTTTTTTTTTAAAGATTTTATTTATTTATTTGAGAGAGAGAATGAGATAGAGCATGAGAGGGGGAAGGGTCAGAGGGAGAAGCAGACTCCCCGCTCAGCAGGGAGCCCGATGTGGGACTCGATCCCGGGACTCCAGGATCATGACCTGAGCCAAAGGCAGTCGCTTAAACAACTGAGCCACCCAGGCGCCCCAAAGACAATGGATTTTCTATTGGAGTTCTGACAGTGTCTGTTATGGGTTCAGTTGTGTTTCTCTGAAATTCATGTATTGAATAACCTCCAATACATCAGAATGGGAACTTTTTTTGGAAATAGGGTCTTTGCTTCAAGTTAAGATGAGGTCATTAGGGAGGGCCCTAATCCAATGTGCCTGGGTCCTTATAAAAAGGGGACATTTGGACACAGAGACGGACATGTGCACAAGAACATCATGTGAAGATGAAGGCAGAGGTTGGGGTGATGCATCCACAAGCCAGGGAACTCCAGAAGCTAGAAGAGAGACCTGGAACAGATTCTTCCCAACACCTTCAGAGGGAACGCGGCTCTGTCAGTACGTTGATTTTGGACTTCTGGCCTCCAGAATTGTGAGACAATACATCTTATTGTTCTAAGACACCCTGGTTTTGGTACTTTGTTACGGTAGCCCTAGCGAACTAATATAGTGACCAATGACTATCCAACCGGAGATGTCTGGGAGTCGGTTGATGCCTGGGAGTCAGTTGATGTATAGGTCTGGAGTTCAGGAGGTAGCATTAGGCCAGTGATGGAGTCATCCCGCCCTACCAGTGTGGTGGACATGTGACATTTATATGTGATCGTTATCCTTTCCTTTTAGAGAGACTTCTCCACCACTCCTTGTGGTCTCAGTGGAACCGACATCATGGGGCCATCTACTCCAGCTTGCAGGCATGGTCTATCTGTAGCAGGAAAAGAATGCAGGGAACACTGAAAGAGAAACCAAAGCATGCAGATAAAACAAGTGGTCAGAGATAAAATGTCCTGATAGAGTTGAGCCCTGGATTCTAGTCCTTGGGGCCCAAATTCTTACAGATCTAGGAATTCCATGAGCTATCCCGGCGGTATCCTTTCCAGCTATTCGAGGCAATTCTTCATCTGCTTCTGAGAGTTTAAGTTGTCACCTGCCTTCAAAAGAATACAGTTGTCCAGCCCACTGGCTGCTCTGAAAAGCCATCTTGGCATTGTTCCCGAGTCCCGCTCCCCGTTGGCTGCAACCACCCCGCCACCGCGGACTCCCGCAGCTTTCCCACCCGAGTCCTTGAACTGATCCGCTGCATCGGATCCCCCGGCGTGCCCCATCATGTCAGACGCGGCCGGGGACACCAGCTGCGAGATGACCACCAAGGACTGAAAGGAGAAGAAGGAAGTCGTGCAGGAGGCAGAGACTGGAAGAGACGCGCCTGCTAATGGGAACGCTAGTGAGGAAAATGGGGACCAGGAGGCCGACAAGGAGGTAGATGAAGAAGAGGGAGAAGGGGGGAGGAGGAGGAAGGCGACAGTGAGGAAGAGGATGGAGATGAAGTGAGGAGGCCGAGGCAGCTACGGGCAAACGGGCAGCTGAAGATGATGAGGATGACGATGTCGACACCAAGAAGCAGAAGACTGATGAGGATGACTAGACAGCAAAAAGGGAAAAGATAAACTTAACACACAAAAAAGGCCACCGGGACCTAGTCACCCTCCACTTCCCATTTCAGAGTCTAAACGCGGTCACCTTCGAGTAGAGAGTCCCGCCCGCCTGCCGAGCGCGGGCAGCGCCACCCGCGGACGACACCCGCTCCCTCTGCCACCCAACGGAAACCACAACGTGAATCTGCAACAGGGGAGGAGAAAAGAACCCAAACTTCCAAGGCCTGCTTTTTTTCTTAAAAGTACTTTAAAAAGGAAAATTTGTTTGTATTTTTTATTTACATTTTATATTTTGGTACATATTGTTAGGGGTCAGCCATTTTTAATGATCTCGGATGACCACACCAGCCTTCCGAGCGTTCTCTGTCCTACTTCTGACTTTACTTGTGGTGTGACCATGTTCATTATAATCTCAAAGGAGAAAAAAAAAAACCTTGTAAAAAAAGCAAAAACAACAAAAAAAACAATTTTATTCCGAGCGTTCCAGTAACTTTTTTTGTGTATGTACTTAGCTGTACTGTAAGTAGTTGGTTTGTATGAGATGGTTAAGAAGGCCAAAGATAAAAGGTTCCTTTTTTTCCTTTTTTGTCTATGAAGTTGCTATTTATTTATTTTGGCCTGTTTGATGTATGTGTGGAAACAATGTTATCCAACAATAAACCGGAATTTTATTTTGCTAAGTTGTTCTAAAAAAAAAAAAAAGAATACAATTGTTCATCACAATCATGAGAGTGGATGAGGCAGTGCATGTAGAATGAGAAAAGAATCAAAGTGGAACTCTGGGAACCCCAGAGAGGAGGAGGCCAAGAAAGGATGATGAGAGGTGGGACTACACAGAAGATAAGGGAGAAGAACAGTGCTTCATGGTTCCAAAAGGGAATATGAAAAAAGAAAAGGAGACGTTATACATAGTAGAAGTTGAGTCAAGTAAAGGATAAAAACATAACCATGGGGTCTGTCCTCTAGAAAACTGTATTAGTTTAACATTACTGTATAATGAATCACCCCCAAATTTAACAGCTTAAAACAGCAAACATTTATTATTTTGCAGTTTCTGAGGGTCAGGAATCCAGAAGCAGCTTAGCTCGGTGGTTCTGGCTCAGAGTCTCTTGTGAATTTGAGGTCAAGTTGTCAGGCAGGGCTGCAGTCTCTGGAGGTTTGACTAGGACTGGAGGGTCAACTTCCAAGATGGCCACTCACATGACTGTTGGTTGGAGGCTTTAGGTCCGTCCCTGTGGGCCTCTCTAAGGGATTGCTCAAGGCGTAGTTTTCTCCATAGCAAATGATCCAAGAACGGAGGTCTTTTTATAACCAAATCTTGGAAGTGATATAACCAACCATTTGTGCCATATTCTATTCACCTGAAGCACATCTCTAAGTATAAACCATGGCCAAGAGAAGGGACATTACACTCCACTTCTTTAGAGGAGAAGCATCAAAGAATTTGTGGATATATATTCAAAACTACTTCAGAATCCTTGGGTGATTTCTGCTGGAGCTTGTCAGGGAAGTGGATAGAGAGAAACTGTGTGAGGTGAAGTCAATATCACACTTTCTAGAAATTGGCTATAAAGAAAGAAGAATAACTTCATAGTTGAAGGAGGAAGTTTTTTTTTTTTTAAGATTTTTTATTTATTTATTTGACACAGAGAGAGAGAGAGACAGCTAGAAAGGGAACACAAGCAGGGGGAGCGGGAGAGGGAGAAGCAGGCTCCTGGCTGAGCAGGGAGTCCGTTGCGGGGCTGGATCCCAGGACCCTGGGATCATGACCTGAGCCGAAGGCAGATGCTTAACGACTGAGCCACCCAGGCGCCTGGTAGGAGGAAGTATTTTTAAACCTCCTATATTATCTATTTGTTAGTACAGGGACTGTACTTTTATATATTTATAGGCCCCCAAATATTAACTGAATTCAACATGGGTTAAATAGGTTTCGATTTGGGAATGTACTTTCCCACAGAACTGCCTTCCATAGGAAGTGGGGCAACCACACAAAAACCTATGTAACCCGTGTTCTATTTACGGGGCTATGTGGAGCCAGTGCTGTCAGAGACTCTGCTCACTGTTGTGTAGGGTCTGTCACCAGGTAGGACCTGCTGCCCCCTTCTGCAAGGATCTCCAAGGGCACCACTATGGGAATGCCAGACACAGCTCTTTGCCGGTAGACTGCAATGTTATACAGAGTCTGCTAACATCTTTCTGTAAGAAAATGTCCTCTTAGCAATCCAATTTGCCATCAGCTGGAGCACTTCTCTGTCTCCGGGGCTCCAAGCAATACTTCCTGGGCTCGGGTCCTTGGTGGGATCGTGCCTTTGCAATGAGGAAGAGGAAAGAAGGCATAATATGAGAAGAAGGAAAGGAAGTAAGGGATGTAGGGTTGATGTGAATCAAAAACTTTATGTACCTGTTACTTGGCTTCTCACAGTCATCTGGAGAAGTGGGTCTTATTTTACCATGTTTAAAAACAAAGTAACTGGAGCCCTTGGGTGGCTTAGTTGGTTAAGCATCTGACTCTTTTTTTTTTTTTAAAGATTTTATTTATTTATTTGACAGAGAGAGACACAAGGGAGAGAGGGAACACAAGCAGGGGGAGTGGGAGAGGGAGAAGCAGGCTTCCTGCTGAGCAGGGAGCTGGATGCGGGGCTCGATCCCAGGACCCCGGGATCATGACCTGAGCCAAAGGCAGATGCTTAACGACTGAGCCACCCAGGTGCCCCAAGCATTTGACTCTTGATCTTGGCTCAAGTCTTGAGCCAAGACTCACCAGGGTCATGAGCTCAAGTCTGGTGTTGGGCTCCACACTGGGTGTGGAGCCTGCTTAAATAAATAAGTAAATAAGTAAGTAAATAAATAAATAAAAATGAAGAAACTGAGACATAGCTGTAAAATACTGGCCAATTGTAGAGCTACATACCAAAATAATGATAAATTATAATGAAAGTATTACAGTTAGTGGTATTAGAAAGCCTGCTCAAAGCAGCTGATTGTGCACATCATTTCCTGACTCTGTATTCAGTGACATCATATTGGTAGCTTGAAATCAGCCATAGTGGGAGTATTTACACCATGGAAATGGACAAATCTTACAGATTCTTTTTTCCCATAGAGCCGGCTGCTAAACATTTACCAGTACACTACTGGTTGGTCCAAATGTGAGGTGAAATGTTAATTAAATCTAATTGCTCATTGAAGAAATGGTGGCAACTCAGTTGGTGGAGAGGGGCAGTGGGGGTGGTGCGGAATTCCAAGAGCCAAATTAGGCGATGAGATCTAAGTACCTCAGTGCAACTGCAAGGTACGTAATTTCCTCTTTCATCTCTATTTCCTGCCTATTTTCTGCACACACAGGTCAAGTTGGGTTGTGAGATTTGTAACTTCCTTAGGGTGACACTGGGGATGTGGACTGTTTGGGGAAGAGGAGGGGGCATCTTTTCTTTGGAGGAGCTAAGGGGGTCGCTTGCTTGAAGATTGAGAGCTGTAGTCTCCACTGGGAAGATTGAAGTGGGATCTTTGTCCTAGGAAGAGATTATGAATAAGAAATTGACAAATTCTTCTCCCCATTTAGGGTCTAGACTTACCAGGTTTTTATACCCATTTCTCTTACGAGAAAGAGAAACTCCAGTTTCTCTTCTGCTGGATTCGGGCCCTTAAGATTTCTGTGGTTTTCTAGAGGGTGGAGAGGTAGATGAGTATTTGTTCAGAGCCCTCTGCCCTCACCAGCCTGTCTGATTGCTCTGGTCTAAGCTGAGGAGCTCATGGCAGAGAGAAAGGGTTTCAAGACTTGTCTGTTCAGTGGCTCTGAGGGGAGAGCAGTGTGGGGTGAGCTAGGAGGAAGCTGTGGGTTTCCATTATTAATAGTTTTCAGACCTTTTGCTTAAGACTTTACTCTTTCTAGTACAAATTACTCAAGAGGCTCTTCTTGTATCACTGTAAACACCAGCAACTTGACTCTTAACCTCCTTTGTTTTCTCTGAGAGTGTACTTGCTGGCTCTTTGTTGCTTCTTTTTTTTAAAAGATTTTATTTATTTGAGAGAGAGAGAGAGAGAGAAAAGGAGTGGGGCAGGGAGGGGCAGAAGAAGAGGGAAAAGCAAATTTCCCTGCTGAGCAGGAAGCCTGATGTGGGGCTCGATCCCAGGACCCTGGGATCAGGACCTGAGCTGAAGGTAGACATTTAACCAACTGAGCCACCCAGGCACCTCTCTTTGTTGCTTCTAAATGGGGAATTAGAATATGCTTTCAAATACTAAGATGACAAATTTTGGAAGGATATGTAAGCAATGGATATAATGGACACTTTAGGGGCATTAAACTAGGGACCCAATATGTTTTATATATTTTTATATAAATATATACATTATATATTTTAATATATTTAATATATCAATATCAATATAAACACAAATATTTAATATATTAATATTAATATAAATATTAATGTACACATATAAAATATATTTAATATATTTTTATATATTTATACATTTCTGAACTTTTCAATTTCTTTTTTCCCTTTTTTTTATTTCCTTGGTTCTTTAGTCATGTCAACTACTGCAATAAGTGTCTGTAGAAGACACCATCCTGAACAAAAGCTAAGATCTTTATAATGATTTCCATATAACCATATGGTTTCTTTTTTTTTTTAAGATTTTATTTATTTATTTGAGAGAGAGAGAACGAGATGGGGGAGGGTAGAGGGAGAAGCAGACTCCCTGCTGAGCAGGGAGCCCAATGCGGGACTCAATCCTGGGACTCCAGGATCATGACCTGAGCCGAAAGCAGTCGCTTAACCAACTGAGCCACCCAGGCGCCCCAAACCATATGGTTTCCTCACATCCATGCCATCCCCTGGCCACCTCTCCAGTCATGATCACCTTCATCCTGAATTCATCCTTCTCCTGCTTTCTTTCATACAGAGTTTTATTGCAGCAAATGGATTCCTAAGGATTGTATTTTTTTTTATTATAGTTGTCTTAAATTTTATGAAAAGGGAGGAATGTTTTATGTAAAAGTTGGGCACTTACGTTTTCCAGTTACTAATTTACTAAATTGTTGAGATTCAACCAAATGTTTAGTTCATTCATTTTGCTTTTTGTCTAAATATTTTGTATATTTTTAGTAACAACTAGTTTAAATCTTAAAATAATTTAATGATCAAAAGGAATATGATATGTATTAGCAGATTAAACAGTAATTTGATGTAATCTGTCAGTGGGCAGTAACAGAGTTGCACGTCCTCCAAATGCATACTGCAGTCTTTTCAGATCCTGGATTTTCAGTGTCAAGTCTTTACCCCTTAATCCACCCTTTTTCTCTTGTCCTGCTTTCTTTCTTTTTTTTTTTTTTTTTTAAAGATTTATTTATTTATTTGAGAGAGCGAGAATGAGAGAGAGTACATGAGAGGGGGGAGGGTCAGAGGGAGAAGCAGGCTCCTCGCTGAGCAGGGAGCCCAATGCAGGACTCGATCCCAGGACTCCAGGATCATGACCTGAGCCGAAGGCAGTTGCTTTAACCAAGTGAGCCACCCAGGCGCCCTCTTGTCCTGCTTTCTAATCAAGAAGTCAGGCTTAATGTGGGTATTATGTAAAATGTAACGCATCGGGAATAGCTTGAAAGGCAGTGTAAAAACATTGATTTGTATGATTTGTATAAAGATACCAAGCAATCTTTCAACTTTCCACTTGCTTGCGCTTTGCAGAGTATTATACATTCTTAGAGTACGTAAGTACCCTTGCCAGAAAAGAAAAAAACTTTCCCTCTAAACTCTTAGGTTTGTTCTTAGAGGCCTGTGAATGAAACTGACACAGTTAGCAAGAGACAAGACAAAATTGAATCATGCATTTGTATTAACATCTGTACAGGCTTTCACCGAAAAATGTGACTCAAAGGGGTGGTTAAAATTTGGGACTTATATCTTGTCTTAATGGGGAAGAGGAGGGGGAGAAGGGCACTTGAAAACAAAAGGACTTTCTGGAGAGATGAATGAGCCCTCAGGCTCACGTGAGATAAGACAGCTTTGTGACAATGTCTGTCTAGGTGTGGTGTGGAGACTTCTCACCTCTAGCTGTCCCAAGGAGTGGATTTATGATAACTGCTGTTCTTTGAATTCTTTGAGGAGGCTCTGCTTTTAGGCAGATAAGAGATTTCAAGAACTCAAATGTCTTCTGCTCAAAATAATTTTTATGCCACAGCGGTGTATTCTAGACCTTTTCTCTGCAATCTGTAGTAATAAATTATAGTCATAAATTGTTGGCAAAATTGTCACAAAAATTTCTAAATTATCTCAACTCTTTGCCATTTTTAACATGTGTGTTTGGTAAGGTACAGGGAAACACTCTTCTTCATTTGTAATTCTAAATAGCATTTGACAAAGTCTTATGCAGATCAATGCTGAAGAAATTATTTCTGATATCTATGGCAACAATGGGGGGAACTGTCTAGAAAGACTTTCTAGGGCCTCAAGGCTTTCTCCAGGAACCTGTCACCTTTGCCCAGGGGACAGCCTGAGGCCTCCACACCCGAAGGAGTGAGCGCCTCCCCAAGGAGGCACATCTGTGACCCTGAGACTCTGGTAAAATGCTCAAAGGTGAAAGCTGGCTTTCTTCCCTTGGAGGAGGCATTGGGGGATGGCAAGAGATAAGAAGTTTCTAGGAAGAAAAGAATGTAAGGGGAACAGTGAGAGGACAAAAGTCTTCAGATAAGAGGTAAACGAGAAAAGCATTTTCTGCCAACATTGTGAGAAGTGAAAGAAATAAAAGCAAGCTTGCTTTAGGGCAGGACTAAAAACAACTGGGCAAAAAGAGACTTCATTTCTGAGGTGGGGGGTTTCGTAACAATGAGGGGAAACCCAAGGGTCGTCCAAATGTTGGTCCAGGATTGCCTAGAACACGGTCTGCTGTAGGTGACCAGACAAGACACCTGGCCCTGAGGGAGGATTTCAGAGCTAACGGGGAAGCTCCCTGATGCTCCCCCACCCCCATGCCTCCATTATTCTCTCCGCACAAAGGCCTGGGCCTGCAGGAGAGAGTGGGGCAGCACTCTGGCCTGCCCAAAGGGCTGCTTTCTGCAGCAAGAGGGAGGGAATCTTTACGGTGGGAGGTTGTGTGTGTCCACAGGAGGTGTCTTTTTCTAGAAGTTCCCCAATTCTTGAAAGTCCATTAAGGGAAGGGTCATCCCACCCTATAAGGTGCCTTTTTGCAGAGCAGAAGGTGGCCCCTCCGCAGGTAGGCTGGTGTGGCAGATAGACTGTGAAGGTCATGGCGCAGCAGGTGAAGGTTGGGGCTTGGTGGGCCGGCGTGTTCCTCAGAGGGGCACCTTTCCGCAGGGCTTTCAGATTCACTGCTGCGGCCTGGCGGATTGATCCCTGCTTAGAAGAGAGGTTCAACCTGAGGCTGCCGATCATTTCCACCCCCGCATGAACCAGCTTCGGGATCCATCCTGTGCACAGGCTTTGGGCGAGGGCCGGGGCAGAACCAGGAGATGAGGTCCCTGCAAGGGAGCTCAGATGGGTTGCACGCAGTTTTGCCCAGGGCCTGCCTGAGCCTGGAGCCGGGAAACAAGGAGCGACTGGGAAGCGGCAGCCTCCAGGCTGCAAGGCCGGGCCAGCTTGGATGCTCATGGGTTGGCTTCCATCTGGAAGATGGGAAGACACAAGTGAGGAGGAGATCTGATTGAAGCTGACCGTGGATCACTACTGAGAATGGACCAGACCAAGGCCTGGGAAGGAGCCGGCTGTGGGCATGTGGGCCCAGCACTTCCCAAGCCAGTCTGAACTTCTTGTTCTCTGTTTATTGTCCTTTTGCTCTCTCTAATGTTCAGTCAAGCTTTGCCCAAGACCCACCCGGTTTCAGCTTACCAGAGCAATAAGGAATGGGGGGACTGGGTCAGCGGGGGGGGGGGGGGGGGGAAGGCAAGGGAAGAGAGGACAAATCAGGGCTTGTTCACCCTACCAGCTTTTCCTGCCTGTAGATGCTTCTCCGGCATAATTTCTGTCAGGGAAGACATCATTCCAGTTCACTCCTCACACCAGGGAATGCCTTTCTCAGGGCTCCAGGGTGCTGGGCCACCTAGAACCTCCGACCCAGGATAAACACTGAGCAGTGATTTCCCTCAAAGGTGTTGGGGAAAAAAATACATTATTTTTTTAGGCAAGCAGATACATTGTAGAGGACAAAATTCGTATGAATTTTAGATATTCCACACAGATTTTAAAAATAAATTTTTTATTTTTAAAGATTTTATTTATTTATTTGACAGAGAGAGACAAAGCAAGAGAAGGAACACAAGCAGGGGGAGTGGGAGAGGGAGAAGCAGGCTCCCCGCCGAGCAGGGAGCCTGATGCTGCGACATGGGGCTTGATCCCAGGACCGTGAGTGAGATCATGACCTGAGCCGAAGTCAGATGCTTAACCAACTGAGCCATGCAGGCGCCCCTAAAAATAAATTTCTAAAAAAAAAAAATTAAAAATTAAAAAAAATTTAAATAATTTCTTAGCCTCTGGAAAGCAGGCCCTAGAACTGCTCCCAGGCTTCCTTGTAATAGTAAGTCATTTACTCTCTTCTGCTTTTGGGGGTATTTCAGCAGAAAAGTTTGAGAAATAGGCTTTAGTAGAACCAAATGAGAGGACAAAGCAGTGAGAATCACAGAGAAAGAAGTTCTCAGACGCGGCTGGGTTGTCCGGAAAGGGCCTGGATTGTTGGCAACAACTGGCTGAGAAGACTGACAAGAGTGAGTTTGGAATTTAAACGAGTAATTATAATGCTGATATACCTTTAAGGACTTCACTGTGAGGCCTGGAGCTCTTAGAGGGAGAAAGGGCCTTCTGTTCCATCAGGTCCAGCCTCCTCTTCTTTCTGGGGAAGCCCCAGAGCCCAGAGAAGTGAAGTCATTTGCCTGAGGTCACAGAGCTATTTATGGCAAAGATGGAACCAGAACCAAGGTCTCCTTCCTCCTAATGCCCTAACTGTGATAATAGGAAGCGAAGCTCTGTCTCTTATTTTACTAATCTCTAGGTTTGAAGATAAATGTGTTCTTAATTCCATTTACTCCCATGTTAACATAAACCCTCCAGGGCTAAAAGTTTCTTTGGAGTTGTGATTAGGGGCATTCCAAGAATGGAGAAATGAGATCTTCACTCTTGGCTCATTCAACCAGTCCTTTGATGTGTATTAATTGTTTGCCAGTTGCAGGCCAGACACCGTGTAGGTGTAGGCAATATGGAGATGAATTGTTTTCTGCCCTCAAGAAGTGTGGAGAGGACTGGGCGATACCCAGCCTGATGGGGTGGGTGGTGACCCATCATAGCACATCACGATGAATGCGGGACAACCGTGCAGAGTGTTCCAGGGAAACACAAAAGAAGGTTATCTAGCCCAGACAGGGATGGGGTCAGGGAAATTCTTTCAGACGTGTCAATTTATAAAATAGCTGGGATGTGGTTGGTAGGCTGGAATGAGCCTTTTGATAATAAAGTTTACTCTGCCAGAGTTCTTGAAATATTTGGAGACACTTGGCAGCGTGTCGTCCTTGTATGTGTCCTGTCACCAAGTGTTAGATTTGTTGGCCTCTAGCGGGCCACACGATGGAAACAGCTTATAACCATCAGATGTTATGCCATCATGCGGGGCCAAAGGACGTTCGCCACAATTTATTTCTTACGTCAGTCTCCCCAGGTTCGAGCCGTTCTAACCACACAAGCCTCTGCGCTGTGACTCAGACATGCTGAGCACACTCTCACCTCAGGGCCCCTGGACTTGTCCTCCCTCTCTCTGGTCACTTGCGTAGGTCTCTCCATGTGCTCCTCACTGTATTCGGGTCTCGGCTCCCATGTCCTTTCAGTAGGGACGGCTCGACTTTCCTGACCACAGCATGAGAAACAGTAACAGCAACCCACAGTAGTTGAATCGTGGCCTCTCGAAAGGATGTGTCTCCATTCCAAGCCCCAGAACCTGTGAATGTGACCTTATTTGGAAAATGGGTCCTTGCCGATGTAATGAAGGATTTTGAAAGGAGGCTATCATCCTGGATTATTTGGGGTGGGCCCTAAATCTAATGACAAGTGTCCTTATGAGAGAAAGTCAGAGGGCGAGTCGGGACGGACAGGAGAGGAGGCCACGTGCGGACGGAGGCAGAGGTTGGTGTGATGCAGCCCCACAGGATGCTGGCAGCCACCAGGAGCTGAAGAGGCAAGCAAGGGAATGTCCCTGACAGTTGCTGGAGGAAGGGAGGCCCTACTGATCATGTTGACTTTGGACTCTTGCCTCCAGACGGAGAGAATAAGTTTCTGTTATTTTAAGCCATCAAGTTAGCGATAACTTTTTATGGCAGCCACAGAAAACGGATGTACACCATCACCCCTGCCACTCTCTGTCCCCTTACGCTTACTCGCTTACTCTTTGTTATCAGTACCTGACGTGTTTGTTCTTTCTTTCTTTCTTTCCTTTCTTTTCTTTCTTTCTTTCTTTCTTTCTTTCTTTCTTTCTTTCTTTCTTT